>NC_089655.1:8724166-9033333 GCF_037042795.1 Molothrus aeneus | reverse complement strand
AAGCAACGTGTATGTCTTGTAACAAGCTGCACCTAAGATAGCAGTCTTTTAATTTGATAAACAGATTCATATATTCCAACTGGGAAGAATATGTAGCTATGGGTCAGACAACAAAGGCAGACTTGGCAATGTGATAAACTGAAGTCTGTATATTTCACCTCTTCTGTTTGTGAAATTTGTTTTGTAGGGGTGAGAAATACTCTAATGGAGCCCTGTTGTTACATAAAGTTAAATATTGTCAAGTTTTTTAAAACTGTTTTTACTAGCATTGTCTTTCTTTTCAGTTGCTTAAAGAATATCTAGGTTAAAATGTGAAAAACAAAGTGTCTTCTTCCTAAAATAACTCAGTAAGTCACAAGTCATCAAGGCCTTAACTGTATGGGGACATCTGTTGATAGCAACATTCCAGGTGTCCCCTCAGATATTTTTTTTTTTACCTAAGACATTTTGTTGACAATCCTGTTGATAAAGTGTTTATAGAAAAGAAGATGTACTTTGTTGAGAGATTTGGAGGGGTTTCCCTTTGTTAATTGCAGAAGTCAGCAGCTGTTGATGTAAAAATCTTAGCACACATTTTGTGTATGCCTAAGTGGTTGTGAAGCTTGGTCCAGGAAATGACTTGGTGCTAGAGACTGCAGTGGGATTGTTTGTGTCAATGAGCTGCATTTTCGTGGGGAGTAGAGTCTGTGTTTAGAAAATGTGGTACTCATGCAGCAGCTATGGACCCCGGTTCCTTTGTCCCAAATGTGGTGGTT
Organism: Molothrus aeneus; assembly: GCF_037042795.1. NCBI lineage: Eukaryota > Metazoa > Chordata > Aves > Passeriformes > Icteridae > Molothrus > Molothrus aeneus. The sequence goes on along the minus strand of NC_089655.1, from coordinate 9,032,578 downwards.
CTGCTCTTTGGCTCTCAATTAAGAGTGCCTCCAGAGGTGGTTTTGTAGGCTGCTTCAATTTGTCTTCTTATTGATCATCTTTCCTCAGGAGGTCTTTCTGTTTTAGATTGGTTTGCTTCTTGCATGGAGGTAGCTATTTACTATTACATTAGGCTAGAAACAGCCAAATTGGAATGGTGGTGTTCCTGGAGCATAGCATTATTAGCATAACTTCCTTCATGCAGGTTCTGGGTTTTTTTAATATTTTACATTTTTATAATGTTCATCATACTTCTGTTATTATGTTTAATAATAGCTAAAGGAATTGAGAAATAGTAATTTGCCAAACATTACCAAAGTTTACCTTTTCTACCTTATGAAAAATTTGATAGAAGTGGACCAAAACATTGGAAAAGCACCAGTCTTCTACCTGGAGATCCTATTACTTAGGAGTTAGTTTCATTCTAGATTTTTTTTTATTCTTGTAGTTGATGCCACATTATCTGTCTTCCCAAGTATCCATTAAGATTTGGTAGCTCCTGGTGTGTGCTGTGATGTGCTTTTTCGTACCTCAGGGGCAGTGGCATGGGGCACACTGTTTTGCTTGTACACAAATGGGTTGTAGAGTAATCAAAAATAACTGAGAAGAACGTTTCTCTGTATGTTTCACCAGTTGTTCTTTGCTAATTTATAAACTATCTTACTATAAAGAACTTTGCCTTCTCGTGTTCATCCTGACTTAAAGACGGTGATAATCTTTGTATTCGAGGTAATCCAGATGAGGATGCATTCTCTGAGACTTCAGACTTGAGCATATTTCAAACAACAGAAATAAATTTCTGAGACAGTTTGTTGTATATTCAGGAAAGCAAACTCATGAGGTTAAGCTTGTGCAGTTATCCTTATGTACCATCACAGAAGACTTCCACTGTGCTACTTTCCACTTCTGGTACTTTTAACACCTCCATAAAATGTAGCTGTTCCACATTTACCTAAGGTCTATCCAGACAGCATTCAGGGTGATGTAAAAGCCAGAGATGGAACAGTGCAAGAGGGCTTTCAAAAGACAGAAGGTTCCTTTTTCTCAAGCAGTCTTCAAACTTTGGTGTTTCAAATTCAGGCACACTGCAACAGATATGAATATGGATGCTAAAAATAACAATATTTCAGAAATTCATGTAATTGTCCATGATGTGCGTTGACTGCAGTTAGTAAGTTAGGTTTTTTAAAATTATTTGGAAGAGTGCAGTGGTCTACTGATGTCATGTGCATTATATGAAAATGCAGGTTTGATACATCTACAGAACATTAATTGCACCTGTTTTGAAGTGTTGGGAGTTGTTTTCTTCCAGATTTAAAGGTGCTCTCAGGGTCTCAAATTGGCTGTCACTCCTTAACTCTCAGTGAGCCCATTACTGCTGGCTGCAGGAATACTTTCAAAGCTCTCAAGTTTGCAGCAAATCTGATTTTAAGATGATTTAGTTGATCTGTCAAAAATGCTGCCAAAAATGGTAGGTTTGCACTTAAAACTTTTGAAGAGATGTGATTTCTGTAAGGGAGGTCTAGAATGTATAAATTATGTTTTTTGTAAGTGTATTTGAGCTGTTTTGCTGTGACTGGTTAGCTAGTGGAAAACTGTAGCCTTAAATGTATTTTGACGGGAAAGTTGTACATAGTAAAAAAAAATTGACATTTCTTAGAGAAATATTTAGAATGTAGGAATTCAGAAAGCATTTTGGGAATCAGTTTTCAAAATTTAAACAAGCAACATTAAGCTGTGTTGAATGAACTTTTTTGCAAGAGCTCATTCTTCTCTCAATGCAGGTGTCACCATAAAATTGGTTGGACAGATCTTTCTGAAAGCCAGCATGACCCACTGTAGCTTATTGGGTTTGATCATTACAGTTGGAGGGGTTTTTTTTGAATGCTTCCAATAATTTTCCTTTCCTGCAGAGATATCTTTCAATTCCAGAGCAGTGCTACAAAGTAGTGTGTTGCCTGTTCTCAGAACTATTTTGGTGGATCAGTGTTACACAGTTACGTTATGAGTTCTGCACAGCATTTAGAGAGAGATTCTACGTGTGCACTTGCAGTAGAACAAGTCTTTAAAAATGTGGAAGCTTCTGACTAGTTTTATTTGAAATACTTGTGCCCGAGGAAATTCTCATTTTGATCAATCTTGTGCAGAAAGACAGACAACCTTTGGTTTCCTTCAACTGTTTATTGATTGATGTGACTTCTTCCTTGAAGAAAGTTACATAAACTTAGAAGTAAATAACTCCAGCTCTTCCATGAGAAAGTATTAAGACTCATATTTTCATTGCCAGCACTCCTTTCTCCTCCATCTAACAGCCACTTGTTCTAGGCTTTGTGTAGGCAGAAGGCTTTTTTTTTTCAGGGAGCACCAACTGCTTCTGTGGTTTGTTTTGAGTCTTGGGGAATTGATGATGCAAGTTGAGATGAGGTTTGTTAAATTTATGCTTCAGCCTACAGCATGAAGATCTATCAGTTCCAGAAGTTGGTGTAAATTTGGTCCATCTTGAGCATCTTAGAGCAGATAGCCCCTAGAAAAACCACTGAAGTGTGGTTAAATTTTGAAGCATTCAGGTTATGTAAGCAGTACGTGAGGATCTGCTGTGGCTTGTAACCCTCAGAGCTTGTGTGAGGTGTTGGGGAGAGCAGGGAGAGGCAGGGAACGTGGGAAAAGAGTGGAATGGGGGGTGGTTTACTGCAGGCTTTTTCTGCTCTGAATAAAATAATGTGAACATACCAAGTGCTGTGAGATCACCTGGTTAACTCCATGCTTTACATGCTTGGCTTGTGAATCTTGATTACTTTGTGTTCTCAGACATATTTATGAGAGCATGTTAGATAGACCCATGTAGCATTCACAGTCATGAGCTCACATTCAGAACCTGAAATTTGGTAGGCTTAAAAACTAGGAATAAAACAGATCAAAACACTAAAACATTCAAAGGAAGGGGGTTTGTGCAAATTGAGAAAAACATGGAAATACTTGCTTACTGGACAGTTAAGCTTATGAAATCCTTCCAGTTTTCACAATTTATTTTTTTTTTAAGGAAATGCTGTGAGCAAACTGAATGTCCTGATAATACATTTAGAATTTTTAAAAGGTGAGAGCACTAATTCCAGGGCAGTCTGAGTAGTTTGTTGTAGGTGGGTTTTTATTTGGTTGTTTTATTTGTAACACATGGTGCATATTATCATTTAGTTTTTGTTAACATCTCGTTAGCATTCCTCAGTTCTGTAGGTGTTTAGGTTTCAGTTACAAATTTTCTTGTTTTTCCTTGTTAACTGGGCTATAAGTTCTGAGCAATCATCATTTGTGTTGGCATAGAGTTTTGAGCCAGTGCCTTTGCATGGCTCAGGAAGGAGCAGTGCCATTTATGAATCTTCCTGTATTTGAAATTTGCTTGATTTTGCACAGGACTGCAAGACTAAAGCTGAAGTGATCTGTTAGGATTTTTATACTGCCAATTCAATCTGAGCTTTTTCAAGTGGCTTCATTAGGGTTCTTCACTCAAGTTGTATAGTAATGCATTATTAAACAGGGATTACTAATTTTCCCTGGTAGTGATAGGTAAAAGAACTCTATGAGAGTAGCTATAAAATTGATAGTTTTTGATATTCTACATGAATAATTGTAATAGTGGTATGTAACATAAAATTGGGCTTTTTTCTGTAAAAGATAGTAGAATTTCTCAAAATTTTCCTTTTAATCTGTTCTGGACAGGTACACACAGCATAAGTGACCCTATTTTTTCAGAATTTCAAGCAGGTATTCTGAGGTCTTGGGCTTTGCAGGTGCTTTTAAATTTCCATCACCACGACTGATGTGCAGTGTCAATGTCTCTGTATGTGGTGAAAACATTTTGTGATAGACTGGGACAGATTTTTCTTAAGATAGTTTGAGTGAGTCCATTCATAAAACAGTGATTGTGTTACAGTCTGTGATAGGTTCTTGACCTTGTACATATGCTCACTGGATCTTATCTTTGATTTCTAGTAGCTGTACAAGTGGAAAAGCAGCTCTTGAGAAGTAAGGTCATGCTTTTCATTCTGAGTCAGGTTATGTGGAAACACAGAGCAGGAAAGTAGCATTGTAGAAACTCCAGCACAACCAGGCACACTTTTAATCACATGATTATTTTATTTTTCTGAGGTCAGTTAAAGCCAGTAGAATTTTTAAATGACTGATGTTTCTTTTCTGAAAGTGCAGGTACTGGCATCTCAGCATAAGTAAATACTGTTAAATGGCTTAACAAAAGAACTTCCATATTGACTTCAACATTTTAGAAAGGTAAAAAGTGCACTTAATGCATGAGTGCTGCAAGGAGGACAAAACTGTAATAAACACTTATGTGTGAATGGTGTTTGCAGTGGAGTGGCCTCAATTCTTTAATTAGCTGTGTATAAAATCAGTGTTTGAGGGCTGAAACTGTCTTGCTTGTAGTTTAAATAAGGTAGAATACTATGCAAAATGTGAGCAGATAACTGGCTTTATTGGTGTATGGTTATGAATGAGGTGCATTTGTGGAAAAGACAATTTTTGTTTAATGCTAATGAGAATAAACATAAATTAAGGCAATAAATTATACATGTGAATGATACAAAATTGGACAAGCTTATATAATAAATTCATAACATGAATTTCTTAGATTGCATGTGGTCTGAGCATAGGCTGTGATGTCTTTTTCTTACGTTTTGTAAGTGAAGGATCTTTGTTGAAATAAACATTTTACTTCCACACTAGTTTTGTTTTTAAAGTGTTGATAGCATCTGAGTAGACCTGTTTTTATATATTACATACATGGATTTAATTTTCTGTATAGTTGTGAATTTTTTTCTTTTGCAAAAATTTCAGTGCTAGTCTTAAGTGTTGCAGGCACTGCTGATCTGTGCATCTGATCATGGAGTTTGCTCCATGTGGTACAGAAATGCCCCAGAGAGAGGTTATTGTCAGGACACAGTGGTATTGATGATCTGTAAATTTATAAGAGGTTTATTAATTGTGTCTTCTTTCTCCTACCTGAAGCTGAGGAGGAAAAAAGAATCATCCTGTGTTGGCCTCTGTTTACCATAAAATTTTCTCTTTCTGTTCCTATGCAAGTTCTCAAATTGTTCTGCTGCTGTTATTATGGAGGAGGAGTTTTCATCAAGCCCCCAAAACCCCTCAAAGCCCTTCAGCCCCACCATCTCCCTCTCTTCCTTCATCCCCCTCATCATTCATTGTGTTCCTTGTTTTGAAATGACTACAGGAAATGTGTCTGCAATCTGTATAAGCTGCTGTGTATTTCACAGATTTCCTCTTTACGTAGTCTTGATTTTTGGACAATTGTAAAATACTGAGCTACTTGTAGGTTAATTGAAAAAAGCTAGAAACAATTCCTGTGGGATTTGCCTTCAGTGTTGAGTAGGTGAGGAATGGGCTATTTGTGGTTCAGGGAAGCTTTCTGAATTCAGGTCATCAAAGGTGGAAAGTTAATGAACTAATAGATTTTTTCTCTTGGAGAGATGATACCCCTGAGGAGACTCAGTGCCTTCCACAGGAGGTAGGGATGGGCAGAACAGCATTGCTCTTTCCTTTGGCACTTCCTAACTGGGATTGAGGCATGCAGCATCTGTCATTATTTAAGGTTATTATAATGTTCATATTATAGAAGTTACCAATATAAAAGATTTACCAAAAAAAATTGATAAATTTAATCCCTTATTAAATTAAGACTTTTTATTTCTACTTTGTAGTGCTTGTTGAGTAAGATGGTCTTAAAACTAAATGGAGATACGATCACATACTGAATCAAAGTTTTAGTCTGTTCTGACTAGGTTAAAAGCAATATTTCTGTTAATTTAGAGTTAGGAATGATCTGAGCAGTCTGGGGTATAGTGATGCTGCTTCTGCTGACAGTGACCTGTTGTCAAGTATGGCAGTCTCAGGACAACCTGCTGCTCCTCACCTGAGTGCTGAGCTTCCACTGTTGTAAAAAGAAATTAAGAGAGTCAGGGACCTAAATCCCACTGAAATTTGAGATTTCCAGCTATCTTCAGTCTTTACTAGTAAATCTTGTTAGGTTATATGTAAATAAACACCTTCCCTTTCTGCTTTCAAGTCTTTGGTAAATTGGAAGTAACTCCAGTGGAAGAGGAAGGAGCCACCTTCCTCCTCCTGCAGTGTAAGAGCCTGCACGTGGCCCCTTATCCCAAGTAAGCAGCTTTGAGGAAGTTTGCAGGTGAGTGTCATTTATGTAGTTTGCTCACAGTCATGCCATCCTCAGGTTTTGTCCTTGGCTCTTACAAGCTTTTATTGCAGTAGGATGCTAAATGGCTTGAATGAAATTTTTAGGATTTGGCCCTGTTCGTAAATGGGAAAAGGCATTCCCAGTAATTTATATATTTTGTGCCACTGTTTGCAGTCTTGTCATTTCACCTTTGCCAAGAGCCTGTTTGACAGCTGCAGACACACAGCTGAGTTGTACCTGTGCCTCCCCACACTTACAGACCTCCAGGATCCTACTGACAAGTGAGAGGAATGATTCACTGCCAGAAATCCAGATTTTCTTTGTTCAATAGTCTGCTGTTCTTATTAGGTTCAAATATTTTCTTTTAACACCAACTTTGTTTAGCGTAGAAACAAAGCTATTTTATTTCTTTCAGGAACATAATTCCTCCTGTTACACGAACCTTTTACATTTTTTTCCATAGTTTTAGTTTGAGGAAAGTTGTTTTAGGATTACTACTTCTGAAGTAGTCAGGAGGACTCTAAAGGTCTCATTAGTTTTCAAAATACTGATAACAATTTTTATTCTTTTGGGTAGGACAGAGGAAGTAGATAGATCTTTGGTGCCAAATCCTTGTATTTCTTCCTCTGTTTCATTCAGAATGGATTTTTCTTGAGTTAAGCAATCCTGACACAATACACTCTTTATTTTCCCTCACGTGTTATCTGCACCATAAGTGACAGTACATCTACTAAAACTAGTCCACAACTTACTTCAGGTCTGAAAATGCTTCTGGTAATTTCCAAAGCTAAAAGGGAAAGATCACACTTTGTGAACTGTGGCTTAGATCTGGACTTCAGCTCTGAGTTTGCAGAGAAGAGTGTAGACAGCATGTAGCAGTATATAGTGTATATGGAGAGTGTATATACAGCAGTATAGACAGCTCTGCTTTACCCTCGTTAGTTTGAAGTGCTCTTGGGAAATCAGTCCTTTCATTGCAGGCGTTTTATAATCCTCCTCTGTTTTCAGGTACTGTAGAAGTGTCACTGAATGTTTTTGAAAAGAGCCTTGGTTAATAATGTCACTTTTGGCTGTTTAAGCATTTCCATTCTGTATCAGTGACAACTGTCTTTTGAGCTAGAACTTTCTAGATTTAGCCTCTTAGCAGTTCAGTTCTTCTAGAAGCTTGAACAACACCAATTAATTGTTTTCTTTTAAATACAACGTTAAAAAAAATAAGTTTCATAATGTCAGGTGGGCAAAAGCTTGCATCATGGCAGGGGAGATTTACTCATTCACAGTGAATGCCTTTTGATATTGGAAAGGCATTTACATTTGTCTGCACGTGCTAGAGAAAAAAATGTTATTTAAAAACTTGAATTTCTGTATTTTAATTAAATATTATTCTGATGTCTTCTTTGGGCAAAGCATGCAACTGTAGAATAAAGTCTTAAGTGTAAATAGTAGCACCTTAGAAAGTTTATGTTGAAAATAAGTTTATTTTGGTGTGTTTGCTTTGCTTTTCCTCAGTATCCAGCCCTTTTGGAGGACAACATCCATTAATCCATGCTGAATAAAGCATATGCTTATTTCAAGCAATTTGGGTCTTGTGGGAAATGAGTAGCAAGGCAGATGAGTGAGGAAGAGACATAGTTAAGCTTGGTATAAATGATCACAGATGCAGGTGCTCCCAACTTATCCCCTGCTGTTACTTAACCTGCTGATAGAGATTTTAGAGAGAGCCTTGAAGACTAGTCTGTGTGAATCCATATATATACACCAATAAATGGATGAAAAATGAGACTGCATTCATTTTTCACTGGCCCACACAGACTAGCAGTATTCTGCCTTTGTCTGTATTAATAAGAGTTCTTTTTTATCTGTAGTAATAAAGTGCCTGAAGGAGCCTTTTGTAAGTTGAGCATCATAAATTGCAAAGTGAACCCATAAGTTGATTTTTGGGGAGTATCACAGTTTGTAGTTGCCCATTATTATGTGAGATAGTGTTGGGAAAGTGTGCAAAGGCCTGTAAGAAGAAAGTTGTCTTTGTTCACAGAATCATCACTGTGTAACTTCATGTTTCAGTTTGTTTGCCTCTTCAGAATGTCTCTGTTTCTTGCATTTTTTAAAGAAATGAAACAAACTTTATGATTATCTTTTGCCTTGTGTTTATCTGGTAAGTGATGGCTGCTCAAAATTGCATAGTTCATAGTCTCAGTTCAGATGAAGCAGGTGTTTGGGAGTTGTTGTTCTGTTTTCTCCCCTTCAGCATTTTATGTTCCATAGATTTGCAAGACTAAAGATGAGGAAGGGCATTTGGGAAAAACAAAGAAACTGTATTAAATGGAAGTTGAAATCTAGAGTGAGAGAGGTATGTTGGTAGTTCAAGATTAGTCTCATCCTTCTGAATTGGTTCCTAAAATATGACAGATAAATGAGTATCTGATCCTTAATTTTGTTCGGTTGCCTAAACATGTCAAAACTGTTGCTGCAGTATTGCATGTTCTAATAAAGACTTCTTTTAAACTTTTCATCTAGTCTGTTAAATTTTGCTGTTGTGTAGTGAAACTCCTGTCAGACCTAGCTATAATGCAGGCAGGTGTTACATTTTGAGAGAAGAAACAAATCCTTTTTCCTGGGATTTACTAGAAAAGGAAGTTCTTGGAGCATATTGCATTTTGCTGTAAAGCTCAAAACCAGCCAGCCAACCCTTCCTCTTCAAGCTCCTAGCCCAGAGCAGCCCTTGTGTTGTGAGGAGCCCAGCATGCTCTGAGACAATGCCTTGGAGGTGAACCAGGTGTGTCAGTCATGGTGCAGGAGTGACTCCTGCTTTTTAGGAGCCATCACTTTTGGGGCTGCTTAACCCAACTGCTCCGTGCTGGCAGAACGGCCTTTCAGTGCTGCAGAACCCATCCAAGCCAAGTGGAGAAGAAAAGGGTTTCCTCTAAAACACTGCAGCTCTTGGATGTTTGTTGAGAAGGAGGACTCTCCTTTGATTTCATTGCATGTTCTGCTTGCTTCTGCTGAGCAAAGCCTGGGAAGGAGAGGTGGATATGGCAATTTCTGCATTTCTGTCCCTGATTGAGTATTGTCAGGGAGCCCTGCCAGCAGAGGCTCGAGCCTTTCTGAGGGTGAGACCAGAGTTGATTCTTCCCTTGGCCTTCAGAGGATTTCTCTCAGCACTGGTTACTCACCTGCTGAGCCTGGAACATGGTGCAGGCTGGGAATATTCCTTGCAGGAGGAATCTGGAGAAGTTTAGTGTAGGGTTTGCCCACCCAAACAAGGGCAATGCTTGAATATCAGGGGAAGAGTGAAGAACAAAACACAGATATTAAAAATTGTGTCAGTATTTAATCTTGTAAATGACAACTGGCAGTTGTCATAAGCATGTTATAGGCATTGATTCCCCCCCCACCACACACACCCTCTGAGGGAGTATAATACTGTAATAGGCATTTCCTGACACTCCTTAGGAGATGGGGATAATACTGTATTGTCATCTTTGATTGTTGCTAAAGGTCACCTAGGAGCAAAAGGTGTCCTACTTATCAGGACAGTTTTGGTAGAGCATTTCTAGGACTTCCCTGTGACTCTTGACAGATGTCCTAAGATGTATAGCCCAGATGCAGGAGAAGAGCAGTGAGACAGGGTGCCCCTTACTTTCTTCATGCTCCTTCTCTTAGCCTTCAGTCATGCTTTTGTGTGTCACAGCCAACCTGTTCAGATAACACAGTTGAGGAACTTTGTGGAACTTTGTTTGTTGTGGTTGTTCAGAGATCAATTGTTTTTATTGGTGGGAGAGTGTGTGTAGCCCATGCATCCTCTTCCAGATGTACTCATTGTTACATGGTGAGGAAAACTTAAGAACTCAGAAAAGTGTGGACATTGAACTCTCCATTTGACATTCATAGAAGTACATTTTATCTGTTCTGTAGTTGAAAAAAATGTAGTTCCATATCTTAATATGCCATTTTTCAAAGATATTCTTGGAGCAAATGCTAGACAATGTATCTCTGTCATTGTAAATTCTTGTCTTTTAAATTAACAATATTCAAAGGGTTTATAAAAATTCAAATAGTGATTAGGTTCTGAGGCAGGAAATGTGCAGCTCTTGCCCTTTTCTGGATAACCTCAGCCAAACTTCATCCAGAATGAAGGATCCAGGCTCAGGATACTGAGTTACTGTGTGACGGACTATTTAACAGCATCTTGATGAATGCCCTGTCTTGCAGTGGAAGGGACAGTGTTGGTGACAATCTCCTTGTCCTCAAGGACTGTGCCCCTGTGGTGGCAGTTTTAGATGACAGCAGCTGGACCCATCTCATTTTTTCTGCGAGGGATAGGAAATGGGGGAGTGAGAATAGGTGGCAGTTATTAGGTGCAAATGTTACTCCCAGCACTGGTAACTGACTTTAATTGTTGGTATCCACTCACTTCCTTCAAGGTAGAGAGCATAAACACCTGTATTCTGTAATTCCACTTGGTTCTTGTCCCAGTGCGCTGTGGTATTAGACATGTGAAGGATGTCATGGGAAGGAATGAGGCAGATGGTTGCTTTTTTTGAAAACTTTGAGAAGCCTTGTTCTGCAGTAATCACTTCCAGACGGATGTGTTTCACCTGCTAATGTGTAGAATCATGGTAAACACTCTCCAGCTGTGCTGTAGAAAAACTGAGTAGCAGTGTTTGTAATATTTTTGAGACTAAAAATGTCCTGCAAATGTCTTGACAGTCTATTAAAACTCCTGAGATTTAGCAAGTTTGGTCTGAGATCTTTGTGTGAACTTTCTAGAACTTGTCTAGAAATTTCTTCTGCATGAAGGTTAGGAAGCTGTGTCTGGTCACTAATCTTGAGAGTACTGGTTTGTGTGCCCTGTTGCTGCTGGTGGAATTCTGGGGATCCTCCTGATAACGCACTGTAGGACATCTGCTTACCTCTTCCTTGCTGCTTTCTTAACCCCCTCTTGTTAAGAAGACTAAATAGCTACTTAAAGCTGCTATAAACTATCAAGATTTCAGCAGGCTCTTAGCAGTTTTTACTTCTGTAATTTTTCCTTGCAATTCACAGCATTTCAAGCATGGTTATATAAGAGGAGTGTGCTGTGCAGTGTTAAGGGCAAGATGATGACAAGTTAAAAGATGACGAATGTGAAGTTGTGTTCAGAGGAAACTGTTGTAGAAGTTAAAGTAAATAGAATGGAAATTATACCCCAAAATATTTATTTCTTTGCAAAGTAATCTGGATTTCCAGCAACAGATATGTTGGATGTTCCTGAATCTGGGAGCTTTAGTGGATTTTTTTGACTGTAGTTGGTAGAAGCTAGGGAGCAAACACCAGGTACCACTGGTGACCTCAAGTATTTTGTTGCTCGCCTTTGTTACCGTACAATGCATTTCCACTGGAAGACTGGTACGGGCAGTTTGAAAAGGTCACATTTCCAGGGAGCCCTGGTTTTCCAGCTTCCTCAGCCTCCAGCTGTGATGTGTGTCACCAGATCACCCAGTGGTTAAGGCTGGAAGGCACTTTGGGAAGTCATCCTGTCCTGCCCCACTGCTCCTGCTCAAGCAGGGTCACCTAGAGCTGGTCGCTCAGGACTGTATCCATGTGGCTTCTGAATGTCCCTAAAGATGGAGAACTCTGCAGCCTCTCTGGGCAACCTATGCCAGCACTTGGTCCCCCACATAACAAAAAAGTTTTCGTGATGATCATGAGGAATCTCCTGTGTTTGTGCCTGGTGATCTGCTCTTGTCACTTGCACCAGTGCAGAGGGGGTTCCCTCTTCAGTACACCCTCCCTTTGGATTTTACATAACTGATTTGATTCCTGCAGGGTTTCTCTAGGCTGGCTCTAGAGGCTGACTCTGTCCTTCCTATGAGAGGTGCTCCAGAGGTTTGTTAGTGGCCTTTCACTGGACTGTCTCCAGTGTGTTAGTGTCTCTCTTGTACTGGGGAACCCAGAACTGGGCACAGTGCTCTACATGTGGCTTTCCAGGGCTGATAAAGCCCTTGGCCTGCTGGCAGCTCTTCCATTTGCAGCCTAGGATGCCATTAGTTTTCCTTGCCTTAAGGGCCCATGGGTTAGTCATCAGCTTGATGTCCACCAAGAGCCTTGGGTTCTTTCCTGCCAAATGTGCTTTCCAGCCATTTGCCCCAGCAGGCATTAATGCCTGGGGCTGTTCCCTCCCCTAGAGATGGGATGTTGCACTTGTCCTTGAACTACATGTCTAGAAGGGGGCTGATAACATTTTGTATGAAGTTACATGTTGATCAGAAAATAACAGGAATTGAGCTGTTTGCTCATTCTGATTGAATGCTGTGGTAGGTTACTTGGAACAGGTGGTGCTGTAAGCTTCTAGGAGGGAGAAGACTTCAGGATTGTTGCCAGCTTTACCTGCTTTACAGGTGATAACAGCAATAGATTGCTGGCAGTGATTATTTATTTGACTTGATGATTTTAATAGGGTTGACAAACATTGTTAGAGGAAGGGGCTTGGCTGTATCTGATCCCACACTGTGGAATAAAGGATCTTTCGGGTCCTTTGTAGTCTCTTTATTGTGAAATGACTGTACTTTCATGTACACTGACATTTTAGTCTAATTTCCTCAAGATGTACTTGTGTTACACTCTGAGTTCAGATGTTTGTGCTCGAGTTGCATCTTTGAATCATCAGCATTTGGGCAGCAGTGTGTGGAAGTTTTCCAAGCAGCGGCTTCTTATAAACAGCTCTCTCTCCTGCCAATAACAGACTTGGTCGCTTTCCCATTCCCCAAGAAAGGTAATGTTCAGATAAGCATGAGTACATTAACACGTTTCCTCTGCTTGGACACTGGCTTCTTGCTATCTTGGTGAATCTGGGTGTAGACACTACTGAAATTACTGGGATTTTGCTTCTGAAAGCCTTTCCAAACCTGTGTGGTTTTTTTCAAAGACCAGCAGAAGCAGCACTCTGCGTTCTGCTTAAATCTGCGAGAATACAAAGACACAAGCAAGGCAACTGCATTCTAACTGTGGATTTTAGTTCTAAAATATAACCATTAGAAGAAATCTGGGAAAAGCATCTTGGCTCTGATCCTGTGTTTGTGGAAGAAGATCTCTTACAGACTTTGTTGCTAGGGATCTAGAGAGTTGCATAAATCTTCATTGGTGGGTCAGACTGGGGGATTAGGATTGCAGTTCTGTTGTCAGAGATGCTTTTGTAGAGAATTCTGAAAAATGCCAGTGTTCTAATAGCATCAACAACTTACTTACTGGTTTTTTGTTTGGATTTTTAAATCTGCCTACAAGCCTGACTTAAGGAATGGGATGGAAAGACATGAACCTGTGAGTTAAATAATCCAAGAATTGATTTAGTCATTGCAATTCTTACATACCCTTGAGAAGACAGGAAGATCTCTTCTGCTCAAATGCTAAACAACTTTTCAGCAGCAGGGAGGAAATTGTACATTTTTGCTCACACTTTACTGCAGCAACTTACTGCCAAATAGAATGGGATTATTTAAAGTATTAGGAGTCTTTGCTTTGTTAGAAAACAGTGCTGCAAACAAGTTAGCTATGCTAGATCTTTTTGGAAGACAGTGCTCTTCTAACATGATATTCTAGAACTTGAGCAAACCTGTTCCCATAAAACCTCACTGATGTTAATCTGAGTCAGAAACAAAATAAGAAGCTGGTTGAAAAGCAGAGTTTTTAATGCTTAATCCTAAAAGGTAATAAGATAATTTTATAGTACTTTTTCAAATATTTACCTCGTGGAGATGTGTACTCCTTAAAATTGCATTCTATTGACCTTTCTTGTGCTGTCAGAGTAGCTCGTGTTGTGTCAATTGTTAAGTGGCAGAAAGCTTTGTGTTCTTGTTTGTATTCAGGGACTTTGGAGCAAATAATGTTGCAATCATTCCTTCTATTTTATAGCATTTGGATTAAAAGCACAAGAATTAACAGTTTGCTTTTAGCTTTCTGCTGAAGGAATCTGAATTACCACATGTGCTGCTTTATCTCTGTATGTAATGTACTGAGATGTTCCCTGTGACCAGCCCAGAAACAGGAGCACTGTAATACTTCTGCACACTGGTGCCCAGTGATTTGCCTGGTTTACACAGATCATACCTTTGCTCAGAATACAAGTGCAATTAAATTGCAGTTGAGATAAAAAGGTTGTGTTGGCTGAGAGTTTTTTAATTAGCAGGGAGAGCCTCTCCTTTGTTTGAAAACAAAACCTCGGGTTTGTGAAAGGAAAGCTGAAAAGCTTTTACTTGGATTGCTGTCTGCAATCTAAATAGTTGCCTTCATTATCAGTACTTGTGAAATTGCTGGTTCAGGAAGGCTGTAGAAAATAACTTCCCTGAAGGAGCACCAATGTAGCAAATGCAAATGAAGAACAAAATTACTGACCTTTCAATGCTGTGCATAGCAGAAAAAGGAAGTGTGGAGGGACCTGTGACATTCCATCCACCATTCCTCTGTTACTTTGAGGCTTTGCATTTGGGGGATAGGGAGCTGCAAATTTTTCAACATGTTTGTGATTTTATTTTGTTTTTGCTTTTAGATATATAATGGCACATCTTAAGTTTGGGGTACATAGAGTATAGTAGTCAAGTGGATCTTGTATCAGAGAAGTGGAAAAAGTAACTAAAAGGTTATTTTTATTATGGAAATCCTTGTATTTAACCAAAACTCCAAAAGATGCACAGGATAGAAGATTGTATGTCTTGTTTTCATTTTATTCAGCAGCCCATTCCCTCCCAAGGCAGTGAATGGCTTCTCTTTATTGTGAGCTGTATTGTTATTTATCATGCCTAGAAAACTTGATAGGATATTTTAAAAATACATGTAAAAATATACTTGGAGTAAAAAAAATTCTGCTAAATAATTGCATTTGATTACAAATGCAGTCAAATCTAGTCTTCATATCTTTCCTCTGTTCACATAGTAGGTTGTGTTGGAAGGAGGAGGAGAGGTGGATTAGCACTGGTTGTGATTTTTCTCTATAGTGTCATACCATTGTTCTTTACTCTTTTAATATTTTCAGTTCCTATTTTCAAGACTACTTTGACAGTTTTGATAGACTCTGGGATATTTTCACTTCCCATAGTAATTCTGGGAATAGCAGCTTTTTTCCCTTCTCTCTTCAGCCCTTTTCTGTAGCTATAAAATGCTAAATCTGTTCCTGATTTTGTATAAACTAAACCAAACTTAACTTTAAATGAAATTGGTTCCATTTAAAAGTGTTTGGTTTGGTTTTTTTTTATTTGGGTGATAAAACTTAGCTGAATCACAGATTTTAAGCAATACTGGAATCTGATATTTTTTTGCTATGCTTACTTTCAATCCCAGATACTGCTTTATCTATAAAACATCATATATTGAAGCACCTTTGCATTGGTAAAGCACAAGTGTGAGATGATTCACACTAGGTACTAGATAGAAGTTTGCTGTTGTGTTGAGACTATTTCTTATAAGAGTTTTTCTCTTTCTCTGAATCTTTTTTTTACACCTTCTTTCTGTGTATTTGGTGAAGTTTATAGCATCTGAATAACAGACCAAGCAGATGCTTAGTGCTTGGTACATGTCATTTAGAAAGGTATTTAATTGTATTTGTGCAGAGGGAATATGTTCAATGCAGGTGTTTATGTGGGGCATTTGTGGGTTTTCAGTGGTACCTATAATTATTTAAATTGTAGGTACAGTGTTGTAGGTATGTAATTCTTTAGCTGTTATCCCTAGTTAGCTCAAGCAGATGACCAAGTTTCCTAAATCTGTGTCAGACATCATTATCTTTTGTTGTACAGGTCTGGTAAAGCAGATGAGTATTGCAGTACAATTTATGAGGTGCCAAATAATGTGTTAATATGGAATGGGAGTTAACCATCTATCACTGTTAACCTGTGTAGGAAGAGTGGGCAAGAGACTTTTGTCCACGATTACCTGCCTGTCCACCCCTGCAGGGGTTGGACTCTGGGCATTTGCAGTTCAGAAACAAAGAAAGCATTAAACTTTTGCAAATTACAATTTTCTTGAAATCTGTACTAGTCTCATAAATACTGGAGTTTTTTTGGATGAAGTTTGAGAAATCTTGTGATAATGGAATCAACAAGATGGGGCAGAGCAATTACCTCATATTATCTATATTCTTTTTTTTGTTCAAAACAATAACGTAATGTTTTATTTTTACAGATGACTATGGATGAGAAATATGTGAACAGCATTTGGGATCTTCTGAAAAATGCAATCCAAGAGATTCAGCGTAAGAACAATAGTGGTCTCAGTTTTGAGGAGCTGTATAGAAATGCTTATACAATGGTGTTGCATAAACATGGTGAAAAACTCTACACTGGACTAAGAGAAGTGGTCACTGAGCATCTAATAAATAAGGTTTGTCCATTTGTGAATTAAAATAGATGTGTCTTATGTGAAAGAATTCTGAACAGTTATTTAAATGACAGAAAATCTGATTTTATTATGTTACCTTGTGTTGCAGTTGGGTAACTTCTCTCAAAAATGGTAGCATAGAGCTAACATCAAGCTCAGATGATTTTATGTTCCTGGTACTGTTTCTGGTAAATTACTGATGGAAGGCAGACCATAGGAAGCACTTGAAAGAGTGTAACAGGAAACAACTTTTTTTTTTTTGAAGAATAACTGTTAAGAGCTGATAATTTTTTTTAACAGTTTGTGTCATTTTTGGTCCATTTTGTGACTTTCTTAGGCCACATTTTGTCTTGTTTGCCAGTCACTTTTTTTCATCTGTGGAGCAAGTAAATAGCAATGTAAGAACTTGTTTTCTATAGGTTAATGAACTAATTCCCAGGTTAATGAGACAGTTGTGCTGGGATTATGCTCTTTAAAGAGGCAGTAGGCACTGTTCAAAAACAACAGCTCAGCAATAGCAGAAGTCCTGAGTAGCTCACATTCTGCCATGTCAGCCTTTGCAAAACCATGTAGGTCAGTCAAAATGACATGTAGAAACTTTCTGAAGATCTGTCATCAGAGAAAAGGAATCTTCAGGTCTTGTGTTAAACCATGGAACCACTTCTTTAGTCTTTGAGAGAAGTTTAGAATTGATTAATAAATATGTAAGTGGAAAAAGTAGGAAGTCACTTTTTAGGACTCCAGATAATATTTCATGGCAATAGGATTCTAAGCCTATGGGAGCTGCCTGCCTACTCCTCATGGTAGCATCCATAGCAGAGAGGTACATGTCTACTTTGAGCCCATGTTCTGGCCATGCTTCAGATGGAGTATCAGATTTTTGTCCTGTTTTTACAAGATCTGAAAAGGAAAGTCAGATACCATCATGTGTCTTGGATGATTATTTCTAGCTGAATTGCAGAGAATGGATGGGAGATTTATGGCTAAATAATGCAGGATGCTTGGGGACTTTTTTTTGTGTGTTCTAAGTGGAGTTACTGCTGTGGCAGAGAAATGTGTTATTTCTTTTCTAAAATCCTAGTTTTCAAAGGTGTGATCCAGATAAGTATAGTCTAAAACTGCTTTCAGTGTGGGGTTTTTTTTACTGTGTGCACCAGAGGAGACATCCTCTCTGAAGTGGTTAAATAATTTGCAGTTCTTTTCTATAATTGTAGCACATCTGTGACTCTCAAAAACTTCTGGTTTCATTATCTGTGCATTCATAATCTGTACTATTCATATAAAATGTGGCAAATGGCTGAGGCTTTTTTTTGCCTTGTTCTTGTATGTCTATGCACTTAATAATCGTGACACTAAACTTTTATTATTCCTAGGCTTTAGTTTATCCTGGTTTAACTTGATGGGTGTCTTTTTATCTTTGTTCCTAGGTATTTTGCCACTTATCTTAGTTCCTAGCTATTTTGCATATTAAAAACTACGCATTTGCAGAATTAATTATTCTGAAGTGCTGATTGTGGCAGGCTGACAAAAGAGCAGAAAGTTCTGAGTTTGTAATTTCAGTGCAGAGGCTGAGAGGGCTGCACAGATAGCAGTGCAGAGAAATGCCTTTCTGACACCTAATGCTCCTGTATCTGGTCCTTTAAATAACATCTTCTCCAATGACCAAATATTCTGATCTTTAATGTGATTAATCCGATTATATCCATGTGTGTGGGTGATAAATGATGACCAAAGCTTTTTCAAATAAAAAGGTTAACTGAGTTTTAGTAGTTAATTGCTATAGAGTTAAAAAGGCTAAATTATTCTGATCATGCCAGCCTGTAAATAATCCAAGGAAAAGACTAAAAAAATATGACTTACGCCAAAAATTTCTGAAAAATAACAAAAACTTATAGAGGCTAAAAGCTACTGCTTGTCCCTTTTGAATGTTTGCTTAGACAAATTATCTTGAGGCATATATAGATGGAAGCATGGAAAAAATAGTGCATTGTTTATCAAGAATAAATCAGTTCTATAATGACATCTTCTGTTTGAGCCATTAGTACTTGTAAGATAAAAAAAATGAGTTTTGTTTAATCTCACATTTTTTCATAGAAATTTTAGTAAAATCTTTTATGTTCACTGTCTATTTCCAAGAGCAATTCTCTGGTAAATTTTAAGTAGCTAATGAATGATAAATTATCACAAGTCTTTGTAAAACTTCTATTCAGAGATTCAGTGGTGAATGGTAGAATTTAGAAGAGGGGGTTTTTCCAACTGAAATATTGTTCATTAAATTCTTTAACTTTTATAAAAATGGAAATGTTCACAGATGAATAGATTTTACTGAAGAACTCTACTCAGTTCAGGGAGCATTGCTGAGGAGCCTACTCCAAATTTGAAACTGCAGTAATCCTTGAGCCATAACTGTCATTTGCTGCCCACATCTCCAGGTTATCTTTTTAGAAAAAGCTGCATTCTTGTGGTATTCCAGTCATGCTGCTAAATTAGGAATAGATTAAGAGACTAGGTGAAGGCATTGTATAGTTTCAGTTGTTTTTACAAATAGTATGAAAGCTCAGAAAGCATGCCTTCATTTTTGGTGAGGCATGGTTAAGAGCTGTATTTATGATTTATGCTAATTTAATTGCCAGGTGAAAGTTGTGCTTATTCAGCATTTAATTAGCAATCAAACACTAATGAGAAAGTATTTAACTTCTCAACAAGAAAACAGTACAATGCACTGTCTTGACAGCTTAATTGTAAATAAAATAATAGTTGCAAATATGATCAATACAAGGTGTGTGCAAGCAAGTTATTGTCAAGAGTGGTTGGTTTCAGACTTGCAGACCCCAATAGTTTGCAGTTCTAAATCAGCCTGTTCTGGCTGTGGGATAAAGGCTGTAGTAAGCATCACTGAGACGAGTCAGCTCTCTTGAGCTACCTTGTTTTTACTACAGGGTAAGAACATGCTGAGACTTGTCTTTACCTGTGTATTGACATCATTATTTAAGTATGGTACGTGTAGAGCTATTTAAAAATACTGTTGAATTTTGAAAGTACTGAAACCTTTCATCTTGATTCAAGTATTTAATTCCTGTTCCTCTGATACTTCACTAATTTCTGCCTTTCTTGCCCACTGACAATCTTGTAGCTTGATGTGGATGGCCCTCCTTCACACTTCTCAAGCCTAGTCTGTTATTACATCACACAAAGGTTGTTAAGTGTTTTTAAAACACACAGAGCTTAGTTTACAGCTCTCTAAATCATTTGTGTTACAATAAAAACAAGTTAAAGTTTGAAAGTTTACAAGATAATATTTTTAATGTTTGTTTTATGTATAAGTCAGTGGGGCCCAATAAGGGGCATCCCAGAATCCTGGGGGAATTGGCTGATGTAGTGGCCAAGCCACTCTCCATGATACTTGAGAAGTCATGGCAGCCAGGGGAAGTTCCAGGTGGCTGGGAAAGGGTTTGTTTTTTTTTTGTACCCATCCTTCAGAAGTGTAGAAAGGAGCACCCTGGGAACTCCAACCTGTCAGCCTCACCTCTGTGTCTGGGAGAATCGTGGAGCAGATCCTCCTAGGAGCTATGCTAAGGTAAATGGAGGACAGGGAGGTGATTTGGGACAGCCAGCACAGTTTCACCAAGGATGAGTCCTGCCTGGCCAACCCAGTGGCCTTCTATGAAGGAGTGAACAAGGGAGGAGCTACAGATGTCATTTCTCTGGATGTCTGTAAAGGTTTCCACATGGTCCCCCATAACCTTGTGACTAAATTGGAAAGAGGACGATTCAATAAGTGGAGTTCAATGGATAAGAAATTGGTTGGGTGGTCAGTGGCTCAGAGTCCTGATGGCCAGCAGTGACAGCTGCCCCTCAGGGGTCTGTCCAGTACCTGCTGTGTCAGTAACAGTACAGGCAGTGAGAGCACCTTTGCTCAGGAGGGCACAGAGCTGCTCAGTGCAGGTATAGGCTGAAAGAAATATGTCTGCTCTGGGACTTAGAAAGTTATGTCTGGGGTCCTTTGCAAGCTTTAAAATTTGCTGTCTTAGTGTTGCAGAGAAAAGGGAGAGATGAGAGTCATCTCCATCAGGGAGTTTGAAATTATTTCCATAATATCAATGAAATAGGGAGGAATGACAGTAGAAGTTGTGTAGGAGGCAAATTATCTACTGAGCATTAGAGTGAGCCTGACTGGCAATATATGAGTGTTATCTGTCTTTATATTTTCTTAATGATGTTTTCAGATGATCTTGAGCAAGTCTGCTATTATGTGGAGGGCAAAAGGATGTGAGGGAATTGCTCGAAAGTACGTAACGTTGAGAATCCCCAGTATTCTTCAGTGTTTGTTTTTTCCTTTTAGCAATAGGATAGCAGCTGCAGGGATGAACAGACATTTCTGGTAGTCAATCCATTAACCTACTTGGGACTCCTAAGATTTTAGAATACTTTCTTTTAGACTACTTGGATTTTTCTAAAAGAAACACTATAATAAAAGTTCTGAGAGCTTGAGGCCTTGGTTCAGAAAGTGCTGTTCTGTACTGCTCCTCCCCTCAGGATGTTCTGGCTGTCCTTACAGTAGTGGAAATTACATAATTGAACTATTTGTGCTGCTGCATCAGGCCAGGCACTGTAAGATAGAAATAGTAGGCCATAAGTCTTCTTTATGTACAATTAATCAAGAGTTATTTAAAGGTATTGAAAGCTTATGCCAACAAATTACTCTTATTGGGGGAAAGTTTCTGAATTTCCTGAAGACCTGTATCCAGTAGAAAACACAGTTGGGCCTGAAGTTATACACAAAATGTCATCCTTGTAACTATCAGAAGACCTTACATATATTACAAAGTTGCTAATTTATTTTCAAGTCCCTCTGTATATGGACAGTCTCATTTAAGCTGGCATTCCCTGCAGTTTACTTCGTAACTGCAAATACTGTCACAGAAATCACCACAAGCTCAGCTAATTCTAAGTAACATTCTGCTGATAAAAATCTTTAAGGTTTGAAATTTTCTAAGGCTGTGGCAGAGCAGCAGCTGTGTGTCCTCTTTGTTCAAAGAGTGTGAGTATGCACATTTTTTACTTGAGATCATTTATTCTGCCAAAGTGGTGTGACTCTGCACCTTTGCATGGCTGAGATGCTTTGTGCATTATAGCAGTTTCACTGTAGTTTTGCTGAATTCATGGCCCATACAAGGAATGTGTTGAACACTTGTTAACTATAAAGTTGCTGTAAATGATAATTTGCTTGGCAGTAGTTTGGTTGGCTTTTGTAGCAGCTGAAAGCATGGCTTTCCAAGCCTCTTCTGCAGTTTCAAATAAGCCTAGAAGAATGTCATTGAGGAGCTTCACAGGGAAACTCTGAAGGTAGCTCTGTTGTACAGCACCCATTTCTGAGTTTCAGGCCCATTTCCAGAAATCCACGTGGCACACCATGTGGAGCAGAGGTGCCACTATTGCAGAACGTGCCAATGTCTGCTTGGAAGCAAGTTGTCACTGCTACCTGGTGGCAGGTGTCCACCCCCTTCTAGGTGACTGGCTGGCCCAGCAGGGTTAGTGTGAGGGATGTGGGATGTGTGCAGTTACAAGGGCACACTGCCTCTGTGTTGTCAAAGTAAAGGGTGTCATAAAATTGGTCAGTAACTACCCTTGGTTATTTGTGCTTATGATCTAATCATGCTTTGATAAATTTTATCAGTGTGGATGAACTACCAAATAATGTTTATAAAGCTTTTCCATACTGACCAAAGAAGTGAAAGCAACCATGTCATGTGTGTTTCTCTTGTTCTGGGAGATTCTGCATATTCTTACAAGTATGTCTGCTGAAGTTTTAGTGTGTAGTTATGTTTTGACTAAAAACTACCTGGACTGGGTGACAACAGAGCACACATTTGGGAGACCAAAGGGTAAATGATGATCATGATCAGAAAGAATGATGCAGTTAAGCAGTGTTCATAACTGCATATTATGTTTTCCAAAAGCAAGGAGGAGAGGCCTTGCTCAGGTGTGCAGAGTAGGTGTTTGAAGATGTAAGAAAGCTTTGAACAACCTATGCATACCTATATTGCCTAGATGCAGTAACAAAGTGAATATTATTGGGATAAGTTTCCCCTCTTCCTTCCTCCCTCTTCTCTTTCTCCTCCTGCTCCTTCATTCCTCTCCTTTTCTCCGTTGTCCCTCTTCTCTGTAAGACCATTGTGTTGGATGATGTTCCACACTGTGTCTCTGGTTTGCTCATTTGAGTTTGTGACTGTGTACAGTAGTGTGGCAGACAGGACTCTGTTACCCTGGTTTGGCCTAATAACTTCATAAAACTGGAATGACAGAGTGCAGCCTGTCAGGTGAGTGCATGAGATGTTGCTGCAGCTTGTGACTGCCTGGCCTGTGTGTTTTGTTTTCCTGTTTGGATCTCTGTACTGAAATTTACACTATCAGACAGATATCAGTCCAAATCAATGAATGTGAACATCCTGTTTGGTTACAAAAGAGGGCAGAATATATTTTACATGTTATGTAAAAAGTCAATTCCCACATTTTATTAACTCTGGAACAACTTTTTTACATTCTCACAGGTACATTAGTTTCAAGTTTGAGCACTGCAGTATATGCCTATTGGAAAAAATCAAAATATGAAACTGGATGGGCTTTTTTATTAGTAGAGAGGGTAGTGGCAAAGAGGCATAAAATCTGAAGTTGATGAGAAAGATTAACTTGCAAATTGCAAATAGCAAATACTTTCATAAAAAACGAATATGACTTTTTTTCTATTAAGTCTTGTTGTTGGTATTAATGTAAAAGTCTGATCTTTACCAAGCAATTGCTTCCTTTCAGAACTGTTGTTTGCTGTATCTTTGTGCTATCTCAGCTTGTCTCTCTAAATGTCATCATGGCTGATTTTCCACCTGTACTTGTTCCTGTTTGTAGCATTAACTGCTGCTACCCAATATTCTGAAATGACTTGTGATAGTAAAATTACCAGCAATTGAAACATTATAACACAGGAAATGAAAGCTATGAGGAGTCGTCAAAGACTATTTTTAACATTTGAAACTCCAGGAATTCCTTTGAAATTTAAAACCCATCTTTATTTTGTTTCTCTTTTTCTAGCATAATTTTTCTTACTTATTTTTCCACAGAAGGGAAATATGAGGTAGGGATAGTCAGCACCCTGGAAAAGTAAGAACCTGTAAAATTCAGGTCCATGGAAGAGCAAGAATTCTTGTGCTGAAGCTAAGTTTAAGATTTAAACGCTCCAGGAGAAACTGACTTGAGTTTATGGCAATATATCTTTTTTGTTTTTCACTTCAGGTGCGAGAAGATGTGTTAAACTCCTTGAATAACAATTTTCTACAAACACTAAACCAAGCATGGAATGATCATCAAACAGCAATGGTGATGATTAGAGACATCCTGATGTATATGGTGGGTATTCTGCTATTTCACACATTTCACAGTGTAGTAAATTGTCCTCTTACCATGCTTACCAGTCTTCTTCCAACAACTACTCTCTGTCCCTTATTTTCAATTTTCTGTGTGCATGCAAGACTGCTACAGGTGTTTGACAAATTGTAATTGGATTTGTGTTTTGGGTTATCTCATCATCACCTGAAAAATTGATCTAAAAATGTTTGAACTTTGCAGTTCTTAAAAAATAAGCCAGTCAGACCCATTCTGGCAGATTATAGATGTTAGTTCAGGTAGTGGTGTTTTCTTACTCTGGAAAGCACTATGGTGTAAAGCCTCCTCAGACAAGTGTGGTTGTTCTTTAAGCTTTAGGATTCAAAGAGGATAACTTTGCTTAGGTGTAGTGTGTGCAGAATGTTACATTGCAGTTGGATCCTTTGCTATTCATGAAAAACTTGTGTAGAAGATTAAGCAGTGTACATAGAATGTGATTTTTGGTTGCATGCTTGTCATTTCTCACCTATAGCCAACAGAACAGAGGGGTTTTTTTAAGAGAGAGGGCCTAACATTTTTGTGTCTGGATTGTGTTATGCTTTAAAATTCCCATAATATTGGAAATTGAGGCTGTTTTAGGATGCAAGAGAATATTTTTGCTTAGCTTCTAGACAAAGGTTTTGACTTCAGAAGGAAGTGTTGAGATGCTGTGTTTTTTGTGTAATTTTTTTTTCCCCTCCAAAGTATCCTAAATAGAATAATTGATGCAGTACTTGTCAGTGAAGGACAGACAATAATGGACTTTCTTGGTCCAAAAAGCAGATGAACTGGAATTGTACTCTATCTGCTAAACAACAGGAGTTAAGATCTTGTCTTGTAGCTGTTAAAGATCTCCTGCTGTGACATTGACCGTGTTTGTATTAGCTGTGAAGTCATCTTTGGTCAATAAGCTACTACAAGTTAAAGAATTTGAAGTAATCACAGAATAACAAACAATTATTTTTAATTGATTTACTGGCCTTATGTTGGAGGAGTTGGTTTATTTCAGTAGGGAAAAGGCCACATATCAAAAAAACAGAGTGCTGGATAACATGCCATCAGTGACACTGAATGATTTGCGTGCCAAAAGGAAGATGGACAGATTGTTTTCAAGATGTACTGTCCTTGCTGTGAGAGATCCTGGACTCCCTAATTTGTTTGTGAAGGACAAGTACAAATAAATAGATGCTGCTAGCTGCATCTAGGTATAATCAAGAATATCTAATGATTAGATTAATCTACCAAAGGTAGTGGTGAATTTTCAGAAAGGTTAGAAGATGGAATCCAGAGCTTTCTGGGGGAGCAGCTGTTGTGTTTTAACCCAATATTATATATTATTTCAGCACAAGAGGTGCTGGATGGTCCAAAGTAATGGATAATGCAATGTTATCTGCTGCTCTTAAAATCAATAAATTTCTGATCTTTCAAACAGTGGCAGAGAAAACTTACAAGCTTATAAGCTTTCCTTGTTTTAGTGGCTTGACCAGTATATTAAAGGCCAAAACCTTTTCTCTTTGAGGAAGGGTTGCCTGCTTCAGTTACCACTCTTGGGGGAGCAGGAGAGCTTTACCTGAGTATTATTTGCAGTCAGAAGAGCAATGCCTTGACTTTGTTTTGAAGCCTGAGAGTGCTGTTCAAACATTCAGCCAGCCTTCTCTTTTCCACCAAGATTCCAGGAGAAGGAAAGCTGCAGCATTCCTTCAAGTGTAAATTGAACTTCATTGGCTGTCTTTTAGATTGAAAACAGGATAATAAATAAGCTTGAATACCTCTGGACTATGTAGCCTTCTGTGTGCTGTTGATAGTTCCTAATTATTTCAAGTGGGTGTTCAGTTGAGCCCTCTGCTTGACTAATTATTTGACTCCCACAGATTTTTTTTTCCCCTTGTACCACAGAAACAGAAAAAAAACTATCCACAATAAAATATATTTATAGTATAGTAGTAAAAATAGAACAAAATTTTCTTTCAAAATGCTTATATAAACTTAGAGGCACTGATGTTTGTTTGTTAAACCTCTGTAATGTAATGTGGGGTTCATAGTTATAATTTTAATTTTTATTAGGTAGAACTATCTAGTGTGAAGGTCTAATACAATGGGCAGTCTCCCTCCTTTGACTTAGATGGACATAAGACAAATTGTCAGTAATACATGTTTGGTTACAAATTCAAGAATAATCAATGATTTAAAACAGGACTACTTCAAAAGATTTGAAGTTTCACCTTTGTCACTTGGTTGTCTTCTTGAGTCAGACATAATTTTCTTCATTCACAAAAGACTAAGAGTAAAAACATCCCTGTCTTGAACATGTGTTCATTCAAAAAGTTTGGGAAAACTGCCAGTACCACAGAATTATAAAGCACCTGTGAAAGATCAGACCTGACTGCTTTTCAAAGAAACAATTTTCAAGAATTTTATAAAATAAAATTTTACTTTCTGATGTTGAGTCTCCCTGACACAGAGGTTTATAATGATATGCTTATGTCAGAAATAATTTTTACACTTCTATTCAAGCAAATCTAATATAACTGACATTAAAAATACTTTATCTAAAAACAGCACCAAACACTGTATAACCTGAGTCACCTGGCATTGTAAATTAATATGCTTGTGTTCTAGCAGGAGAAGTACCTGCAATTATCTTATGTTTGTAAGTAAAGCATGACCCAATCCTTCTCTTGTTTTGTAGGCCATCTTGATTACACATCAGTTTCAGGAAATGTACCTATTGCCCAACAGGCCACACTGTGACATCAGTGAAAGTCAAACATTTAGTACCCTCCTGAATTCTGGTCTTACTCTCTTGAATTCCTGCTTCAGCCGAGTGATTTTACATCTTGAACATCTTAAACTAAATTGTATCTGTTTTAATGCCACGGTTTTTTTCCAACTTTGTTTCACCCATTAGCTGCCATATGATTTAAGTCAAAACAAACACCTTTTCAAGCCACCCTAATTTCTTTCCTTTGTTTAATTTTTCCATTTTTAAAATAAAAATCAATACAAACAAATCTTTTTTAGGAAGCTATGTGTTTTGTACAGAGGGATTTGTGCATTATGGTGCTTAATGACTAGAACACTTGCTGTTTGAGATTATGGCAGGATTTCATTGTTCGTGCAGAACATCCTCCACAAGACACTCTCAAGTTTGCCTTATAGTTATGCTTTTAAAAATGTGTATTGCCTTGTCTCTTGTGATTGCTCTTTGGTAAAAGTCTGTTGCTTTCATTTCTGTTGCAGGTGTAGGATGAGGTTTTTGCAATCTTTTGCACTTATTGTGCAAGTTTTGTCTTGATTATTTTGAGACATTCCAGGTTCCCTGATTGAATTTCAAGTTTATGTAGTTCCACTGAATTTTGTTTGATATAACACAAGCTCTCTTCCTTTTTACATGTTTAGGCTGCAGTAATTGGTGCCAGAGTAGATGTAATACACTGTAAATTCTGGCACTGTCTGTGACAAGCAGTGAGGCGCTGAAGCAGTCATGTGCTCACATCTTTGCTGAGTCAAATCAGGTACTAAGATTTGGGCATATCTGGAATTCAGCCTCACAGTGGCAGTGCAGGTACACATGCCTACAGTGGGCTTTATTTAGCTGTGTATGGAATGGGAGCAATGCAGGTGGAGTTGTTTGGGCTTTTCTCCAAGCAGTGTGGATGTCTGTATTCTTAGAATGTCAGATGGAAACTGGGTTAAACTGGATTCTGTGGTGTCTCTATTACTTGTGCTTGCTAAATTTAAAGCAATTTCAGGTATGCAAGTGCAGCAGTCACACCCCTGGCTGCATTACAGGCCTATGGGTAGTGCCAGTTACACACTGTCAGAAGTGAACAATTGCTCCTGCAGATACAGCTGTGGATTTTTCAGAGGGCAGAGCATTCCCTTCTCATCTTGCTGTGCACAGAGCTGGTGTCTTTTTTAAGGCCAGCACTGACAGGTTGGATATGGGCATTTTGACAAATGACTCTCATTGTCCATGGCTTACACACAAGGTAATAGAGAGAAGTGTTGTTTTTATTTCCAGAACTAGGCTCAGAGACACTTACTGTATACACAAGGGTGTCTGAAGGCTGCTCCATCATCCAGGTAGTGCATCCATGTAGAGATGGGTAAAATGTGGAGTGTAAGCAGGATTGTGATTCATCAGTAATTGCTGTCTGAAACTCCATCCTTGTCTCCTGAAAGTTACTCCTACCTTTAAGCACCCACTACTTCTCCCCATGGGAAGTGATTTCTGTTCAGTAGTGTGGAGCCTTGTCAGTCAAACCTGCTCCCAAAGAGGGCTCTCTGGGATTTTCTTTTTTAGACTGGGAGAGCTTCCAGCAAATGTGATCTGTTACCAAGGGTGAGCAAATCAGCAGGATCAGAAATGCTAATCTTGCTGCTCTGGTTTGGGTATTGTTGAGAGGTCTGGCTTACTATAGAGGCTGCTGATAAACTGAGAGGAGTCACTCTTCCACAATGGCAGTGTTCAGCACTGCCACAACAGAAGCTATGCAGATGAGTCATGGCCATGGCTTTAATCCTTTTAGATACCCTGTTGCCTGTGCTTCAGAGGCCTGAATATTTTTTTGAAATAATAGTTATATTCTTTTCTATTCAAGTTATAGCATTAGACACTACATTTTAATTTGCTCTTTCATCTCTTCAAAAATGTATTTTAAGTTTGTTTTACTTGAGAATCGCATTTACTTCTGTTCTTGATGTGTGTAAATAAGGAAGTGAAATAAACAACCCTGTTTCTAAAAACAGAAAAGCAAAAGTAACCTATTGCAAAGACTTAGCCCACCACACATCTCTGAACTGACTTCATGAGAGCAATTAGTAAATGCTGTGCTTTGAGACAGCTGAGCTTGCTTCAGGAGCCACAGAGGGGGCATATCTGACATGTTCCCATTTTGTTTTTTCATTTAAATTCAGGGCTGCCTGTCTGAAGGCAGAGAGTGGGAAATCACACATTAATTGCTGAACCCAGTCTTTTGCTTTCCTCTGGTCACCAAGTGGCAATCTGGCATATAATTAGTCATGGAGTAATTTTGCCATGTGAATACAGGTGCTAAATGCTGGGGTGTCTCTTCCTTCTTGTTTTTTGAAATTGTGGAATTTATGCAAACTTGCAATTTTGGAATATTTTTTCCATAGTCTGAAGCATAACATTTGTTCTTGTGATGCTTTCATTTTCCAGGTGTTTGAGTAGCTTTACTCTTTAATTCTGTGTTGAGTAGCTTTACTCTTTAATTCCATCACGATAGTGATGGAACCGGTGGAGAAGCTAATCTTTATACTCATTTTCATAAATTAACCATCAACCTTTATAGAATTTGATTCTTTTTTAGTATTATTGTTTTTGTTATAGCTACATTCTTACAAAACTTCATCCTAGTCAGATTTGTGAGTGGGTACAAAACTCCTAGTTTTTTCTAATGTCATTGTCCTGATGCTTAAGAAATGCTTGGAGCATTTCTTTGGGTAGCAGTAAGAGACTCGGGGGCTGCTTAGCACTCTCAGTCAAATCTGTACGATGGATTTTGGACAGTGCATTCTTAAAAATGCTGATCTGAGGATCAGTGTTGGCTTTTAAATGTAGGTGCATAAAAATGGGTAGTTGAGGAGCTTGATCCTTCCCATAGATAGAGATTATATTAGGAGATAGAATTTAAACATACATGGAAATGTAAAAAATATTTTCTTCTCTCCCTCTTCTTTTTTTGAGGAGGAGGTGGTGTATGGGTGAGATTATAATGAAACATAACAAAGTTTTGAAATATTGCTCAAGTGGAATGAAAATGGATTTGGGGAGGTGGAGGGAGGGATGGCTACAGAAGTCTTATGTAAAATTTTGCAGTACTAATCCATAAAGATTTTGATTGTAACTCTTTTTGTTTTGGCTCTATATTTGTTGCTCTTTATCTAATGATGCTATTTCAGGAAATTTCACTGAATATTGAATATCTCTTGCCTAAAAGGAGTGGTAGGAAGATGCATAGAGGGGAGGGGGAAGTTAAATTATTTTTCTTAAAAGATCAGAAAGAGATGGAAGGGTTTGAGTAGGTAAGTAAAACCTCTTGCAAATAGTGCTATGCATTTAGTCAGTGCTTGGAGACTCCTCTGCACCCAGACTAAAATGTGGGAAGGCTGTAGATGTGCTATGGCTTGCTTTAGTCATAAATGCTGTGCTTATACTCTTAAGCCAAATAAAACTTCCAGTGTAAATGAAGTTTTGGATAATGGGACTGATTTTGAATTTTGAAGGGTATACATAATTTCTTTCTGTTGAGAGAAGAGATACATTTGGTCATATTTCCAACGTGGAGAAGCAATCAATGTCTTGCATTTTTGAATAGCATTGCTGCAGTGAATTCACAGTTTTATTGCTGTTCATGCCCTTGCTGCAGGACCGGGTGTATGTGCAGCAGAACAATGTGGAGAACGTCTACAACTTGGGCCTGATCATTTTTCGAGATCAGGTTGTACGTTATGGCTGCATCAGGGATCACCTGAGGCAAACTCTGCTGGATATGATTGCAAGAGAGAGGAAAGGAGAAGTTGTAGACAGGTAAGATGTTTGTAAGTGGAGTCTTTTGTTGTAAATAATAGCTGTCAGTTTATAAAGAGTGACTCAAGAACATGCACAAGTAATTGATTATTTAAGATCACATGTGTGACTAAAATTTCTTCAATTCTGGAGTAACATTTCTTTGTGTATTGTATTTTAGCATAATGGTAAACAGGGAAGCTTGTTAATACCATTTTCAATATTTTCCTTGCTACTCTGCCTGCATTTCTGTGACTAAGATTGCCCAACATGCAATTCAGGAAAAGAAAGACTCCCCAGCTACAACTGTGTATTGTCCCCTACTGCCAGAAAGTGGAATCTTTTTCTAGATGCAGTTCTTTTGTTTTCATTAACTTGCTGATACATTTGAATTTTGGTGGCATTTATTTTGTGTTCAGCTGTGGTTTTTTCATTTTTTTAGATTTTTGTGTGATTGGTTTTGTTTTAAACAGCCAGCCATCCAAAAACCTCAGACTTTGCATAGCAACTTCCACATGTGCAGTTGTTTTGAAGTTGCAGTTGCTCAGTTCTGACGTATGTGTGCAGGTTTCTTTGAAGTACTATTTTGGGTTGTATTTCCTATATATTCATATATATTCTTCATAATTTTATGGATTAGTGGAACTTGAGCTGTTTGTCCCTGTCATTGCATTTAAAATACTTAATAAACATTGTCAGCTCTTTAGTTTTGAACAAAACCAAAAGACTGTGCTTGTGTAGTGTTCCTGAAAATGCCATGTACCAAACAGATTAGAATGGACTTTCTATTGCTACATTTTATTAAAGTTAATGTTGTCTTATGAGTTGTTATTCTGCTGTGTACTCTGTCTTACATCCATGTAGATTTCTCAAGTTGTTAACAACTTACTTTTTGGCAGAGGCGCAATAAGAAATGCTTGCCAGATGTTAATGATTCTAGGTCTTGAAGGAAGGTCAGTCTATGAAGAAGACTTTGAGGCTCCATTTTTGGAGATGTCTGCAGAATTTTTTCAGGTACAGCAATATTCTAATATCATATTTGGAATGCTCTTATAACTCTCAGATCTCTGAACTGTCAGATTTGGTGGTACTTTACATACTTGTTGCTTTTTTGATGAGTATGTCCATCTCCATTAAATGAAATAAGAAAAATAATCAGTAACTTTGCCAGGAAAAGTAACCAAGATTTTACAGAATTAGCATAATTTGAATGAAGTTTTGAGCTATGGGTGCCAATGACATGTACAGTAATCATCATGCTAATCTTGTGCCTGCTTTAGATTATTTCATGTAACTTAATCTAGATCTGCTTTGCCCCACAGTCTTTTTGAAATGCCAGTAGCATGAAAGGTTCAAAATGTTTCAGGCTTGGAAACCTGTCAAACTGCCTTTGAGGAAACTTTGATACCTTCATAGTTTCCACATTTGTGAGGGTTTTTTTGTAATGAAATAAACCAAGTCAAGGAACTAAGCATATCCAAGTGGCTCTCCAGTTGTTCATCAACCACCAAATAATACATTCCAAATATTTTCTGAGGGTTTTTTTGTAAGATACTTGGAGGAGGAAAGCCAGTTAAGTGCTTGTTGAGTGTAATCATGGTCATCTATTGCTGGAAATTGATAGAATTAAAATCATGTTAAAAATATCTAGATAAGGTAATTTGTGAGTGTCCCATTTCTTATGCAGGATCAATTGTCTTATGCTCTAATCTCCTAACTTCCTAGAAAAATAGAAGCATATGTTGCACAGCCATTTAAATGTCAGTGTTCTGTTTTTCATTGGTGTTTATATAAAATTAAGAAAAATAATTACTTTCATTTAAGTTCTATTACTTAGCTTTGCCTGAAAAATAAGACATCTTTTCTCCAAAGATTCTGGTGACCAGTAGGAATAAAAACAATTTGACATGAAATAATGTGCTCAGCATTGTTGCTAATGAGAATAAGGAGAACTGCCATCAACTGGTATTTGGAAGGAATTTTTGATTCTTTCCTTTCCCCATCTTTGTTTTCTTTGAACCTGTGGCTAAAACTGTAGTTGGTAACTGGAAACTAAGTTGGCTTGGGTTGTTTTACTATGAAAAACACATTGTTTATATTGCATGTACCCCCTTATGTAACACATTTAGTATAATAGAATCTTTATTTTATGTTAAGTGTGTATGTGAATCTTTGATGTGTTGAACGTGCTGTGTTTGATTTAAACTTGCTTATAAATGCTGATCTGACATGTTTTCTTTTTACCCTTTACAAAAAAATCTAAAGTATTACTTTGTCTTAATCACAGATGGAAAGTCAGAAATTTTTAGCTGAAAACAGTGCTTCTGTATATATAAAGAAAGTAGAAGCTAGAATTAATGAAGAAATAGAACGGGTGATGCACTGTCTGGATAAATCAACAGAAGAACCCATTGTGAAAGTTGTTGAGAGGGAGCTTATTTCCAAGCATATGAAAACTATAGTGGAAATGGAGAACTCTGGGCTAGTTCATATGCTGAAAAATGGGAAGAC
Source organism: Molothrus aeneus (assembly GCF_037042795.1). Lineage (NCBI taxonomy): Eukaryota > Metazoa > Chordata > Aves > Passeriformes > Icteridae > Molothrus > Molothrus aeneus. The sequence goes on along the minus strand of NC_089655.1, from coordinate 8,999,530 downwards.
AGAAGGTAAGACTGCATCATTTGTGAGACACAAATGCTTCTGATACTGCTTATTGTTTTTAAACATGGGATAAGTCAAGTTTAACATCTGTGTTTCTGTGTAATCATGGAAACATTTAGTAACTGTTTCACAAACATCTGAGAATATTCAGTGACTATTAAATGGCTCTTAAAACAGAGCCCATACACTTAACTTGTTTCTGTTTAGTACCAGATACAGGTAGTTTTTTGGTAAACCAAGTATCTCATGAGAAATATGAGATACTATTGAATACTATTGAATTGAATATTGAATACTACTCTAGTGGTTTTTGTCAGCAGTTGACCATGAGCCATTTTATTTTATTATTTCCATTCCTCTAATATGTATTTGTGAAAATGCATCACAATTTTTTGGCCCACAGGCAGCTATTTTAAAAGTACTTGTGTAAAAGACTTAAACAGAAGCATTGCAGGGCCAATTCTTGGGGAGGGGATGTTGTTGCAGAAAGGAGTTGGCTCTTTCTGAGGATAAGAAGCAGCTTATTGAAGTGGTTGAAACAGAAGGGCTTGGCTCGATTTGCTTTTCCCTAATAGAGGTTAATGTGGGACAGAGTGACTGAATGAAAATATTATGGAAATAGAACCTAAGTTTCTAAAGCAGCATAATGAAGAGAGGGATTGTAGTATATCTATATTTAGAAATCAGTGCTCACTCTAAAGCCATGAGAAATGGGGAACAGCTTTGCTACTCAGATTAATGGCCTTTGTTCATTAAAGCAGCTTCACAATTACTAGGTGATAGAGCACAAAGTGAGCACATTTCCTAGCTGTAAAAAAGAATTACTCTGTTTAAAAAGAAAGTGATAATACTATACTTAAAACTTTCTTCTTTAATATCCAGTTTAGATAACCTTCAGGCTGAGAGTGCAAGGATATTGCAGGGTATTCATAAAATACAGGATTTTGTTTAACTTTTATAGGCCTTGGTTTGATTCAATTAACTAGTAGAGTGGAAATGCTGCTTTGTGAAGATGAGATTTTTCACCAAGGTACAAGGATGGATTGTTCTTTTGGAAAGCAGTGTTCAACCTAAGCCACTTCTCATTATTTTAGGTGGATGAAACACAGTAATGTAAAAGTGTATGACTGGCTTTAAGACAAATATAAATTCAACTCTGAGTTTTTACCAGTTTTTGCTTTTAATACAGAAACAAGCATCTCATTAGTGCTGTCCTATTTGGTTTAACTTGCTTTCAAAAAAAAAAAAGTTGGATGCAATGCTTGATTTTGGGAATGATAATCTTGGAAGCTACTTCTTAAATACCCCTAGAAAGCATAATCTTGCTGAAGGTCTAATAGGTTCACTATCCTTTAGAATTAGCATCATTTTTTGCTGTCCTGGAGGTCAGCAATGACAGGTTCCCTGCTGCAGACAACCTAGAATAATTGAATACAGTCTCTGATTTTCATTTTGATGCTGCTGCAGTCAGCAGCTAAAGCAAAGAGGAGATCAGAAGAATGTGGTGCCTGAGCTGTTACAGGATGCTTTCTGTGGCTCAAGAGGCTGAACTTCAACTGTCAGCTTTAGCTCTGAGATGAATGAGTTACAGAAGTGTAACACACAGAGGTGTCCTGAATAATCTCTCATTCTTCCTTGCAGACCTTGCTTGCATGTACAAGCTGTTCAGCCGTGTGCCAAATGGTCTGAAGACAATGTGTGAGTGCATGAGCTCATACCTGAGAGAGCAAGGCAAAGCACTGGTTTCTGAAGAGGGAGAAGGAAAGAATCCAGTTGACTACATTCAGGTAGTGAAATACTTGAACTTCCTTTTCTTTCCCACATCCCACACGTTAGCAGTTCACCATACACAATTTATAAGGTGTACCTTAGTATTGATTCAAAAGGGGCTGTTATTAATAAGCTACATTTATAAATGTTTTTTAATGTACATTCTCTGAATCTTCAGACATGTTTAGAACTTTCAGTAAAATTGGTTAGAAAGCACATACTAAGTTTTTGTGCTTTTAGTACTTGCTTTTAATAAACAGCTTACTCAGCCTAATTATCTAACTGCTGGAAACTTCTTGGATTTCCCTAAATGCTATGCCTTCAGAGTGGGTTGTATGTCTGCTGACAAATAGCTTTATAGTGTCCACTTTGTTTAATTTTATGTAACATTAGCTATCAGTGTTTATTGAGGCAAAAATCACATGACAATATTTCATGGCAAGCTTAGCTGTGACTGAGAGGTGAATGTGTTTACAAGTCATAACAAATTACTCATTCCATTCTCTGTCTCCATAAGAAACAGAACAGCTCTGCATGTTAAAAGATGTGAGTGTTCTTTCTTGTTCTCTCTCACTAAGTGATGTGTACCATTAATTTATCAAGATCACAAAATATGCTTCAGAATTATTTGTCATCTTTTCTCTTCCATTGTCTCTGAGAAGAAGGTTTGAAATTTGCATATAAAACTTTAGAGTTTATTGAACCTTAAAGCTGTGTTTCTATAGCTGGAAGATGTTTTATATTTCTTGTGAAAGTGTGTATTCATTAAACATTGCATTTTTTTAAAATGTGTGGTTCAAGTCCTTGTGTCTGTTCTTCATGAGAAACATTTAATGTATGTCTGTCAATCTGCTGTTTTGTTTGAAGACAATAACTGTGCTAGAACTGGTTACTCTTTGAAGAAGCCATTTGAGTATAAAAACATTTTTGATTGGATCATTAATTTTCTGGCAATGCTGAAGCAAACTTCTTACCAGGCTTGCACAATAATCACCTCTTCAAGGCCTGGTAAAAAGAAGAGAGAATGCCCTTGAAAATTTATTGGCTTTAATGATTAAGGACTCTTACATTTGTGGTGGTGTGATTTAGAAAAAAATAAAACAGGGGAAGGGGAATGTGTGCAAATTATGTGAAAAATAAGGGTCTGGATTACTTTGAAGTAATTTTAGTTCCTGATGGGCCTAAAGAGGTATCATAAAAAATTTAAGTGAGAAAGACAGATCTAAAAACTTAATTATAAAGATAGTATCAAGGTTTCCTGTCACAAAGGTGGAAGGCAAAATGAGGCTGAGGAAGACTTGCCCATGTGCTTTGGCAGAGCTCAGCCCCTCAGTATGGACTCCAGCATCTCATGAGGATATCCTGGGGCAGGGACTGACATTCAGACTGAAAAACCCCCAGAATGGTTTATCCACCACTTCCACTGAGGGGATGGAAGCAGAGAGGAGTATCTATGAATTGAGAAAGCATCTTGCTCCTTTCATCTCAGCCATGTTCATGTGAATCTGTCAAGGACAATAGCACTAAGGAGACAGACATGGAGGCTGCAATAAATCATCAAGAAAAAAACTCCCTCATAGCTCAGCACTGCTTCCACAACATGACATCACCCTGAGCATAATTGGTGAGATGCTTGCAACAGCATTGCCAGGGGATTAGATTTAAAACTTTGTATAATAGTTTGAAGGGATGTTGAAATGCTTTTGTAATTCAAGGTACTAACAGTTTCTCCTGTTTAACACCAGGTTGTTCAGATGGTGTACTCCTGGAGAGGAGACATGAGCTAACCTTGGTAAACAGAGAGATAGTGGGATTTACTTTGAATTTAAAATTTCTAATACGCATTAATTAGCCTGTCTAAAGATCATTCCTTTAAGTGAGATGGTGAGTTCCTAAGAAATATTACTACTTCTTTGAGTAATTCTTGAATGGCTTCTTTAAGTAACCTCATATGAATAATTTCTTAAGAACCTGAAGACGTAAATATCATTTAAGTTAAAGAGTTTTTGCAGGCAGTGGTTGTCCATGACAAATCTAACTCAAGTGAAATTCTCTCCCCCTGCCTGCCAAATGCTGTCGCAGTTAAAACCTGTGTGTATCATATTTACTTAGCAAGGTGCTCAGGTGATTTTAAGATGCTTCCCCCTTCTAGCTGCAGTTTCTTTAACCTTGAGTGGAGATCTAAAAATGATGCTGAGAGTCCAATGGTTTAGTTCAGAGGAGGCAGTTCAGTTCAGGACCCTAATGCATGTATCTAATTTTCATATGCTCCCAGTGACTCCTAATGATCAGCAAGAAACACACAACTGAATAATGCAGAACATGTCCCTGGATTAAATTAGAGGGAAACAAACACTGACAAGTTTAGGCCTGTTGTTGCAGTGTGTTTTCTCCTCAAACTTGTTCAGTAGCTCTAGGGATGCACTTAATGGGTGCTTAGCCTCAGCTTTCCCATATGCTGTTTATGATACTGACTTTGTCTGTGTTGTTTGAAATAGAAAAGGCTTAATGAGTGCAACAAATACTCCTTTAAGTTGTTGATTCAAAAACACAGGAAGTCAACCTGTTTAACAAGGGTGTTTAAAAAGCTTTCTTAATCTGAGAAGTGTATTATAACAAACTGCACCAGTGTTTGACACCAATATTTTAGCCGGTTTATGTGAAAATTGCTTCTATAAGAGATTCATGGCAGCAATAGAAATTTGAAAAGGCAAATGACATTTCAGATACTTTCTAACAATTCTGAACAGAGAGCATTGCAGAACCTCTGACTGTAGATCTGGTTTTCTCTATAGCCTCATCTATTATTATTGTTTCCCAGCTTACAGCTTCACATCAGTGAAAATGGTTTTGCTTTCTTCTCATTTTTGACAGGGTTTGCTGGACTTGAAGAGTAGGTTTGATCGCTTCCTCCAGGAGTCTTTCAATAACGACCGGCTCTTCAAGCAGACGATTGCGGGTGACTTTGAGTACTTCCTCAACCTCAACTCCAGGTCTCCAGAGTACCTCTCATTATTTATTGATGATAAGCTGAAAAAGGGAGTCAAGGGGGTAAGTATAAATCAGCTCAAAATATCATGCTTTTTGTGCTGTCAACTTGGATGGAATTAAACTAAGCTGCTTTTTGCAGAATTATTTTTATATTAAGAGAAATTATAATTTTACCTTAAAAAGGTGTATGTAACATGTCTGAGCTCATAACACTTTAGATCTAAACTTACAGAAAAATCAGGCATAAGGAAGTCTTTGTGGCTTGTCACCACTCTCTGAAGCAGCATACCTGAACTACTTATAGCAGATACTGTCTCAAAAAACAATTAGGTTGTGGTAGATTCTGCAGCTCTCTTCTTTTCAAACCTTATGTATAATTTCCTTAAGTATATTTATAGTTTGGCAGCTATGCTCATTATCTCATAATATCTTTTGAAAATTAATTTGGTTAGAGAAAAGGGTTTGTCTTTGCTGCTTTTTACTGGTTTTACATACCAGAGAACTGTTACCATATCTGTGTTCTCATTCTGAGTACATCTGTTGCCTTCAGTCTTAGCTTCTTTCATGACATTTTCTGAGGTACAGAATCCAGACTGGACAGGATGGTTCAGCTGAGGCTTCAGTTACTCTAAATAAAACTTAGTATTAGAGCATACAACTAAGACATTGGGAATCAAATAGTAAATCTTGTTTTTTTATAAAACAAATAATCGTTTTATTTGTGTGGCACTAGGCAGGCTTTGCAAAAGATGTCTTAACAGTAAAAAGCTTTCATTCCAAATGAACTTTTCTACTCCTAATACTGATTTCCCTCATGCTGTTTTAAACTTATCCAGGAACTTTTACTGTATTTATCAAATTCTACTCAGTCATTGTTTCCCTTTTCCCTTGCTCTTGCCTTTCCCTTCATTTTAGATCTATTTCTTACTCCACTTTATTGAGTTAGTGCTGTTCTTTAAGCTGTCAATCATATATTGGACCAGTTTTGTTGGCTACTGTTAGACCATCTGCTGCTGTGAATTATTTGAAGTACTTAGGTTGTGTAAGACACTTGTGCTGGAAGATTAAAACCAGCAAATTATTTCTTTTACAGCTAACAGAGCAAGAAGTAGAAACTATATTGGATAAGGCAATGGTTTTATTCAGGTTTATGCAAGAGAAAGATGTTTTTGAACGCTATTACAAGCAGCACTTGGCAAGAAGGCTTCTCACAAATAAGAGTGTTTCAGATGACTCTGAGAAAAATATGATCTCCAAATTAAAGGTAAGACAGTACTTGTATAATTTTAGGGGGGTTTCTTTCTTTTTTTGTTTTCCATAAATATGGTTCCTTCTGGTTTTACATGAGACATACAGATAACATAATCTTAATGGCTGCTAAATACAGAGCAGATTTTGAAAGCCCCGACAGAAACTACAAAAGATTTTTCAAATATTTTCATGGAAATAAAGGAAGGAAGTACTGAAAAGCCCCTGTGATGAGAGTGCAACCTAGAAAACAATTTTTTTTCCAAGTTTTTAAATAATAGGAGAACTGCAGTGACTGAATTTGAAGACTATGTTTTGTCCTGGATTTTCCATTATTTGCAGTACAGTTTTGTTACTGCTTGTATTGTTGTTTTTTAGTTGTCTCCATCAGCAGACTGGTGATAGTGCTCAATTCCTTTTTGATTAAGTGGTTTGAAAAAAAAAAACCTTCATATCAGTCTTTAGAAACACATTTTCCTTAGCTGAGTAAATACTGATTAAATAGACCACGAGATGGAGAAGAATGTAAAGCCTAAAGTTGAACAGACCTTAAACAAAGTTCTATTGCAGCTTCTTCTCAAGTTGCATGACAAAGAATTAGAGCACTTCTGAAGCAGAGGGATCCTAAAACTGCACTGCTGCTTATTTTTGAACTTCGTATTCTATCAGTGAGCCAAGCCTGTTTGTATCAGATTTCTCCAAATTTCTCAGTATTAATTCCTTCTCAATTACCTCTCCACCACTTTGAGCCTGGTGATTCAGAAAGCACAGGGCACACATGCATTTGCAAGATGAATCAGTGCACATAAGGTGCCCTCTTTTCTTACAGAGCTGCAGAGTGGTCAGGATGCTGAATCTAGCAGGCTTCCTTTCCCATCTGTTCCCAGTATGTGTTAGAAATGGGCACACAGTCCTGCCTGTGCACATCTGTCCGTGTGCAGGTGTTCCTGATTCTCACAAGGCCTAGGAATCTTGCTGGGTAGTCTGCAGTCAGCCTTCAAAATAAAACACTCCCAGGACAACAGAGGTTTCCTTGTGATATAAATAGGGTCATTCCCCTTTACAGAATTGTGCTAAAAGCAGGTGAAAGTGCATGTCTTGATTTGATAAGCTTTCACAGTTTTTTTAATATGATATAGAAATCTAAGACATAAATACAATAATGGAGAAAAGAGAAGGAAAGCAAGATCTGTGTAGGGTTAGATCTTTGTACAAGGTAGGAGTCTTTTCTGAGAGCTGAATGTAATGCAAATGGAAATTCCAGTAACCAAAAGTACAGAAATGTAATTTTGGGGATTTATAAGCTAACTTTAGTCTTGCAGTTTGCCTGTCAGAAGCTTTGTTATCATAGTGCTGGTACAACAAATGATTTTGTGGTTTTAGACTGAATGTGGATGTCAATTCACGTCGAAACTGGAAGGAATGTTCAGGGACATGAGCATCTCAAACACAACGATGGATGAGTTCAGGCAACATCTTCAGGCAACAGGGGTAAGTGCTGGGGTCTGTGTGCTTGATCTTTTGCTTCAGTACAAACCCTGCAGCTGTGTCCATTCTTGTGCTTGTGCTTCTTCATTTGCTGGAAAATGTGTGTGCTGAGGACTTGGTCAGCTTGTGCAGCTTGGTCCTTTTTCCACTGTGTGCCTTATCTTATAAAGTGTATCAGCATTTCCTGAAATGCCAGAGTCAGCTGGGACTTCCATCCACAGCTCAAGAAGTGCCAGTTCCATTCCATAAAATCTGTGTGTCCAAAAGGCTGGGCCGTGGCTGCGCGGCTCAGCGGCTCTGCCGGGCGGCACCGCCAGGGGGCGCCCTGTGCCCGCCCCCCGGCTGCCAGCTGTGCCCGTACCCCCCATCTGTGCCCGTACCCCCCAGCTGTGCCTGTCCAGCTGTGCCCGCCCCCCGGCTGCCAGCTGTGCCCGCGTGCCCGCCCCCCGGCTGCCAGCTGTGCCCGTCCCCCCAGCTGTGCCCACCCCAGTATTGTGCCCCTGAGTATTTCTCAGAAAAGCCTCCCATTCTTCAAGGTTAATGGTCAGTTGTGATGTGTATTTCTTGCTAAGAGCAAGAAAAATGCTGCATGCTGCAGGTATTTGCAAAGCACACCATCTCAAGTTGAGCTTTCCTGGCACAATCAATGCCTTTGTTAAAACTGCTATTTTATTGCAGATGTCAAAATTTAGTTTTTGAAGTTTTCTTGCAAATTGTCAAATATTGATTTAGTTGTTTAATTAGAAAAATTACACCGCCTTGTAAGAGTAGGCTCCTGGAGTATTTTAGGGAGACATCATTCTTTTTGAGATATCAGTTTACTTTCTCTAAAACATTATTTTTTTTGTACTGATGCTCAGTAACACTTAATAGTATATAATAAACAGCCAAGTAGTTCCCTGTGTGCAGGTAAGTAGGGTCAGTACATGAACCTGTTTGGGTCAGTTTCAGAAGTCTGGATGCCAGGAATATTTTCATGGATAAACTCTGTCCAGTGTCCCTGGTTGTGCAAGGTGATACGAAGTCTTTGTTGTCTTGAAGCAGTTGGCTGAAATCCTCCTCATCAGCATTCTGTGACTCATCATGAGTGGGAGAACAGCATGTTCTCTAAGGGGATTCAGAAAAGGATGGAGAGGAATTGGATAAAGGTGGTTTTGGACAGGCAGCTTTACTACTGGTTTGTTTGGTTTCTCTGCTTTAGAGGCTAGTCATGTTTTGCTTCTGGAATGCTTGTAATATAAATTTCAATAAAAATTTGTTGGAGTATTCCCCTTTTTTGGTAGCATGGCAGGCTTGGACACGTAGGGAAAGAGGGGGTTGTGCTTAAAGATTCATATACACGACAATCTTAAAATAAATGAGTTAATAAATGATATCTCTATCTTCTTTTTAACTATATACAGCTAAGAAGATGAATTTAAAATGTTAACAGATGTTCTGTTAGGCTTTATTTAAAACTACTTCTTTCTCTTGGCAAGATACCAGCAGTTTATGTGATGGTTTCCTTGTGGTCAGCCTAATCGTGGCCTTTTAATGAAATTTCCAGAAGTACTATTCAGGAAATGCAGGAAGATTTGGGGGATTTTGTTATTGTTAAATTGCTGGTGATACTGTGTTTTTTATTAAATAGTTTGTTCTGCTCCTTTTTAAACAGTTTCAGTACCTTGAATGTGTACAGTGCCTCCTAGAGGTGTCAGGCATCTGCTTTTCTCACAGTAATCCCACCTGCAAAGTTTCCTTCTGGATCCTCTATCCTGAGATACAGGCAGTGCCAAGGGCTGTGTAGATGATTGATTTGCTCTCAGAAAGTGGAAAGCTCAGCACCAGGGGAAGTCCAGGCTTAGAGATTGAGAAATTTCTGTAACTGTGATCCTGGAACACTTCTTGGGGTTCTGTAAAGACTGGGTCACTTCAGGGTACTTTCCACTAGTTCATACCATTTTCATGCTGAAAAGACATCTTGTAAAATAAAGTGCTGCCAAATTTTTTTGTGTTACCAACTGCTTAGTGCTTATCATGTAGGATGGGAGACATTCTGAATTAGTGCTCTGTTCTGGTCTGGCAAAGACCAAAAATTTTTGGGAAATTGTTGCCATCTCAGCTCAAATGTTTCGGTTCCAGATAAATATATTTTCTGTATCTTTCTGTCTGCACTGATGGCCTTTTTCCACACTTTGTCTGGAGGAAGAAAACTGTTGAAACTTGCTGAGGTTTGTCAGAAGTTTCCTGGGCACAAGCTGGTTGGTGCACACAGACTTTCAGTACACACAATACAAAAAACTCTTCTGTAGTGCATGGAAATGCTGCTCTGCTATTGGATAGTGAAAGTTAGAGTTCAGGTAGCAGTTTTTGACCTTCTAAAACATAATGTGTTCTATTTCTGTGTAGTGGATTTATGTAAGTTGAATATTGTTTGCTTTGGGTTTTTTTGCCCATAATGTGTGTTCTTTGAAGGTATTGGTTCTACCTCCTAAAGCTGAAAGTAGTCCATTTTAAGCTTAATAATGCTCAGCTTAGTTGGGATACCTAATGAGGATTATGTATCACTGGTAGCCAGACCTTTATCATCTACGAACACATCTTTATAGATCAGCACTTGAGCTGGGGAATGTTTCCTCACCAGTGCTGAATATTCAGAGTCATGGCTGTCCTTAGGGAAAGGGAGTAGGTGGGCTGTGCAAAAGTGAGTCACTGTTGGCATTGCAGTCCAGAGATAAGCTCCCTATGGTTCAATATTAGATAAGCAGTATCTCCTCCCTTCTTCCAGAGAGTACATTTAGAAAGAGTTATTTTGAAACTGACACATTTCATGCAACCCAGCTTTATTGCATGTCATCAAAAAACCCATTTACAAAGATTTGTTGTACGTATCACAAGTTCTGTTTATGATCACACACACTTAGTTCTTGATTAAGAATTCCTTTTGTTCAATTCTGTGTGCTCTTAAATGCCAGAGGGGAATAATGTAGAGGATTTTTGCTGTACCATCTATTCTGATAGTGATGAATCAATGTATTTGTCTGGTTTTGTAAAAAGAATGTTTACAGATATGTCTAATTCTTTTGTAGCTAGACAAAATTCTAAATATTTTACACTGATACAAAGTGGTGAAACATGGTCTTGTTTTAAAATAGTGTGTTTTCTTCCAATTACCCCTAGGTCTCACTAGGAGGTGTTGATCTCACAGTGCGTGTCCTCACAACAGGTTACTGGCCTACCCAGTCAGCCACACCAAAGTGCAACATCCCTCCAGCTCCCAGACATGCTTTTGAAATATTTAGAAGGTATGTATTACTGCAGATTTTTAGGTAGAGGTTTACGAAGAAACTTTCTAAATTTACCTGTACAAATTTTTTTTACCTGCACAGATTTTTTTTTAATGCTTTAACAGCTTTACTGTTAAAGATGTGCTGGCAAACTGTTCTTTTTCAGCTTATGTAAAAATTGGAGAATGCAATACTTGTATTATGATGCCTGAGGTTTTGAGAGATTTTTAAATAAAATTCTGACACAAGTTAATGTTTTGAAAAGGCAAAAAAGTTTTCAGAATGTCCTCAATAGCTCCAAAAGGCTATGTAACTTTTTAAATTTATTTTCTCTTCAATACAAAATGTGAGCTATATATTGTTTTCATTTCAATTCTATTACAGGTTTTATTTAGCCAAACACAGTGGGCGACAGCTGACACTCCAGCATCACATGGGTTCTGCAGATCTCAATGCCACTTTCTATGGGCCTGTTAAAAAGGTAGAGAATCAAGATTATATAAATATTGTATCTCTTGTTACAAGTAAGCAAATGCAATTTTTTTGTAACTTCAGAATTTTGTAAAATAGAAGCAAACCCATTGAGAATGTAATAAGAAAAAGATGCCTTCCATCAGCCTTATAGTCTGATTCTTTCTGTGCAGTAGTTTTGCTTTGACTTTTTTTTCCCCTCTGAATTTAATTTGACTGCATCACTCAGCATCATCTTTTACTTGTAGAAAAGTAATAAATGTGATCTTGAAGGGACCTCAGCTGTTTAAGCGGTTTGGATTTTTTTGACTGTCAGTGAAAAGAAACTTGTTACTTATAAGCCAAGTTTAGCCTGCTTTTTATATGCAGAGTGCACTGTAGACAACATTTTTTCAAAACCAGAGTTTATAGAAGTACAATGCTTAATTTGTATATGTACAAGAAAGGAATTTTATAGTGATTAGACCAGTACTAAAATGCTAAGCTGGAACTAGTAATGGTATGATGCTTGGGGATGTAGGAGGCGCTGCAAATTGAAAGCAAAATTCTTACAACAAAGTATTAATAACATGCACTTGTGAGGATGTTGAAATTTTGTTACTGTGGGGTAAATAGGTTGATAACTTTAAAGGTAAGCTTAAGAAAACTTGAAGGGGGTGGATAAGTAATGGAACAGGGGCCTCAGAGGTGGTGGAGTCTCCATCCTTAGCAATGGTCAGTGTTTGATTGGTGGCTGTAGATGGCCTGGCCTGGGCTCTGTATGGAGCTCAATCTCCCTGGCATTGTAAGGCAGCTGCTGGAGGAGCATCCTGGCCATGCCCCCAGGTGTTTGCCTTTCTGTCACTTCTGTAGGCTGATCTCCTGGAGAAATGTTTCACATGAAATTTTCATCTTACCAGGATAAAACACTTTTCAGTGAAGAGTAATCTAACAGTAGTTTTGGAATTTTAAAATAGGAAGATGGCTCAGAAGTCGGTGTAGGAGGTGCCCAAGTAACTGGCTCAAACACACGGAAGCACATATTGCAAGTCTCCACTTTCCAGATGACAATATTAATGCTATTTAACAACAGAGAAAAATACACTTTTGAGGTAAGTGTGTGGGTTTCTCACCTGATTCTAAGTAACTGGTTTGGGCACTTTCTTGTCCTCTTGAGTTAGGCATTTGAAGATCAGGTGCCTCTCATTTTATTTGAGTATGGATCAGGCCAAGCAGATCATTAGCAATGCACCTGGGAAGCAGTTCTTGGGGAGGAAATTATGCGGGAGCTGAAGGTTTCAGAAATGTTTGAGAATTGTGAGTGTGGTTGTTCTAGGCCATTGAGCTGTAGAAAAGCTGAAGTTGAAATGCAGCAGGTGGCTCCATTTCCTCATTTTGTCTTTGAGAAGCTGGATTTAGAGGCCAAAGGGTGGAGAAGGGTTTGTATCCTGGCTTCTTGGATACATAAGTAAAATTGGCAGGCTGGACCGAGCTTGGAGAATGAATCAAAGAATTTCCAGCCCTTCTCTGAGCTGATCAGCCAGAAAGGACAGTGAAAAAGGGTCTGGATAGATTCTTAACAAGGAGACTAGAGGGGTGTTGCTGGGAAAGTCTGAAATGTCAGCTAAGAGACGATGACGATGATGATGATGATGATGATGATGAAGGCTTAAGGAGAGGAGGAGGATCATGTGCTTTGTTGTGTGGGCACTATATTGTTTAGATAAATTGATAGTTTTGTTTTGGACATTATCTTCTGTTTGAGAGAGCATTGGCAGCCTTGAAAAGCAGTATGGGTGCAGTTTGAAACAGTTGATTTCCAGGTTTTCTCATCTGCTTTTGACTGTGCTATGCATAGTAATCATCTGCCTTTTTGTTTGGATTGTGTTTTCAGCTTACTTGGCATGCTTCTAGCCTGTTAATAAAGAAGGTTTCTTTGAAATGGTCTCAGTAGTGATTAAGGAAGGCAGGATTTGATAAGGGACTTTTAATACACTACTGATAATTTAGAACATTATTTTAGAACACAAAGTCCTGTGTGTTATGAAATCCATTGCAGGAGCATTACAGCTTTGAGTACTTTGCAGAATATTTGAGGGAGTGAAAACAAGGAGGGGAACTTAACAGCTCACTTTTTTTCTTGAAGCTGATTTTGAAATTGGGCTGGTAGCTGCCTTTTTCCACCAAATTGAAAGCTTAATGAGTAGTAGAGCCTTACCTACATATGAATAAGTAACACTTGGGAGAGCAGTGAAAAATACAGTTTTTAATACATGCTCTAAATTATACTTTATTTTACCAAGACCAGGTGATAGAGAAATATGTCCATCTGCTTTTAGGTTGTATGTTTTGTTTATTTCTGGTTTGGGAGTTCTTAAGCTCTTGCTTTGTGTCCCACTTGAACTAAAACGTTAAGGAGGCATATTTGTGTTCTTTGGTTTCTTTGGTGAAGTGTGTGGGAGCTGTCTTTAACCCCAGCCAGGAAAGCTTATGAAAACTTCAGAGGAGAATGCATTTTATCTTTGTTCATTGATTATTGGACACCCTGATGAACTGCTGAGTGCTGGACACCCATTCCTTCTCTCTTGTGTCAGATGAGTGCTTTCAGTGCAGCAGAGCACGTGAGCTGACTTGTGTGTGCTGCTGTATCCTAAAACTGTCTGATACACAAAGTGTTTCTGCAGATTCACAGCTCAACAGATTCATCTGAAGTTGCCTTCACAGCTGAACAGACTTTGCCGTTTTATTTTGCATTCAGTGTGATTATTAATTGCAAACTTGATAAGATCGTCATAATAATCCTAATAACCATTAGGCCATGTGATTGAGGAAAAAATGGGATACTGATAATGCAAAAATTATCCATAAAATACTATGGAAACTTAAAAGATTGCTGCATAGAAAAATTTCTTCACAAAAAAGTGTATACATTTATTGTAGTCCTGCACAGCAACATTTTATTTGTATATGCAAAATAGCTATTGGCCATATAGATGTAGGTTAATGCTTCTGAAGTGGAAGAGGAAGAATCTTCATGCAGGCCTTCTAAGAATGCTAATTTTTTCTACAAATTCAATTTCTAATCAAGTCTTATACTCAACATATTTTTCAGTTGATTTACATTACAGCTCAGTATTTTAAAAGGTGAGATACTCACTTTTTGTAATGGCATCAGAAATAAGCATGATTCTTTATGTTTAACAAACAGGAAATACAGATGTGACCATAGTAGAAGTTGTGGAATAATTCCACAAAAATGAGAAATTAGAACCGTAAACTAGATATTAGAACTGTAAACGAAATTCCCTCTTTTGCTGTATTCTCTGGAAGGCAGACAAGTTGCAGTCTGTAAATTAAACTAAAAATACTTTTTATTATAAAAATGATAAAATTATTTTCCTTTTTTTTTTCCTGCACATTTTCCTTCTAATAATCTATTTTCTTGTATAGAACTGTCAGAGTTCCATACCTGGAATGATTTCTTTTGTAGCCCCCAGATAGAGCTATCACTTGATAATATTTTAGCACTGAGATTGTGTAATCAGTACTACTCCTGTGGACAAATCTAATGTGGTTTTTAAAATAAGGCATTTTTGGAGATGAGGAAGAAGTATACATTTCTCACTGCTACATCAAATATCTACATAAAAATATGTTCAGGAAAACATTATGCTGCAGGCTGAGGGAAAGAGAGCACAGGAACATCTGTTATTCCCATTTACATTCATAGCTGCATTTTTTTTATTCAGCTTGAAATTTTTGGCTCCTTCTGAGGCAGCATATTGCAGTGCAATTCTTTGTGGTCCTTACTTTAATGCTGGGTCATAAATTCTAAAAGTGAAATAGTTCAAGTGTGTTCATGGCTCAGTGTGAAGTACAACAGCAAATAGTGGTTTATATAAGGATAGGTGGCATGAAACCCCCTCAAATTCCTTTTTGCTCTTTGTTTCACTTTTGTTAAAAGCAGAGTATGTATATATGGCTTTGTAGAACTGATGTAGTTTTGAAAGGATTAATTTAAATGTTGATCAAAAATCAAAGTTTGGGAGCCTGCATGTCACTGGCATTACATCATTAATAAGCTGGGTTTCGTTTGTAGCCTTTAAGGCTTTTCATTTATCTAAGCTCTAAAATCTTGCACCTTCCCTTGGTTTGGTAAATTTTGTGCTGATCAGTCCATTTCAGTAAGGTTTTTTTGTTGTGACCATGTAAAGGATTATAGCTTCTTGGGATTTTTTTTTTAATACTACTTTGTACTGAATCTGAAAAAAATGTGTGAATGTGACAACCGTGTTTGAAATAAAGCAGCAAAGGAAGAAATAGTAACTTTCTATGAGCAACTTGGGAAGAAATTATTTGATACTAGGAAATAGTTAAAATATGTGGATATTCACAACTTCAAATGGTATAAGTATTTCTGAATGCATTATGCTAAGAATACTCTTAGGAACATTATAGTATTTCTTAATCATCTATAAGCAGAAGGTACCAAAACCCCTGATTTTTTTATTTTTTTGACTGGGTGATTTTATTCTTTTTACCTCATTCCAGTTCACTTGACCTTATGTCAAAAACAGTTTTATGTGGCTTCACATAAAGTCACCACCTCTGTGTGTAGTGTAAAGGTGAAAAATAATGCCCATTTTGTCTGAGTCTTGGCATCACAGAGAGCTGGTAGTGAGGTGCTGTGCATGAGGTGCAGTCTAATTCTTGATTAAAGTCTGAGTCAAAGCCACTACATCCAAATCATTTTTCTTGTATGTTGTCAGTGGTGCCTGAAGACAGAAAAGTGGCTGTTTTTTCTGGGTTGATTTAAGAAATAACTTGAGTACACTCAAGAAATAACATTATTTGATAGAATTTAGTTTGATTCTTCTGGTCACTCTTTAAAGACCTTTTAACAAGTTGTTTATAGTTCTTTACAGATCTTAGCATTTCGATCACTTGGAGTTGTTACTGTTTTTAAGCTAAGGTCATCACATGGACTTGTGCGCCACGAGAATCAGGAATTTATGGGGACAAAAGGGCTTGATACTGCCCTTGGAACCAAAGTTGGGGAAGCTGAGAAAGGGATAGCTCTTGGGGACAGCTGCTTGTCTGCAAGGTTTGTTTTTTCTCTTTAGCTCCTACAAGCCCCTCAAGAGTCTGAATAAGAATGTGAAATCAGAAGTGTCTGCAGTTTCCTCAGGCTAGAAATAGGAAGAAAAGAGATGAGAAGAAATGAACTTTTACTGAAGAGAGCTCAGGAAACACATAAGGTCTGAGAGAGCAGCATAGTTAGCCTTCTCCTAGAGCATATTAAGGCATCATTCTGCATCCAGTGTAATTTATTTACTAGCTCAGGACCACTGTTGACTTGCCTAACATCCATCTCTCAGCTGACTCTTGAGAGCACTGACAGAGGTACACCAGGTTATGTACACGTTTTACAGTCTTCTTCAAAATTCATATATTTGCTGCACTATAATGGGCTCTTTTTGTATTTCACCTGGAGCAGTCCTAGCCAAAGGCATCTGGGCTGTAAATAAATTGTTGGAGCTATTCAGAAGGGAGGTATGATGATCTAGGGTATTTGTCTGCTACAGTGAAACCAGACATTGTTTGCTCCATTTGTAAAGATCTCTTTTAGCAGCGCGGCTGAACACAAAAGTATTTGTGCATCTCTTGGTCAGGAATGGTCATGAATGGTCATGAACATCATGGATGTTTTCCATCACTGAGTTAGTCAGAAGGTTTGGTTTTGCCCTGTTCAGCAAACCCCGGAAACAGTTAACAAATCCTTTCAGCCCTCTCAGAAGTTACAGGGAAATGGAACAGCTGGCTATTCATTCTTCTCCTTCAGCTCGTGGTGACTGTTCATGTGACAGAATTCACTGAGTGTTGACCCAGGTGGATCATTTTGCACAGTACCCACTGAGACCTTGCTGCTGAACGAGTCCTGACCTTTCAAGTGCCACAACTATCACAGTTTTACTTTAAGCAATCCCTGATGTTGTGTGCAACACACAAACTTCTGCCACAGCCATGAGCTAACAAAGTATTCTTCTTTAGGAAATTCAGCAAGAAACTGATATCCCTGAAAGAGAACTGGTTAGAGCCCTACAGTCCCTTGCATGTGGCAAACCAACACAACGTGTCCTCACAAAAGAGCCCAAGTCAAAAGAAATAGAAAATGGTCACATATTTACAGTGAATGATCAGTTCACATCGAAACTACACAGAGTCAAGATTCAGACGGGTAAGTCAGCTTTATATTCTACTCTCTTGCAGTCTGCCCTAAAACTTCAAATTATCTTTTGCAGGATTGATGTCCATAGAGGTAAAAGGAGAGAATTTTTTTTTCTTGGTGATTAGTTGCATCAAAATGAAAATTCAAATGCCAAGAACAGTATGGAAGTCAGTTAAGCCTTTTACTTTACAAAATTTGTAATTATCTCTTACAGGAAATACTGAAAGAAAAATAAAATCCAAATTAAATAATAAAATGAAAAATATGCTACTGATTGATTCAGAAATAGGAAAATTGCCTCATAAGTTGCTGTACTTCAGTGAAATGAGTGATGTTTTTAGCCCATGATACAACAGCCATTTTCAAGTACCAGGTAGCTTATAATGGTTTTGGGCAGTGATTTGGGTTTAACAAATAAGGGAAGCTGAGTGTATAATAACCACTTCATTAGCTTATAGCAGTGCTGGTGCTTGTGCCTGCAAGCAGATTTGAGTACTGTTCAAATTTTAACATAGTCGTAATTAAATAACAGTTTGTTATCTTGTCAGTTGCTATCAAAATATGCCAGAAAGTGTTAGTATGTTCTTGTGGCTGCTTTTCATTTAAACAAAAAAAATCAACTTTGAAAATGTCAAAACTCAGGAAAATATAACTTGATGTCTAGATGAAATAAATAGTGAAGCTAACACACAATGAAACACATTTTAATTTTGCTAACATAATTTACATTCTCTATTTTCTTTAAGTTGCTGCCAAACAAGGAGAATCTGATCCAGAAAGGAAAGAAACAAGGCAGAAAGTAGATGATGACAGAAAACATGAGATAGAAGCTGCTATAGTTCGGATAATGAAATCTAGAAAGAAGATGCAACACAATGTGCTAGTAGCAGAGGTATGCTGGTACTGAGTTTTGCTTTTGCTATTATCTCATTAAAGTTACACAGCTCTTACTAACATGATTCTGAAAGGCTTTTGAGGGATGCTGTATTTAACCCATCCTTTCTTTTCTCCATGTCTCTCTGAAGACACCTAAATCCTTACTCTTCACTTTAGGATGTACTCACGGGTGTATCTAATTTTCCTTCCTACTTTTAGTGCTGCTTGGATGTTAAATTGCTTGAAAAGCAAACCAGTGTGCTTTACATTATTTTTGGCTTTGATCATGTTACTGAGCAGAGAAGCAGTCCTGCTGCTTTTCACTGCTAAGCTCACACAGCTCCAGGACATGACACATTTTGCCCTCCTGAACTCCCTCAGAGCTGTGAAACTGGGAGCATTCTCAGGTTGTGACCATGCCTCTGTGGAGCTTTGAATCATACCCCAACATGAGCAAGCAAGTGGAGGCACTGTCAGAAGTCTGCAAGCTGCTTTTTATGCTCTGTAGCTGTCACCATCTCTGTGTTAATACATTTTTCTGGTTGTTGTGTTCTGTTAGGGTACATCAAGATCTTCCTTGCGCTGTGATTTTATATTGTTGGCTTTATTTTGTTTTAGGTAACTCAGCAGCTGAAGGCCCGATTCTTACCAAGTCCAGTTGTTATTAAAAAACGTATTGAAGGACTTATTGAGAGAGAATATTTGGCACGAACACCTGAGGATCGCAAAGTATACACTTACGTAGCATAAAATGCGTTCAGAAAATTTGATTTATTCTTGGACTATACTCTTCGCATGAACTGGGAAGTTCTTTTAAATCATTAATATTAAGACGACCATCTTCTCTATTAAATTACAGTACATGTTCTAGACCATTCAGATCAAGCCTTTTACTCCTTTTGAGAGTTTTTGACATGAATTAATTGAGCTTCAGGCTTTTCAACGTTATCCCTGTAGAGATCATCCTTACAATTCTTCGGGAAAATGTGAATGTGCTGCGTTTGTTTTCAATACTGTATGAAAACAGAGAAATAAAAATGACTTTAGAAAATACAGCTCATTTAAAAAAATAAATTTGTTGGAATTTCATTTCCCCAGATCTTCAGTGTTGATGTAAATGTGTTTCTGTAGTGTTGCTTAGCACTTCGCGCATTGTATAAGTTGGGTTTAAAAGAAACCACAAGTGGTAAGGCAAAATTCCCACTTACCTTGCTCTGCTTCAAATGTTTTTTTTTTTAACTAGACATGTTTAATTTAAATACTTGCTAATTTTTTGAAGACCCAAGAAGACAACTTGAGCATGCTTCACTCTTCCAGCTGCACTCACTGTTCCAACAACATGAATCAGGAACTTCTGGGGGCTCAGAAAAGACCGTAATAATTTTGGCTTTCCCTTCTGTAATTTGAGTTCTTCTAAATTAAACTCTATATTGATTAGGTTTTTTCTGGTTTCTTTATAGGAAAAAGGACAAGATTTTAGTGTGTATAAACTGTATAATAATTTTTGCTGTTGTACTCACTGCTGATGGTGGATTGTACAGGGCGATGTTTTTATTTCACTAAATGTAGACAAAATAAATTTAAAATAAATGGATTTAGTGTACACAAACAACTAATTCAAGTGTGTTAGAGTACAGGGTTGACAATCTTTGGAATTAAATACTGTCCCCTGGGGATGTACTGGGATTATATTTTGTTAATAAACATCATAGATGGAGCTGTAGCCCCAGGGCTTCCCATCATAAATGCATATTTCAGGAGATTAAAGTGAAGCCAGCGTGCACTATTTGTTTTTAAAAATGCATTTTAAACATGCAATAAAAAATTGTTACTGTAATGAAATTTTTAGTTCTTACCCTGAAACTTTTTTTCTTCTTGACAGTATGCTGCAAAAATAGATTAAAAATAGCAGTTTGGTGGCATCATTCTTCTCACAGTTAGAAATTTTTGAGTGTGCATTGTACTGCAGTTTTTATTAAACCGACATTCCAGTGCACATATTCTTTGCTTTCCCAGCATAACTATTTTTCTGCTTTAATTCAAAACAGTATTTTTTGTCTTGGTTCATATTACTTTCACCCATAGATCTTGATAAATCTAGTTGGGATGGGCTTTCTAATATGAAGAGCTGGAAATGAAGCAAAAAGAAAAGCTTGGTTATAGAGCATCTGCCAGAGCAGTTCTTGATGGGCTGTGCTGAACAAGTGCATGGTGCTGGTGCAACATTTCAGTGTGACTGGAGGGTGTTTTTCACAATGTGTCCCCACAATTTTAGCCCTCTGCAGCCTGTTAAGGTACAAGTCCTGGCTGCTGTTCAAGAGCAGGATATTTCTTCTAAAGAGAGGGACTGGAATTAGGATGATATTTTTGACTATTTGGAAGCTTTATTTATGAAGCTTTAAGTTTACTGCACACCCCCAACACACCTACACACCCACAGAGTAGTTTTTGAACCAGCAGAAGGAGGTGGTGGCTGAAGAACTTTCTTGCCTTGTCCATCAGGAATTTAGCCCCAAAGGAAAGAGCTGGACCATTGGCCCTATTGAAAAGGTGTTTTCTGGCTGTTACTAAAACACCTTTGTCTCTGCACAGGGTATGCAAATCTTAGTAGAGATGTGGTCATTGTACAGCCAGTACAACAGTACTAAACACAGGGAGCTGATCTGGGGTTTTGATTTTGTTTAAAGTCATCAGAAACATCTTCCTCAAAATGTAAATTACTCTTCCATGTACCAATATGAAGGTTTTCTTTTATGTATAAAGGACTCTTTATTAGCATCAATGTTGTGATATTGCATATTAATGTTTTCCCATGTGCTTTGCAGGGAGAAATGAGTTCAAGTCCTTTTCCCTGTAAAGTTTACAGAGACATGAGTGTTGTGATTTGGGACAGGATGTCTTTGTCCTGTGCATTGCCTCTGTACTTCTGTTGTACATCAGCTGAAGTTTCCTACTTCTGGTGGCTTTTGGGAGGCTGAATGTTGTGTGAATGACTGTATAATTAGGTGTTGAAGAGTGTCTTTTTAAAAGCTGTGTGGGCAAGAGTGTTTGCCAGAAGAACAGCAGGTGGTGATGGCTGTTTTCAGTAAAAAATATTAAGAGCATAGTTTCCATTTTAATAGAATTTTGAAGACACTATTCAGGAAGAGACTTCTGCTGAAGTCAGATTTCAAAAATATGCCCTTGGCCATTGAACATGAGGTAGAGGATTGAAAAATGGAGAACGTGAAAGTTCCAGTAAGAGACAAGAAGACATCACTAGTACTGTGCTTAAGGTGAGTTTGATGTTTACACGTTTGTATCTGGGATTTCATTTACAATCTATAGTAGAATTCTGCTAAGCCTTATCTAATTTCAGTTCCTTCTTAATTTCTACTTAAAGCTTCTTTGTAATTTTGTTAAAATATCATTAGTAGGATTGTAGTTACATGTGTGAGTGCAATTATTAATAAGTTTGGTTTCTTTGCATTAATGTGCAGCTAAAGGCATTAACAAGACTTAATAAACATGGAGTTTAGTTCTTTGGAATTTTTAAAATTAGAAGTAGGGTTTGAGTTTTATAGCTGTGTGAAGAAGTGTAGGTATATACTTTCCTTGTACATGAGTTTATTTAAAAGTATTTAGAGTATTCCTCATTTACCATCATAACAAATGTGATGATCCTATGGATCCCTGGTGCAGTTCTTGCTCTTTTCCATGTTCGCTACCTTTACAGCTTTGGTTTACTCTTTGTGTCCCCTGGAATTAATCCATACAGTTTCCCCACTGGCAATTCACAGAATAAATGAATGCCAAGCAGACCAAGTCTGTGATGTTAAACTACTCCTGAATGCAATGTCTTTCCTCTTTTCCAAAGACAAACTTTGCTCTGTTGACCCTGAAGCTTCCAATGTAACACAATTTGTTCTACTTGCCACTGCTCATTTAGAATCAGCCACTGGTGTCAGATTTACTTTCCCTCACCCTGTGGAAACAGAAGCTTTGCACTAAATATGCTGGGTGGTTGAAGTATTTTTATTCCCATGTATTGCAATCAAATTGTGTAGTACCTGATGGGTGGCACTTGTATATATATATATATATATATACACATATGATAATAGAGCCTTTCATAATGCTGATTTGTGGGGATAAGCTTGCACAGAGATGGGGTTCCAGTCTTTTCAGAAGTATCAAAAACTGGAACTACTTGTGGCCTCTGCATGTCCAAAACTGGCCAGAACCTCTATAGCTCAATCCAACCCTTTGGCTCTGCTTTGTTCCTCGTGGTGCTTAGGGGGAGCTGCGCTCTGATCCTGAGCTCCCCCTTCCACGGAGCCCTTTAGAGCAAGGGTTGGTTTGACAGCCTAGAACTGGACTAAATAATGTGCATAGCTGGCATCATCTTGTGTGTGTCTGGGACAAAGGTGAATTTCTGTTGAAACTCTCATTTTGATAGCTTGGACAGTAAATGCAATAACCATTGTGCTCAGTCCAAAGTTTAAGTTTAATGGTTCCTTGGTCCTCTGGAATGTTCATTTGAAAAGATTGTATGATGCAGAACTTACATATCCAGCTGAAAGCTGGATAAAGGTACAGGATAATAGTTCACCCACTTTTCTGTCCTTCACTGTGCAGGGAAGTGTTCATAGATTGTGCCCCCAAACTGCATTTAATATTCTGAATCTTTTAGCTGTGGTTGGGTGTAACTGCATGGACATGGCTGGACCTCTTGCCCCAGCAGAGTCCTGTTGAGCTGGCATCAGTATGTGTCAACTGTATAAACAACTTCACTTCTGCTCTTTGCTTCCTTCCTTTCTTCTCCAAAACTGGAGCTTTCACGGGGAGTAAGTCCATGGGAGCTAATGCATGCAGTAGCTTTGAGATGAACACAGGGTAGGAAAAGAAGTAACATTTGAACATATAGCAGTGATGTTTTGTTAATCTTTCTCCTGCAGTTTAAAACTTTTATTCCAGATACAACAGAGGAATCCTTGGATCTTAAGAGCTCCTCTCTTCCTCCTCTGTGAACACTGTGCTGCTGTGTTTCACTTCATTTGCGTGCCATCTCCTTCAAACCCTGTCAGAGCAGTGGTATTTGGTGTGGCAGGAGCTGAAGCAAAGGTGGGGGATGCTCAGGGCAGCAGAGGGAGGTGTGTTTGCTCCCAAGGGCTGTTTGCTGTCGTCGCTCAGGCTGCCCTGCGGGGAGGAAGGTGAATCTCTGGGGGGAGCGACAGAGCTGGGGTAAAACATGTTTGAGGTAGTGCTGGATGTCACAGGGCAGAGGGGTGCAAAAGGCAGCTTCAGTAACTTGTGCTCACCATGTGTAAGAGGTTACCCGTGCTGGTGGCTTTGGGCAGCCTGGGGCACTTAGAGCATGCCATTGTGTGTTCCTGGGATGTGGGGAGTGCAGAGCAGACCTGCTGCGAACATCCGGAGCTGTGCCCCGGGCAGGGACCCCACTGCCTCCTGTCTCATAGGGCGTCCTGGGTACCTTCCCACCCTCTGCTTTCCTTGACTGAAGCTCTGTTAAACACCCAGCAGCGTCTTTAACCAGCTGCTCCTGCAGTTTGTGTCTCAAAACTTTTAAGAATGTGTTTTGGAATAGCATGGACTGGCAGGAAAAGCAAATTCCCATGTGCAAGAAATGTTTGAGGTGAATGAGGACTGAGAGTTACATACACGGTGTCAGATGATGAAACGAAACACATCTGTAAATTGAATCTGAAAATCATGGCTTTTTAATCTAGTCATGGGACACCTTTTTAAGTTATGATGCCACATTTTATTTCTTGAACATGTTTCTTAAGAGCTGAAGACCTTTTGAGATTTCCACAGGCCACAGAAGGATGTGGATTAGTTGACAGTGATAAATATATTTATTATTTATTTCTTCCTTGCTGTAACCACTTCTTTAGATAAGTATGGCACAGCTGGCGTGACTTATGAGACTTAGCATGTACTGAGAGTCTTGCACATCCTGAACTTGGAGTGGTTTCAAGAAATGAACAGAAAAATACTAACAACCCTGTCTAAGGCTGAAATCCTGGTGTCTTGAGCTCTGTTGTTCCAGCAGTCAGTCTGCAGTTACACACTGTGACAGGACGTGGGCTCACTGGTCATTACCTTTAAAAGGAAACAGGTATTGTGGAAATCAGAGGATTTAGCTCCCCCAAAAAGAGTATTACCTGAAATCTTGGAAACAGGGTATTTCCTGTGCACGTGTCATGTTCTTTGAGTGATGAAATTTGATCATGAACTGTGATTTTTCAGTTGTATAGAGGTTCTTGCTATGAAGTGCTGCACTGGGCAGAATGACACTGCAGCTGGCTCCCCAGGCAGCAGTGAGCAGCTGGTCAGTGCTGGTGTGGTACCCAGAGGGGAGTGTGAAAGCAGGGGCAGCACCAACACACCAGTCAATGTCACCTGCTGGATCCTTCAGCACTGAGCTCTTGTAAGAGCCCTGCTCTGGTGTGTTCACCACAGGTGCTGGTCTGCTGCTGACTGCTCTGCTGGATGAGCAGTGCTAATGCCAGCAGGGTGACAGCTCCAGTGCTGGTGTGTGACTGGTGATCCAGCCTGAGCTGGGAAACTCGCCTGTGACACCTGCAGGAATTCATCCCAAGCCCCAGGCTGCATGACTGAGCCCTGGGTGCTCCATGAAGAGACAGCTCAGCTGCCTCTTCCCTTGGAGAGATTGCTGCTCATTGCACTCTTGGATGAAGCTGGGGATTGTGTTCCTCCAGGGATGCAAGTTGCACAAAGAGGCAAGTATAAGTTCTTGTGATTCAAATGAAACTGCTGGTCTTTTTTGAACACAGGTGAGGGAGTAATGTCTGAAACTGCACCACTCTGCTCTTGTCTGATGGTTGTGATACAGATGATATCAACATGGAATAATATTTATTCTCAATCTGCTGGGGTAATAATGGCATCATAAAAGGAAGAGCAACAGAAAAATTAGCTTTTTAGAAATTGGTGAATAGTAGAAAAGAGTGAAAATACTATCACAAAGGATAGGAGATAGGCTCCAGGTTTTCAAATCACTCTGTTTCTGTACTTTTTAGCATCTTTAGCTTCTTTGGCATCTTCTGCACTTTAGCTGTAGTAAAAAGTGTGCTCTGAAAAATCCATGGATGTGGTCTTGTTGCCCAAGGACAATCATGCTTCCTGTCCAGGTGGGCTGTTAGGATCGTGTTTTATGTTTTAGGTATTTTTATCCTCTTGTTTTTAATCTCAGCTATTTGTTCTCATTAGGTTAGTACTTGAAGCCTCATTTTTGACCACACTGTATTTATCCAATATGTGGAAAGAAAGCCGCAGCATTAGTCCTTGCTTTAAGGAAATATGATCATGTGAATGTCTCTATTTTTACAATCTTTTAAATTAAGCCAAGTTTTTCAAGGACAGCCCAGCTTTTTTAGAGAAGTTCACAGACTGGTAGGTGCACTCTGTCCCATTCCACTCTAAGCCACTGAGGTTTAGGCTGGTGGTTCTGGGCTTCTCAAACACAATCTCTGAGGGGTTTTTTTCCACATTTTTTACCTGCAAAGAAAATCTTGCAAATATGGTGTGATTGTACCTCACATCAGTATCTGCCTGGGTCTGCAGCCAGCTGACAGTCTGCCTGCTCTCAGCAGTTTGTCCTAGAGCAAGAACCAAATTGCTGCCCAGGAGGGAAAGGCCTGTTTCACCTCCCCAGTCCTGGAACTGCTGACCTGGACTAGCTGTAGGCAGGACAAGGAAGTTGTCTGGAGAGCCCTGTGCTCCTGTTTGCCTGAGTAAAACTGGAGGGAGAAAAGGGGCATCCACCAGAAGGTGCAACTTCCAGCCTCTGTTTATGAATAGCAGTCATTTTAGCAGTCCTGGTTTTGGGAGGAAAAATTCACAATAAGAAGTCCTGGAGTCCTCAGAGTGATGCTACATTAGAGCCTGGTGGTGCCTTACAATGGCTTTTGAGTTCATGTGCACATTTTCCTTTGTAAAGTTACCAGATCCCAGTAAAGTCTGAGTTTCCTAGACCTTGAGAGCCACTTCTGCTAATATTTGTTGGCTGTTTGGATCTTGCTTCTTTTGAAATTCTGTTAAAGATGAGGCTAATAATCTCCTGCAGCTTGTCTGTCACAGCATTTGGTATCAACTTAATTATGCAAATCTGCAATTCCAGAATAATGTGGGATCCAGGCCAAGACTCTTTTAATTAGAAGTTTGGGTGTATTATTCTGTATCTCAGGAAGGCTGTCTTCAGGAAAGGGAGTAATTAGAAGCTTTCAGAGTGCGTGGGTCTGACTTGTTCCTTGAGCTGGAGCTGGCCTGGCTGGCGGGGTCAGCGCCTCCTGGGGACTCGCCCTTATTAGCACTCGGCAGGGAGCAGTCACAGCCGGGCTGCTGCTGGCCTTCCAAGAATGCTGCTCTGAGTGCCCTTCAACAATGCCAAATGAGAGCTGATTAAACATTTCACTGGGCCCTGCAAGTCTTGGGTTTGCTCAGATCTGCCTGTTTTCTTTTTCTGGATGATTTTTAATTGAGGTGTAATGTATATAAACATTGCTGGGTTCAATCTTTCAGAAATGAGTCTCTGGAGCTGGGCACTTAAATTCACACGTAGCAGGCTGACCTCCCCCTTGTCCCACTCTGACCTGTGGAAGGGTGACACTGGGGATGTGGCAGAGGGATCCTGGAGATGCCATCTTGGGTCAGTGCTAAAAGCTGCCTCTTCAAAGTCAGGACACCACAGGAAAAGCTGAGAGAGTTGGGCTTGTTCAGTCTCAGGAAGGCTGAGAGGGGATCAAATCAGTGTCTATAAGAGACTGGAGGGAGGGTGTCCAGAGAATGGACCAGGCTGTGCTCTGTGGTGTGAAGCAATAGGACAAGAGGCAATGGCAGAAACTGATGCCCGGGAAGTTGCACCTGAATGTGAGGAAGAACTTCACTGGATCAGGTTGCCCAGAGAGGGTGTGGAGTCTCCCCTCACTGGAGATATTCCAGAACAGTCTGGACCCAATCCTATGCCATGTGCTCTGGGCTGGCCCTGCCTGAGCAGGGAGGTTGGACCCGATGTCCCATGGAGATCCCTTCCAACCTGACCCCTCCTCTGATCTTTGTTATAAATACTTGTTCCTGCTATAACCTCCAACTGGCTCATTACATTTAGTGGGTCTTGGTTTGGGTGCATGGAGTGTCTTGGCTTTTTTAAAAAATATTTTAGACAAACTGAAAACTGAGGAAAAATGGAACTGTCTGCAAGTGCCCTGTAACTGGCTGAGCACACATCACCTGGTGAGAGTTGAGTATGACAACCAGCCAAGGCCACGCAGTGCCTTTCTGCAGCATGTTTGTTACTACTGGGAAGCTCATCTCTGTGTCTCAGTGCTGCTTTCAGCCTTGCCCTTGCCCCAAAGCCTGCATCACCTGCTGACAGACTCTTGCTGGATCACTACTTTCTGATAGCTTGCTAAAAATAAGAAATAAGAATACCTTGGGAAAGAAGTCTACTTAAATAAATGCAGTAGGCTAGATGGGGTTTTGGTCTTTTGGTTATTGGGTCTTTAGTTCCTCCAAAGTGGTGATGGATTGGAGTCACAGGGTTTGAAGCCAGAGACAACCTCTGAAAAGAGTTTTGTATTCAAGTAAGGTCTTAATCTTGGTTTTTATCTCAGTACTGTGTATGCTGTATATAACTGTCATCTAGCAGGTTAATTTAGTAGTTTTGTCCTTGTTATAGGCAGAGCTTGAGATTGGTGTAAAAAAAAAAAAGTTTTTAAAAGAAATTAGGAAGCCTGAGTCATGTATTTAATGAGGCCTTCTCCCAAGGTGCTTAGGTAATACATACTCAGTCTCTCTCCAGTTAATTACATTCTAATAATCTTTGTAAAGTACCTTCCTTACAGATGTTGCTCTGAACTTATTAAATCCTGTGATGCATCATCAGTTTTGGTGGTGTCAGCTGGAGCTAAGGGCTCTTTGCCCTTTGGAACCGTGCAGATGACTAGGCACAACTCAGGAATTGATTATGAAAAGGAATTTTAAATTAAATTAATTAAAAGCCTTTCCACTGTAGAATTTTAGATTTAGAGCAGACAGTATTCTCTAAGGTTTCATACCATAAAGTGTTTATTACTTGTTTATGTTTGGACTTTAATTTAGCATGGCTTACCAGTGTCTGCATTAGTGCCCGCTCCTATTTGTCCTGCTCTTGCACACAGCTGGAGTGCCCCCGCAGCTCCCTCTATGTTCTGCTGTGTTACCAGTCACTGCCAGCTGGGAATGGGGCCCTGATTTTTTTGAGTCCCATATCAGCATTGTTCACCCCTTCTCCCCTCAGCACAGCCACTTTTCATGTACCATTGACCTGCTATATTTTTCTAATCTCTTGAAGAGATCTTTCTTGGCGCAGTCAGTAGGTCACTGTGAAAAATGTGCTATTCTGTTTGGCAGACAGACTGGGAAGCTGGGGGAAGGGGAGGCAGAGAGGAAGGCAAGGACTCATTCCATTCAGGGATCAGAGTGAAATCAGCACTTTGCTTTTCTCAGATGACCCAGCAAAAGCCAGCACTGTTCTGGTGGCAGCCATCCCTGTTCCCCTGAGCCCAGCAGTGGATGGAGGCTCTTAGCTCAGCAGCTGCAGCAGTGAGGGCCAATGCACCCAGGCTTTATCCCAAGGCTTGGGGATTGGACACAAAGGGAGGGCATGAGGACACCCTTGTCCGAGGCTGAGGAGCCTGGTTTGAGCCTTTCCCCAAGGATATTGAGTTGTCAGAGCAAGGGGAAGAGGAACAGGAGGGTTTGGCTGGGTGGTGGGGCTGCCCTCCTCTGAGGGAGAGGGTCAGGCAAAGGCTGAGCTTCAGCTCCTCTCGTGCTCCTTGCAGGAGGATTGGTGGGTGCTCCTGAGCCAGAGCTGCTGGGGAGCTGAGAGCCAGACCTAAAGCTGTTCTCCAGACAGCTTCATCAGGTAGAGTTTCAGAGCTGTGACTGTTTCCCTGTCTCACCCCAGCAAGCACAGAAGAAATACAGTGGGGGATTCAAGATTTAGCCCTTTTTGTGAGTAAGGCTCAGGTTTTTGGCTGTTGTAAAAACAGGAGAGATGCTGCATACTTTCAGCAGCCTCTGTGGGAGGCACCTACCCATCTGGAAAACAATTTGGCTCCCCCTGGCCACAGCAGGAGCTGGAGAGGGCTGAGGTTTCTGCATCATTCCCTAACCAGCCCTTGCTCTCCACTTGCTCTGCAAGAATTCCCAGCCCCTATCCTCTGTCACCTTCACCCCAGAGCTGCAGCTGCCCACCAGATTTTCCAGCAGATTGGAGCAGGGCTGGGGTGAGAGCTGCCAAGGCAGCAGTGATGGCTCTGCACGAAGAGAGCCTGCCCTGGCTCCTCCTCAGGGCCCTGAGAGGGAGGAGCAGTTTGCAGGGCAGGAGTGGGGGTCCTGCTCCCAGGGAGGGGGCAGTGGGGCTGGGGTGCTGTAGCAGCCCAAGGATCTTCACCTGGGGTGGGAATAGGGGACCCTGCTCAAGGGAGCAGCTTCCAGCCACAACCCAAGCCTGATGAATTGACTTTGTTCAGGTTTTTTTTTGTGTTTCAGTGTTTTCCTGTACAGGCAAATTCCCCTGTTCTTCACAGGCAGGAAGGCAGATGACTGCCTGCCCCTGCCCTGTAGCAAGGAGTTGATGAATCATTTCCTTTTCCATATTTTAGTGAAATTGTGTTGTTCAGAGCTCATCTAGAGCATTTTAATGTTTTCAGCACTTGCACTCTTCACTCTCTTCCTGCAATTGTCTGAAGGCTGGATTTTGTTTTTTGTCTCCCTCCCAACAGCAGTTACTTGCTCGAAGTGTTGCAGGTGGGTGCAAAATAATCTTTTTCCTCATTTTCTAGACAGTCTTTTTAATTTTTATTGTACATAGGTGTCAGTGTATCTTTTAAAGCATGAATGTGTGTTTCTACCGTGAGAGAGATCTCCCTAAAGGAAACCAAGGCACTGCTGCTTATACCTTTAGACCTTGGAGATTTTACTTATTAGAATATAAAGTTAGTGTCATGTTATAAAAAAAAATGTTCTGAATTTTGAACAATTAATTGACTTATTGATGCTGGAATTTCTTAACAGTGAACCACTGCTTTGTGTGCTTGGCTGTTTGGAGGGAAGCTCGCATGTCAGCAGAGAGAGAGGTGCTGCTCTTAATTAGATGGAGCTGGACAGATCACCAGAGGCCCCAGTTTTGATTTAAATACTGGCTACAGTGGGGGCAGCTCTGTACAGGAAGTGGGTTTGGCTTGACCTGTATTGTGCTGCTGCTGGGCTGGCAAATGGGGGGATGAAGGGACAGTGTGATTTATTATTCACACTAGAAGAGAGCTGGAAAGCAGTGTATTTTCAGCATTCCTATTGCAGCTTATGCAGTAAGCTAAGTACCAATATGTAAACCCAAGGAGCAAGAAAAAATCCCTTGGACTTTGCCTAAGGCTGCTGAGTACATGGGTATCTCAGGGGAAAAAAAAGTAAAGGAGGAAAAAGAAGCAAAGAGGGCACTGAGAATGGAAAGCCTGGTACCCAGCTTTAGTGGGCTATGTACAATAACCCAGGACCTGGTTTCCAGTTAGGCAGGAAGTTACCTGTGTTGAGAAGGGTGTAACTGGGAGTCTAGGCTTTTTCCCAAAGCTCCTCTTTCCTGATTTATATCTGCCCTTATTGTTATCTGTCATATTCACACGGTTGGGTTTTTTCTTTTGTTATTTTGTTTTCCTTCCTTGTTTTCAAAGAACAGCTTATCTGTGTGCCCCAGAAGGGTGGGACTCACAGAGATCACAGGCATTTTACAATGAGCCAAAGCCAGCCTGCTGACTACAAGGAAATTTGCTGAGGGCTTCAGCCACGAGTGCCACATGGGCTTTGCAAAAGGCAGTGATTGCACCGGTGGGACTGGGCTGGGTCCGGAGCAGCCACTTCCACACTTCCACTGCCGGGAGACAAGTGGGCATCGCCTCACCCTGGGAAATCGCTGCTTGTGACTCTGCTGTCCCTGTTGTGAACGGCAGGAGCAGGAGGATGCAGTGCTGCTCCTGGACACTTGGGTAACAGGTACTCAGTGCCCAGAGCTCCAGAGCTGGGAGTGAGCCTTGAGCCGAGCTCTGCTGGGATGTGACCTGGGACCGCTCGCTTAAAGCCTTGTCACTCTGCACCTGGCCCCTCTGGGGCACACTGTGCTCACCCACCTGTTTCATCTGGTCACTGCAAAGCCTGTAGGAGTCCAGACTCATTCTCTGCAAGGCTCAGAGTCCACCCTTGTGTTCCCCAGGCAGAGTAAAAGGAAGGCACCAATTTGTCTGGTTTAATTTTTTGCCTGGAGTGTTTGCGATGGATGATGGAGCAGAGTGTCTGATGACTGTGCATCTCCTCACCCATTTGGGACGCTCATTCCCTCTGCAGCAAACTCTGGATCGGCTTCTGGAGTGGCTCTGCCTGGACATTCGCCTTTTCCTGGTGTCAGAGCGAGTTCCTCCGCTGAGATACTACGAGAGATACCACAGGAGGAGCTGCAGCTTTCCTGGAATATCCATCCTCCTTTTCCTGCACGAGGACTTGGGAGAAGAACGCATCTTCCAGGTGCACGAGCAGTTCCAGCGCCCTCCCTGGCGGTACCAGCGTGCCCAGTTTGCCAATTCCCGCTGTGCCCCATCCCAGCAGGAATTCTATGGGCTGGAGGAGCAGCTGCCCGTGTGGGGCATCAGGCGGGTGCGCCACGGCCCCGAGATCCTGCGCGTCACCCTCCACTGCAGCTTCGACAACTACGAGGATGCAGTGAGGCTCTACGAGCTGATCCTGCAGAAGGAAGGCACTGTGCAGAGGGGCACCCTGTGTGTGTTTGTGCTGCACTCCAGCCCACACGTGGCCGTGCAGCTGTGCCTGAAGCAGCTGCCCATCGGGGTGACGGCCGAGCCCCCCGACTCGGCGGCCCTGCAGTTCAAGGTGCAGGAGATCGGGCAGCTGGTGCCCCTCCTGCCCAACCCCTGCGTGCCCATCAGCAGCACCAGGTGGCAAACACAGGACTATGAAGGAAATACAATTCTGCTCAAGGTATGTGTCTGTGGGACTCTTTTATCTACTTGTTTCCAAGTGAAGCAGGACTGGTTCAAAATGGAAATTATGATTTTGTTTGTTCATGTTTTCTTTCGAATTTGTGAATGCAGTAATCGGTGTCTGCCGGTGCTGTGATGCTGTTGATAAATATAAGCACTGATCTTTGGAATGTTTTTATACAGTTAAATTAACATCATTACTGCTTGCCTGAAATGCAGATTATTGATGTTTTCTAGGGCACACTAGTTCACTAGTTTAACATCTTCCCTCCTCTGCCTCAAAAAAATGATTGTAGCAGCCTAATCTTTTTCTGATAAATCATTGCTGTATAAATGTTTTTCAAAGCAGATTTTTGGCATCCAAAACCAGAAGCTTTGTAAGTGTAATGTTGATACAGCACTGCCTGCAATTGAGGTTGTGAGATCACAAGTGAGTTGAAGGTGACAAAAGTGACAAAGACCTGTGTCCTAGGAAATCTCTGCCTTTTCTGTTTAAGTGTGCAGTCCAGAGGTTATATGAATATAAATTTAAAAAAAAAAAAAACCAAGGACAAAGTCTGTGCTGAGATCATATGTAGTGAGAATTACACATGTGAGTAGAATGGAAGTTTGGGTTATTCTAATAACCCCTCCCACCTCTGGTTGTTTTTCTTGTAATTTGGATTTTAAATTATTTGACCTGGCTTTTTCCTCCCAGAAGTTCTCTGTTAGAGGTAAAGTTAATTACTTGGTTCCGCCTATTTTTGTGCTGCTCTGAACACTAATCTTAGGGCAGCCCTTGCCGCCTCAATCAATATCAATTTATAAACTGGTTTCCACCCTTTTGGAGTGGTCAAGGCCCTGGGTGTCTACACATAGCTTTGAAGTTGGTCCTACTGGAGCAGGGGACTGGGCCAGGTGACCTCCAGAGCTCCCTTCCTAAATTACTCTGTGGCTCTTCCTCTGTAGATACAAGGTCTTTGAGCTGACAGATGTACATGAATTCACTGGCAGGAAAATTGGAAGCTTTTTTGGGGATGTGACCATGCTGCACTGTGCTCCTTGCAAAGGAAGGTGTAAGCCACTTGAACTCAAGGATGTATCTTGTGTCCAAGCTCCAGAGAGCAGGCTGGCAGCCTAGTGCTTTATTCTGCAACTCTTCAGCCCCTACTGTATATCTTTCTTTTGAGTACCTGCAATTTACCCCCTGGCCTGACCTCCTGCCATATTGCAAACTAAATCCCAGGCTCTGCTCACAGACTCCACATGGAATTGTTATTCCTCCCTGAAGCCCTTTGGGGTAACTGGCAGTGGCTCTCCTTTACTATCGAGTTTCCCCTGGAATGCATGTGGATTTTTTGTATCCACAGTCTCCTTCGGCAGGGACTTCCCCATGTGTGCCGAGTCAGGCTGCAGGTGACCCCAGCACAGAGAGCATCATCGTTACTCAAGCTAGAAATGTGCGATAACCGGCTTCTCTCTAATTTTCAACAGGTTCAAAGCAGCTCCAGGACCCTCGAGACAAACATCGGGCTTTCCCAGCAGCATGACAGTACAGGCAGTGGAAGAATCCCGCAGGACTGTGTGCCAGCCCCTCTCGCTGTAAAACAGGGTGATCCTGGGCGGAGGAGCCAGGAGGTCAGAGCTCCGAAGGGTAAAACCAAATGTGCCCCAAGTGAAGCCGCCCCCGGCTGTGAGCGGGCGGGCAGTGACCTCCAGAGGCCCCTGCGCTCTGCTCCCGGTGCGGCAGCACCGCAGCAGGGCTGGGCAGCGCTGTCGCTGCGCGGGCAGGCGGGCAGGGGCCTGCGGGCTGCTCCGGCCGACAGCCGCGGGCAGCGGGGAACCGAGACCGACGTGGACACCGGGCTGGCCGTGCGGAGCGGCCGCCGCCCGCTGAGCCTGTTCCCCGGGGCCCTGCGGAGCAGCCTCCGGCCGCTGACGGACCCCGGAGCCGGGGCTGCCCTGCCCGGCTCGGCGCTGCGAGCCCCGGCCCGGAGCGACGGAGCCGCGCACGGAGCCCCGGCCCGGACGGACAGAGCCCCGCACGGAGCCCCGGCCCGGACGGACAGAGCCCCGCACGGAGCCCCGGCCCGGAGCGACGGAGCCCCGGCCCGGAGCGACGGAGCCCCGGCCCGGAGCGACGGAGCCCCGGCCCGGAGCGACGGAGCCCCGGCCCGGAGCGACGGAGCCCCGGCCCGGAGCGACGGAGCCCCGGCCCGGAGCGACGGAGCCCCGGCCCGGAGCGACGGAGCCCCGGCCCGGAGCGACGGAGCCCCGGCCCGGAGCGACGGAGCCGCGCACGGAGCCCCGGCCCGGACGGACAGAGCCCCGCACGGAGCCCCGGGCTGCCCCCCGCCAGCACCGCGGGCCAGCCCGGCCCCGCCAGCAGCGGACGAGGAGCAGGAATTCTATATATGACCGAAACCAAACGTGCTTGATGGACTCATGCTTGGCAAAGGACAGCGGAGCGCTTTGGGATGTGCTGTGACTGCTGCTGCTGCTCAGGGTGTACCTCTGTCCTGTGACATCCCACTAGGGGTCACTGAGGCAGACACTGAATTTCCATGGAAAGATGCTTAAAAGGCTGCAGCAAAAAAAAAATAACACTGTATTTACAGAAAGTTGTTGCTTTGGTTTTGTTTTTTAATGCACAATAGGTGAGAGGTATGTTGTGTAATGAATAGGAATAAGCCATGTGACTCCTACAGCTGTTCTAAGATGCTAAAAATAGGCAGTGACAACTTCAGATGGGTTTTGAAGGTGCAGCTCGGCTGAGCTGCCCAAGCAGCTGGATGCCCCCAGCCATGGGGACTCCCTGTCCCTTGCTAGGACACACTGGAACAAGCTCGTGGCATGGTCACTGTGGTCATGCTGGTTTTCCTTTTTTGGTATTTAAAATCTATCAGTGTTGTCAGTTTTATGCAAGATTTTAAACATAAGAATAATCTTTTAAATATTTCTCGATAAATATTTCTAGTGAGACCTTTTTCCCAGCTCAGCACAGTACATGCAAAAACCACACACTTGAAGAGAAGTGCCAGTAAAACCTGCTGCTGCCTATTCATTTGACACTTAAAATAAACACAGCAACAGGCCAGGCTTTGTTATAAACCAGTGTGCAATTAGCTGGCAATCCTAGCTGGTTTTTAATTAACAGAAGACAAGAGAAGTTGAGAATCTTGGAGGGAATTGCTAAATCCTCAAGAGTAAAAAGGACAGGAGAAATGAAGTCATGATTCAGCATCAACAGATGCTGAAATAACTCCCATCTTGATCAGTTTTCTTACTCAAGTAGGATTAAATAAATCTCAGCGGGAAATAGATGTGAAGAATATGAAGGAGGAGTGAAATTATTCAAAGAAGAGCCATATCTAGGGATACTTACCTTCCAAACAGTACAACAAAGAGGTATTTTCTCCCTTAAATATATCTGAATTCTGGAGGGGATATAGGGAAGTCCCTGCTCTGGGCCCTTCCAGCTGGTTCTGCCCTGCCAAGTAATTCTCACGAACCCTTCAATTTGGGGGCCAAAACCTACAGAACAGGCCAGTTCATTCACTGGATTTTTACCTTTGGTGTGTGTTGAGCTTGGTATAAAGGACTCGCTCTGGTGGGAACAGCTGTGACCACTGGGGCCGTGGTGCTGTGGGTGCTGAGCTGCTGGTTCCTTTGATGGACAGCAGCCAAGGTGGGCAGCAGTGATTAACACCCTCTAACTGAGATTCTAATTTTGAGCTGTGTGTTTCTTTGGGGATGGTGGGATTCTGCTTTGTGCCAGGCAGTGCCATGCCAGGAGTGGGGACATGGCCCTGAGACTCCTGTGAGCCACGGGGTGACCCCAGAGGGGGCACAGATGCTGCCATGTACCCATGGGGGATGGTGATAAGCAGTCCCATCTGAACGGAAAGGCTTTTTTCCTGGGTCCCTGGCACAGTCTGGGTGATGGAGGGAGGAAATCTGTCCTTGCAGGAGCCGGGTGTGTGCTGAGAGAGCAAGCCGTGACACTGGGCTCACAAGAAGCAGGAGAACTTGCTCTGGGGTCACTTTAACACAACCTGAAGGGGTGAGTGCTGTTGCTTTTTTTGTTTAGCCCCTGGAAACAGCAGCTGTGTATTTGGTCTCCTCTGAAGCGAGCACAGTGGTGTTTCTGAGGGATGAGTCGCCCGGGAGCAGCGGGAGCACCCCCTGATGCCTGGATACGAGCACCCAGCCAGGGGGGCTCCCTTGCTCCCCACTCTGGCACGGTGTGGGCAGGCAGCCAGGAAACCCCTGCCATGGTCAGTGAGAGCACAGGCTCGGCCTCATGCTAAAAAGAAGCTGGCAGCCTTGATTCTTTCAGGGAAGCAAATGCTGAAAGCACTTTTTCCTCAACTCCGGGCCAAATTCAGCTTTCATGAAGGCCTCGGTAGATCCTGAGGCAGTTCTGTGAGCACAGCCGAGCTGCCCAGATTTACACTGTGGGGCTGGGCTGGGACTTCCCTTCTCTTCACCCGTGTTGCTGCCCTGCTCTGCACCCAGTACAAACAAAGCCTTGCAGCCGCTTGGTGGGGTGAGCAGATGTTTCAGAAATCTCATGTTTGTGATGGGAACACAAACCAGAAATTGTCTCTTTTGCTGAAGATGAGTGTGGCAGCCCCAGCCCGTGCCTGGGCTGTGTGTAATCGGTGCCCACCTGTGCAGGGCTGGGGCAGTGGTGGTCGCCTCCTCTACTGTCCCTTCTTTCCAGATGATTGCTGTTATTGTCACTGTCCGTGCCATTGGTGTTACCATTGCTGTAATGGCAGTCAGGTTTGCTGGGTTCCTGTTGTCCCCGTGTGTGGCGGCTGCGCTGGGCAGGTCGGGCTGTCCCTGCCACAGCAGCTCCGCCTGCTGCCCGCACACGGCATCCTTCCCCCCCTGTGGCCCTCACTCGTGATGAGATCACTCATCATTCATCATTCATCATTCGCTGCTTAAAATCTGCCTGAGAATCGCTCTTGGAAAGAGACAGCGAACATGAAAGATTTCGCTAAAATTTCTATGACAAAACGTGAGGTTAAACAAAACTCATTTTTTATCCATCTTACGAGTACCAATGGCACAAACAGGAGGTGTCATTATAGAACTGATCCTATTCTTGATAAACAATGCACTATTTTTTCCATACTTCCATCTATATATGCCTCAACATAATGTATCTAAGCAAACATTCAAAAGGGACAAGCAGTAGCTTTTAGCCTCTATAAGTTTTTGGCATAAGTCATATTTTTTTAGTCTTTTCCTTGGATTATTTTACAGGCTGGCATAATCAGAATAATTTAGCCTTTTTAACTCTATAACAATTACCTACTAAAATTCAGTTAACCTTTTTATTTGAAAGAGCTTTGGTCATCATTTATCACCCACACACATGGATATAATCGGATTAATCACATTAAAGATCAGAGTATTTGGTTATCAGAGAAGATTTCTTTAAAACGACCAGATGAAGGAATATTAAGTGTCAGAAAGGCATTTCTCTGCACTGCTATCTGCAGCAGCAGCTCCCCCAGCCCAGCTGTGCTCCAGTGTGTCTGAGGTGCTCCCCATCAAGTTTATTTCCAGGACAAGTTGCTCATTTGCAATGCAATATCCTAAATTGAACACCCCAGATACTTGGTACCCCACTGAAGTGTCAGAGATGTTCCCCACCCCCAAACCCTAACAGCAGAAATACAGAATACAAAACACAGCAAATGTTACACTAGGAGCTTCTTTCCTGTTCCCAGGTATTTGTCTTCTTTAGGATGCAGAGGGTCAATCTGTACTAAAAATTCAATTACCCTATTTTTAAAAGAGAAACGGGGATCACACCCAAGTTTGGGAGGGTATCTGGAGTGTGAAGTCAGTGTGCATTCAGAATGGATCTGGTGTCCCAGGCACTGCCAGGGGGCAGTTTCATCTTCCATTGAATTTCTCAGCCTCCCCTTTCAGCAGGCTCCTCCCGACAACACAACTGCATTGCAGTTTGCTGTGCTGTGTTTCTGATGTTTAATTCTTTTTATTTGAGAGAGGTTTTGAGAGGTTTTCATCTCCCATTGAGCACTTGTATTAATATTCCAGTTCAGGATCCCAGTTTTGCTGCTGATTACAGGCAGGGACAGATCCAATTCCTATTAGGGGGAATTTATATTCTTTAAGAGTCCCAAAAGCTTTCTTCTCCCCTATCACCCCTCTTCAGGCACTGGCAGCCTGGCTATGCTGGGAGGTGATTAGGTTTGTAAATTTGTTCCTGCAGACACTCAGTGACACTGTTCATTTTCTCATCTCCCTCGTGCAACTGAAGTTGTGACAGCCTCACTTCTTTAATTGGGATCATCTCCAGCAGCATCTCAGGCTCAGAGGAAGCCTCACAGGGTGCAGCCTGGAAGGCAGGAGCAGGCAGGAGCTGCTGGGGCTGCTAGCTGGTGGAGATTGAGCCTCCCTTCCCAAAACTGGAAGAGAGGATGTGAGATACCCTGACAGCTGACTGGAGGTGAAAGATGCTTGCTCTGAAGTAGCCTCCTGCCTGTTGGCCTCGCTGGGTTTCAGCACCTTGGTTGGGAGAAAGAGGAGAAAGTTCCTGGTTGTGCTCCTGCCTTAGGTTTGGCTCACTGCTGCTCTCCTGGGAGTGGTGTGAGAGATGGAGGCGTGGTGAGGCATTGCCAGCCTCCCAGCCCTTCCAGCACTGTCCCTTGTGCCCTTGTGCCACCGTGCTGGGGGCTGGCATGGCCCTGCTGGGTGTGCTGCTGCTGCTTGGTCAGGGGCTGCAGACACAGGAGGGCTGGATCAGCCCCTGCCGTGCTCATGGCCCTCCCAGGAGTGCCTGGACTGGGAGCCCAGGCCATCAGAGCCCATCCTGATCCCTGCTCAGCTCCTGGCAAGGAGAGACTGTGTGAGCAGTTCACTCACAGGTGCTGGGCAGGCACCTGAGCCATCCTGGCCCCTTGCTGCTTTTTGAACCTGAAGCTTCACCAGTGCATGGTTGAAGTGGAAGTGTGGTTTGTGGTTTTGCTTTTGCTTTACCAGAGTTGGCTTAAAATGCCCCAGGGATTCTCAATTAAAACAATTTTTAAAAAATGAGATTATACTAAAGGAACCTCCCCGTATAACACAAAGGATTCTGAGTGTGCAGTGAGCACAAAGGGAATGTATTTTGGCCATTCCAGTGGCTGGAAGTTTTATTTCCAGTCTGGCAGCAGAACTAAGCAAGCAGACCTTGGTTGTGTTCCTGTCCCTCCCTTATTTGTTGGCTGTGTTAGACAGGAGTGTCCTCTCAGGATGCCCAGATGTGCTGGGAGCAGCACCAGCAGCAGCTTCCTCTGGATGCAGTGCTCTGGGAACTGGAAATGGTCACTGGGGTGGCTGCACAAAACTGGCATGAATAAATGGGTGTTGTGAAACCTTAGATGAAATGCAGCACTTCATGGCACTGATATTCTACTTCCCTGGGGGCTTCCTTGTCCGCTGGGCATGGTGGATGCTGTGTGGCCTCCAGCCAGCTCTTCAAGCTGTTGCTGCACTCTCCAAAGGTGAGTGGTTGGAAGGTGACTGACGAGGCTGCTCCTGCCACCACCAGGAGTGCCTTGCTGGAGCAGTGACACTGTCTGGGCTCCACTGAGGGTCCCACTGGCTCCCCACTGCCCTGGGTGGGTGCTTTGGCCACCAGCTGCTTTCACTGGCAGGTTCAGTGGTTTCACACTGAGGAGGGCACTGGGCTCCCAGCTTTCCAAAATCTACAACCAAAATCTACAACTAAGACAAGCTGTGAGGGTTTCCAGGCAGCCTGTGTGAGCTGGGACACCAGAGGAAGGGGTAGGATGAGAGCAGAGTTTCCCTGAGAATTTGACTGTGGTTTTCTCATCTTGTTTTAATTTGGAGCTACTGGGCTTTGTGGAGAGAACAGCTGATTGCAGAAATGCCTCACGCTGATGTTTACCAGATATTCTTTCTAGATGGGAAAGTCATTCTGTGTCATGAGAAATTTCACAAGTGTTAGCTTTTTTTGCAAGCTGGAGTGAAACCAGATTTCAGGAGGTTTAGATTTCTCACAAGCTTGGAAGTGTGGCCACCCTGAGGTGCAGCTCCCTGACACCCTCTGGAGCAGCTCAGCCACCTCTCCCTGCAGCCCCTGGCACAAAGTGTCAAAGCAGACCAGGCAGGTGCCATGGGAGGCCAAGCACGTTCTGGTAGGGAAGAGCAAATCTTTTACTTCTCTCAGCTGCTTGGATTCAGCAATTGCCTCAGTGGAGACTTCTGCTTTCCAGTCTCATTGTTCAGCTCTGGTCATAACCACTGTTGTATTTACAAGTTCTAAGTGATGACAGGCCAGAAGCCTCCCCAGCATTTAATTCTTCCTGTGGCAGTGTGCTGGCTTTGCCTGCCTTCATCAGCACCCAGGGCTCTGTGTCCCTGCCTCTGCTTGCCATGGAGCTGAGCTGTGAACAAGCCCAGCCCTGGGCTGTCCCTGTGCCTCCCCACTCAAGGCACCCCTCAGCCCCTGTTCCCAGGCATCTCTTGCTCTGAGAGCTTGCACTTGGTTTGTACTTTGCTGGCATTGGTAGGGCAGGTTCTGTGCCATGGGCATCCTGAAGGACCCTCCTGCTCCATCTGTGCCCTGTGTGGTGTTTGTTCTGGACAGAGGGAATTGCTGCCAAGGCAGAGGTGGCAGCAGGAGGTGTGTGGGGGCCAGAGGTGCAGTACAGGCTCAGGTGGAGGGGCTGCCAGGAGCAGGGTGCTGTGGGAGGACATGCCAGGGGCTGGCGCTGGTCCCTCGCCATGCAGCAGGGCAGGAGGAAGGGCTCCTGCTGCTCCCTGTGCTGCTGCTGGCACAGCCTGTCTCCTCTGATCCTGCTGGGGAGTGCAGCACACCAAGGCAGCAGCCTGTGTGACCCAGAGGCAGCACTCAGGTGCTGGGAGCAGGGAGCTCCTGGCATTCAGGTCCCAGAGTGGGAGCTGCCAGGCCAGGCCAGGCCAGCAGCCCCCACAGCACCAGCCAGGCTGCTGGCACCAGCTGGGTCACTTCCACTCATGGGGCATGTAGAGAGCTGTGCTCAGAGAAAACCTGGAGCCTCCAGCCAGAAAAACAACAGGGAGGAGAGGAAGGCAGGAAAACCCATAAAACACTTTATTCTAATGTCTTGCAGATTCACAGCCCTTGCCCCACTCATCTGGCTGCTGGGTTTTATTTTCAGCTGTTTGATTAATGAGAGCATGTTCTGGGGCCTTTTGAAGTGTGGAGACCACTTCCACCCCCCTGGTGACTCAGAGCATCCCTGGTGAGCCTGCAAGGTGGTGCTGCCATGGGCTGTGCTCCCCAGGGAGGGTGGGGGCTGCCTGGCAAGGTGCCCCTGGGGCTTGCTGCACCTGGAGTGCACACAATTCACCAAAACCAGAGCAGGATGGGATTTTTGTCCAGGTTTAATTTGAGCTTTCCTTGATTCTGGTGTAGCTGTGAGATCTGATGGACTCCTGTATTTCCTGTGTTCTGCTGTGTTTTTATGGCAGGAGCAATGACAATCCTCAGAGCAGGCTCGTCACCAGAGCCTGGGTTTGAGCAGTTTGTGAGGGAAGCTGTGCTGACAATGAAAATACTTTGCAAGTATTGCAAAGGTTGAATGGAGATCTCCTTCCTCCACACCCACCATGGACACCCTGGGCCTCTGAGAGGTGGATGAGGATGGCAGTGCTGGCTGCCCACACCTGGTGGCCACCTAGAAACTTGTCTGTGTTTCTCAGTTGTTTCTCTAGGTAGGATTTGTCTGCAAGAGGATCTATCATGGTTTTGATTCAACACATGGTTACTGCTCAGAGGGTGATTATTTGAAAGCATTTGTTCTATCTGTGTCTGTTTTGTGCTCTGTCTTGCTTGACCTACACCCAGCAATGCACACTGGCAGCCTCAGCCTGTCCATCCATTATCATTAATGCTCCAGCATGTGGTTTTACTTTATGGAGGATTGCACAGGGTTGCTGCTGGTAATGGGAAAGGAGATGTTTTGGGCATGCAGCAGCCCCTTTTAAACACTGACATTTTGGATGGGTTTTGAAAGCAGTCACCCGTTGTATGTTCTAAAAGCTATTTGTCTGTAATCTTGAATTGTGATAACAATAATAATAACCTTGCTGATGCAGAGGTTGTGTGGGAGAAACACTGAAAATTTACCACAAAGCTTTGCCAAGCTTGAAGTGATTTTTTTTCTGTTCTTTTTCTCCCTTTTAGTGATTGAAAGCCCTTTCTCCCAGCAGTGGCTGGCAGCTCCAGCTGCGCCATGTCATGGAGAAGGGGGATCTGGCTCCAGAGGCAGCGGGGTCTGGGCTGTGTCCTTTGGCAAAACATGCAGGAAGCACTGCAGTTATTTCCCCAGAAATCTGAGGATGCACTTGGCCTTGGGTCCAGCAAGGTGTCAGAGGAGTGACCACATCCCCTCCCCAGCCAGGTGTGCCCAGGGTGTTACCAATGCACGTCTGCAGCTCACGGGGCCCAGCTCCAAGCGTGGCTTCTCCTCAGAACCCCTGGCTCATCCAGGGGGGACACTGCACAGCCCCTCCTGAGAACACCTGGCTCATCCATCAGGGACACAGCACAGCCGCTCTGAGGACCCCTGGTTCCTCCATCAGGGACACTCACAGCCGTTCCCGCTGGAGCGATGCAGGCCCCAGCCTGCTCTGGAGGGCAAGACAGCCATCAGTGGGGCTGCTCCCGGGTGCAGAGCTACATTTGATGCCACAGAAGCCACCAGGCTGTGGTGAGGGCAGAGCTGGGGCTGGCAGGGTGAGCAGCGAGCTCCAGACGCCCCTGGGACGCGGAGCCGCCGCACCAAATTAATGAGATTGTCACAGCCCGGTCACGGCTGAGGAGCTGCTCCCATCCCTGCCCCTCTCCCAGGGCTCCCAGCCTCTGCAGAAAATTACCCTGCAGAGTGCCATTCCTCATGCTTATTCTTAGCCTAATCGTGTGGAGTTGGTTTGGGTTT
Source organism: Molothrus aeneus (assembly GCF_037042795.1). Lineage (NCBI taxonomy): Eukaryota > Metazoa > Chordata > Aves > Passeriformes > Icteridae > Molothrus > Molothrus aeneus. The sequence continues at coordinate 8,956,206 of NC_089655.1, read as the reverse complement.
TGGAAGTTGGATGAAAGTCAATTCATTTGAGTTTAAAAATTCAGTCAATCAGATGTGGTTGGCTGAGTTGTTTTTTCTTTCACCTCACGCTTCACAGACATTTTGATGGTTGGCATTGAGAGCATTAGGGCTGAAGTTATCCAAACCTCTCCACTGGATAGGAAAATAGTATTATTCTCATTTTATTCAGAAGGAAATGAAAATACAGGGATTTTGTATAGCTTGCCTAACATCACAGGGAGACTCCCTTTAACAAAAAACAGATCTCTCATCTCCTAATCTTACAGATTAAAAGCGACATCCTTCTTCCTTTATCCTTCTTTCATACACTTCAAAACTTTGCACTAACAGTTTGTTTTGGTAGACATGGCCTTGATAAGTGATTTCTTTGAGCAATAGCCAATTCACAGGCCATTGTTCAGTGGTAATGAGCTGGCTTAACATAAATTCAACAGCACACCAAGACTCTACACCTGAACAGGCATCCAGAGGTTGGAACCCTGTCTATTATTTGGAAAAAAACAAACACAACCCATTATTGTTTAGAAAGAAAGATGAGGACAAGTAGGAAGAGGATGAATGCAGAGTTATGGCCTATGTAAAAACTGCAGTGATCTCAGGTATTCAGGCTGGATTCTCTGTTTTCTTGTGCTGCACCATCACTCCCTGTTTCAGTTTTTAGCACTCCTCTTTGTCAGGGATGTGTTGAAACAATGGTGATGCCTTTATTTGGAGATGCTGGGGGCTGAGAATGGCTCTGTGGAGGCTGGTCAGTGGTGGGTGGAAGGGAGGGAAGCCTTTGCATATCTGCAGGAGGAGAAGGGGCCTTTGGGTGGCAGTGAAGACGTGGCTCTTGCTTGGAGCAGTGGTGAGATATTCAGTGTGTCTTTCTTCCATCTGAAGTAGGAGTTGAGAGGCCAGCTAGGCTAAAGTTAATGCCCTTCTTGGGGAATCTGGGCACTCACAGACAACAGGGTATCTTGGAGGGATGTGCGTAGTGGGAACAGAAATAATTAATGACTGGTTTTATTTCCATTTTCCATACATGTTTATATTAATTGAACCACTCTTGTCTTTTTTTCCCCCCATGTCTTTGGACATGCTCACTACTCCAGGCTGCTGGAAAATCTTGGGGAGAGGATGGTCCTACTTTGCAGGAGCATTGATTGTGCTTGGAAATGAAGTCCTTCACAGCATGCAATTTCCACCCTTCCCCTGGACAAGAAGTGGCTGTTCCACTTGTGCGCTGTGCATGCCTTGGATTCCAGGTCCTGAGGGCTCTTTGCTGTGGCTTGGGTCAGTCAGCCAAGGTGTGGCTGGTGCTGCCTCTCAGAGGTCACACATCTGCAGAGGTTTGCCTTGTGCTTCAGGTGAGCCCCATGCCCGCCCATGGGTTCCCTTCTCAGTGTGCAGGTGGGCAGTGCTCATTGCCAGCCTGTGCCAGGGACAGAAAGCAGGTCCAGCAGCCCTGGGTGTTGGAAACATTGAGGCTGGCCCTGCTCACATGTTGCTGCCCTGCAGAGTTGTGTACTGCTGGTTCTGCAAAGCATGACTGGAAGTGATTTTGTTTGTTGCTCGCAATAATTTTCTCCTGGGGTCGGAGATTAGGCAGTTTTGGTTTGCTCTTTTCCCAGTTTGGTTTTAATTAGTATTTGACTCCTCACTGCTGGTTCTCTCCTGCACTTGCTGTATTGCAGTCACTTTGCTCTGGGCTGTTTTCTGAGAAAAACTGGGACATACTCAGTACCTTTGGTAGATGTTATGCCTGGAAGGTGGCCCAGTGCTGTAAGAAGTGCTCCTGACTGAGTGAGGGAAGCCAAGAGCTAAACAGTTATGAGAGTGTTCTAGTTAAAACATGGGAGTACCTCATACCATTTCAAAGTGGCTTAGCTGTGTCATCACGGTACCAAAGGCAAGGTGAGTCCAGGAGATGGCTGGCTGTGTAAATAATCACTGAAATTAGGAGCTGTCAGTGATAGCCTGAAGCCACCCTTTCCCTCCTGCCCACACCCTTGGCTGGTGTAGCCAGGCCAGCCATGCTGGGCAGGGCTCAGGAGCAGGGTTCATCCTGCAGGGACACACAGGGCATTGCTGGGGCTCTGCAGGCTCAGGGACACACAGGGCATTGCTGGGGCTCTGCAGGGCTCAGGAGCAGGGCTCATCCTGCAGGCTCAGGGACACACAGGGCATTGCTGGGGCTCTGCAGGCTCAGGGACACACAGGGCATTGCTGAGGCTGCTCTAACAACCCAATTTTAGCTCCAATGTTCTGCTCTGCTTGGTGTGCCCGTGATTGTTTCAATCTCTCCCAAGAGTGTTCCCCAGGGTGCTAAGATCTCAGTGGTGCTAAGCTCTGAGTGTAGCCCCCCACCTTGCAGAAGGCTGTGCTCTCCCGGCGGGGCAGAGGAGCTGCCCCAGTCTCTGCCCCAAATGGGCCATGCGGGCAGGCACCTCACAGGAGCCAGGGAAATGTGGCATCAGACACCCTTCCAAAGCCTCACCTGGGTCAGGGAGAAGCTAAACAAATACTGCTTCTCTTAGCCCACTGAGGTCAGTACCTCCAAGTCAGATTTTATGGGATATTCGACAACTTAGGGCAAAGGCAGTGGTGAAGAGAACCTTGGGTGGAGGTACCTGGTTTCAGTGGGATTTGGTGACCTTTGTGCCTAAATCAGCCCCAATGTGCTTTTGTCAGTGTGAGTTCTCTTGGCAAGAGCTGGGTCTTCTGCTTTGTTTGTGAATTTAGTGGGGCAGTGCTATGCCCCACAATTCTGCTATGTTTCTGATTTAGTGGGGCAGTGACTTGCTGGTGATATTGCTCTGGGATGGGTGAATACTGGAATTTTAGTGTCTAGTGCTGAACAGGCATAAACTTGCTCGTTTGTCAGCATGACTTCCTTTTTTATTCTATTTGTGCATTAAATCTAACAAACAATGGAGGGCCTCACACTGTGCCATGGAAATGCTTCTATTCTCTGTCTTGTGCTCTTTTAAACATTTTGTAGATTGCTTTGTTACCTAGAAGCATAAAAGCTCCCCCATAAAATTGATGCATATCATGACTTTGTAACACTTGGATATGAATTAGCTTGTTACCCATCTGAAGAAAGGATTTCAGAAACCACAAACATGGTCAGAATCACCTTGATCCAGTTTACTCCATAGTTTTGCTTGACAAAGCAGATGTTTTCTGTGTGTTCAGCAGAAGAGGGGTCAAACCCTGTGTCTGAGCCTACTATTTCTGGCAAAAACACTGATGTTTTTAATCCTTTTTGAACACGACTCTTCTGAGACCTTATTTTGATTTATTAACCTGGTTGTTTGAACACAGAGAAACAATCTGGAGCTGGGACCTTGATTCAGGAAAGTGTGTGCTCAAGTATTTCTGCTCTGAATCCCTTCAGGCTCAGTGCAAAGGCTCTGAAGGAGCCTGTGGTGCACAGCAAGGCTGCTCAGAGACCCAGGTCAGCCTCAGGTGCCTCTCTGAGGGCTTTGGGAATGGTTGGCTCTTCTGCTCTGTGTGGGGTGGTGGGGCCTGCCCCATGCAGCTCCCCAGAGGTGTGATGGGGGCTCTGCTGGGCTCTGCAGGCTCTCACAGCTGAGGAGCCCAGTGCCCTGTGCTGCTCTCTGCTCTGGAGCAGTGCTGGCACAGGCTGAGCTGCTGGAGCCATGGCAGCCCATGAGGTATCCAGTGCCCACTGGCAGGGCTGCTCTCTTATTGACAACAGCTGGCTGTGGGGCTGTCACCCATGCAGCTGCACTAAATCAGCTCCTCTCTGTCTCCCAGGAGCAGAAATCTCCTGTTCCTCCGCGCGTTGTGAGTGTGTGGTGACACAGCATGAGGACAGCTCCTGTTCCCCATTTGGCCCATGGCAGTATCCATGGTGTCCCCAGGCTGGGCACTGCCCAGACACATCCCTGAGGCCACACCACCCCCAGCCTTGCAGGGGAAACGTGCTCCTGCAGTGAGTGGCAGGATGAATAAAGCCATTCTCATTTTCCATGGAGCCCGAGTGACGAGGCAGCACTCATCTGGTCTGAGACCTCCCTTCCTGTTACTCACAGAGCTCCTGACTAATTCACACATTTCTGGCCAAGGATTTTCCAGCGTGGCTGCCTCAGAGAAGGCACTTCTGACAAAAATGCCTGGGTTTCAAGGGGTGAGAGGGCATCCCTGCTGCCAGGGATGGACATGCAATTGCCAGCCTACATTTTCTTTATAATTGCAAACTCTATAAGCATTTCGCTGTGATTGGCACTTGGAGCTGATTGAGAGCGCTGCAAACAGCCTGGACTGGCCCAGGCTGAGCAGCAGTGTTCCCAGGCCGAGGTGGAGCTGTCCCTGCAGGGTGGGTGGCAGTGCCACCGCTGCTGACAGAGCCGTGTACGCACGGGGTGTCTGGGGAGCTGTCTGCTGGATGTGATTACTGCTCCTCCTGCAACATGGCTGTTGGGAAAGGAAACCCATGGAAACAGGAGGAGAATCCAACAAACAGCCCAGCATATGACGAGCCTGTACGTTGTCCATTAGCAAGAGATGGCAGCAGCCCAGGGCTGGGATCACACCGCCCGCCTGGAGCGCTGATGGCCACCAGATGTTCAGGCAGATGTGACCAACCTCTGCTGCAGCAGCTCAGCCTTTTCCTGTGCTCAGGGCCAAAGGCAGAGCTCCCCCCTCGGAGGGAGGGTCTCTGTGGGACACGGGGGCTTTGAGATGTTTTCAAAGGCCCCAGGTTGTTTGTATAAATGTTGGGAAGCTCTTTCAAGCAGCTTGCTCTGTGTTTTAAATGCTGTTCACTTCTGGGCTTTGAAAATGTGTCAGATGTAGACATTGGTAAAAACCCAGCACTGTGAGTGACACTGAGTGAAACCTGGGGATGGGGAAGGAGAGAATTAAAACACCTTAGCTCACACTACTTCTGTCTTGAATACATTTATCTTCCTCTCCTTTCCAGAGAAATCTCAGTGGGCACCGCTGTGTCTCTGTCATTAGCCAATTATTTTGTGTGCTGACTTAAGGAAAATTAAATCCTGGCCCTTTGTGTTCTTTCCCAAAGCACACACGTTAACTGAGTTTTTAATTTTGGGATCATTTGCCAGAGTTTTAATTATCAGTCTTGGCCTACCCTCATGTGGCTTTGTTAGCTCAAAAAAGCCTTTTTCTTCATGAAACCTGTCTTCAAGACAAGTTCCATGGGGAACTTGTGGGTGAAGTCCTGAGGCAGCAGGTCTTGTGGGCTGTCCTTGTCATTTCTAACTGAGAATAGCAGGGTTGGCTGGTCAGTGGCACAGGGACAATTGCCACCTTTGGCTCCCAGTGACAGTGAGTTATTACTCAGGTGAGTGTTTCTGGAAATCCTTTTCTGCCTAGCAATGCTCTGGCAGGTGAAGTGGCTCTGAAGGGGGGTTCACACCCAGGCTTGGATTCATCTCTGTTCTGTTCTGTTCTGTTCTGTCCTGTCCTGTCTGATGGCTGGGACTGAGAGAACCTCAGCTGGATGGAGGCTCAAAGGTCTGGGCTGGACACTGCATCTATCAGATTTATTCTGTTATCATGGATCCTGTGGTGCCTACAGTGGCCTCTCTGAAGTGACAGTATGGCTCAGTGTCCCTTTGGCAATTGTTCAATGTGCAGGTGCCCCTTGGATATCTTCACTGAAAAGCCAGGATGTTTTAGTACAAAACTTCAATGCCTAATTTTCCCCTAAATTCCCTAAATCTCATACTCCTCTAGAAAATCCTCATATATTTCAACTTTATTCTACTTCCTCCCCTGGCCACTCCATTTTCTTATTTTGTCCCTATCACAGCAAGGCTCGTGGGAGTTAGGGAAGGCTTGTCTGTAAGTGTGCCTGGAAACTCTTAGGTACTGCACATGCCCTCCATAACAGTGCCATAAATCACTTCCTTTCCCATCGAGTGCCAATAGAGACAATTTAGAGTTGCTTTTTTGAACCTCCACCTGTTTTCTGGAATTGCAGCCTGCACAGCTGCAGCTCCCATTTCCAACATGGGAGAGCCACATTCAGGAGCTGGAACTGTGAAGTGATGAGCAGAGCCCTCAGCTGCTCCAGCTGTTTCTCTTGGTAGATGAAGATCAGCACAGTGAAGCTGGCTGGTGTCTCCAGGTAAGCTGAGGAAAAGGTTTTAGAGGCTCAGTAAGTCAGGTTTGTGTGTTACACAAACCTGGGGTGGAGATCTTTGTGGTGAAGAATGAATCATGAATTTGTGCACTACCTGGTGTTCTTGCTTAAGAAAACAAACAGTTTGTTGCCAATCTGGACAAACAGAGACTTTTTGACCAGGATTTGTTCTAAGCCAGGGGTGACAGCATGTGTCATCTGGGGTCATTGTAAGAAGCTCTGCATTCAGTTGATCTCTGTCAATAGTCTGGGTGTAATGATCTGCTAGGAGCAGACGTGGCAGTAAAGGCTTTGTGGCATTTCCTGGAGTTCCACACAGCAGTGCCTGCCCTGGTGCCTTGCACACCGTGTCCCAAGTCCAGAGCACAGGAGCCTTGTGCTGCAGTTGCCAGAGGAGCCAGCAGTATTGCAAGGCTGCCTGCTGCTCTCCTGGCAGGCTCTGCTGGGTTCTGCTCTGCACAGCCCCACCCCAACAGGACAGTGATGCTTCTGAGGCACAAAGTGCTGTACAGGGCAGGGGGACCCAAGGGGGAGCAGAGCTGGGGTCTCTGCCACCTCCCTTGGCAGCACCCAGCCTGTGCCCTGAGCCAGGCAGGGAAGGGCAAAGCCAACCTCAGTGACACTGGGGGCCACTCCTCTTCTCAGGCAGTGATTTCCTGTGGCCCAAAACACCCACCTTGTGCAATTCCTGCAGACAGCACGAGGAAAATGAGTTTCCACACACTTTTCCTGTAGACTCATCACTGTCCCTTAGGGATGGATGAAGGTGGTAGGTCTGGGCCAGCCTTGTACCTGCTCCTAGCAGAGGGGGGATGGATTTCACTGGTTTCACTGGTTTCTGAATTTACCTGTGTCCTATGGAGAAGGAGCCCTCTGTGCACCTCCAGAGCTGATCACCAGAGCAGGATGAGGCATTGGTTTTGCTCTTTACTCCCAGCAAAGTTTGTGCCTGTGGGCAGAGGGAAGGTGGGTTTGGGGAGCGCTCATCCCTCCTCAGGGATGTGTTGGGATGCTCCTGCAGCCTTGTTACAGGGTGGTGTCACACAGAGCTCTGTCTGTCCATCCTAAGGACATTCCCTGTCTCAGTGCTGAGTGTGAAAAGTAGGAAACATTGGGGTTTTATAGCTTGGCAGGCATGGAATGTGGGGCTTGACTGCTGTGCCATGAGGGGACAGCATGTCCTCCCTTCCACTGTTTAAAATAGGTGGATTTGAGCACTATAATAGAGTAGGCAATGTGGGTGTTTAAACTTTCAGGATGATTGATCACCTGGCAGAGAGAGCAGATGGTGTGGTGATGAGTTCCAGATCCTTCCAACTGAGCATCACTGAGGAAAGTGCTGTGGACCAGGCTGGGGGGAGGCTGCTCTCAATTTAATTTATTTTAAAAACCCCAACAATGTAGGATTTCACATTAAATTTTCTTAGCTCATAAACAATAACTGTAAAAATTGACTAGGTTTACAATTAAGTGTCTGAGCCCCTCTAGTGTGTGAGCCGGGGGAAAGGGCCTTGGTCCACAGCCCCATGAAGGCTTCGGGAAGGAAGGCTTGGAGTGGGCTGGATTTTGTGCCTGGTCTCACCCCAGTGCTGCTGGGGAGCTGAAGGGAGCCCAGGTCTCCTCCCAGCCACAGGGCCTTGCTCCTGGGCTCTGTCAATGCATTCAATGCATTCAATGCCACTGTTTGGATCAGCCTACTTAGAGACTTTTGATCCCTCTCCAACCCAGTTAAAATATTCCAGAGGCTGTACTGGAACCATTAGTGACCCCATAACAGGCTGATGCTCAATGAGCTACCATGGATCTTTATCAGTGAAAAGCAACTAAGGAGCAAAGCTGAGCAGCTTCCCCAGCATGCCCAGTTCCTGCTAACCTCAGTTCTCAGGGGAGGACTGATTAGAAAGAGTCATTTACCTCCTTGCTTCCTGGCATAATGGTAGCAGCTCTCAGCCTGTGTGCTGTGGGCCAGAGGAACCCCTTCCTCTGGTTCCCCCAAGCATTCCCTGGGGCTCAGTGCAGAAACATTTGTCTCTATGTCAGGGGCTGCATCTCCATGTTCCCCTTGGTCCCCACCACTTGTTGGGGAGGCTGGGAAATGACACATTGGCTTCAGTTCACAGACCATTAGCTGTATGTGCATTTGAGGAGCCAGTTAGTTTTTTGAAGGCAGTCTCTGGGCTTTAGGGTGATGTAAAGTTTCTCTCTAAGCCAGTTGGCAGCAGTGCCTGGGTGAAAGCCCATGCTGTGTCACTCTTCCTTGAAGTGCTCTCCCAGCTCTGTGCCTGTTTGGGCTGTCTGGCTTGACTTCTGCAATTAGAGAAAGGTTATTGTAGGTTTAAAATGTTGCCTGCTTTGGCAGTATCTGCAGTCCCTTAAGGCAAGGATGCCTGTTTATTGTTATAGCACTGCCTAAGCACAACACAGAGAAATCCCTGTAGGAAAGAGTATTTCAGTCAAGTAGATTTTTTTTTTGTAAAAAAAAATGAAGCTTTGGCTGGCCTCTCAAACTTAAATGCCATTGGAAACTAATACTAAGTTTATTTTTTCCTCCATAAATCACGTTTCAGGGCTTTTGTTATTCTGCTCTCATCCTGCCCTATCTCCCAGCACTGATAAGGAGCACTCAGCTGCTGTCACAGATGCCCAGGGGTGAGCAGAGCTCCTGGGGCTGCTGGCAGGATTCCCAGGGCCCGAGTGAGCTCCTGCTGTGGGTGATCCATGGGCATCCCTGCTGTGCCAGCAGCCCAGGGTGCAGGGCTGCTTTGCCAGGGCTGGTGCTCCACCTCTGCCAGCACCTTCTGCAGCTGTGCTGCCCAGGCCTGCTAGCAAACAGAGTGCCAGCACCGTGTGGGGCTGGGAAAAGGGGTGGGAAGTCACCAAATGGCTTTCCACAGCTCCTGTGGCCTGCCACCCAGCCTGCTCATAGCACCTGGGCTGCTGGGAGCCACTGCATCCCAGGCATTTGGGAACAGCTCCTCTGGGACTCTGTCCTTTTAAGACTAAACACCCAGCCACCAGATAAGCATCTCCAAAAGGAAGAATTTCCATTGTGGGATGGACTTGCATATGAATTAAAATAAGCAAATGCCTTGAAATCTATATTGGGCTGTTGTTGAGAGGAACTGGAATATCCAGTTCAGTATGGCAATCCCTGCATCCCTCAGCACAGAGCTAGGGATGGCTGGGAAGTGAGAGCCTGTCTGTCAGGCTGTTTCAAGGGTTTGAACACTCATGCATTTTTATAAGTCAGAGCAACATCATATATATGTATAAAGTATATGGGTTGTTTGTGTTTTTCCCTCCAGCACACATCTTTGAAGCTTTCCCAACACTCCACTATGGCTGGGCAGAGGAGGAGCCAGCCCAGCCTTCCTGTGTGCCTTTTCCTCACACACTTTGATGTGAAGATGCTAAATGACAGGAGAACTCAGTCCTCCTCCCCCTGGTGCCCAGCCGGGTTCAGGCAGACTCCTGCTGCTCAGTGGGAGCTCTGCTCTGCTGGGCCCCAAAGCGTTTGCTCGTTCCTGATTAAGCCAGGCAATTCTGGATCCCTGTGATAATGTGGGATTAACACAGAGGACTTTCTCCAGCTCACTGCAGAGGACACTGATGCATCATTCTGATCCATCCCTACTGTTGATCAGCAGGGCAGTCACAGGGGAATTCCTGTGGTGGGGAGTGCCTGCCTGCACAGCCTGTGTGTGCCCTGCCTTGCTGCCAGCAGCAGCTATGGAGCCGTTTCCAGTGATCTGGCACACGAGGAACTGGAATGATTTCTGATTTCACTCCTGACCCCAGCCCTCCCCCCTCCCTCCCCAATCCAGCATGCATAATTTAGCAGGAACAATGAGCCAGCTCATCACCTCTGCTGTGGCACACCAGCTGATGGAGTGGCCTCTGCAGTGACCAGCGCATCCTGCGTGAGCTGCACCTTCTGTGGCTTGGCCTCCGAGGGCATTTATCTCAGTGTGTGCCTTGCTTTTGATGTGAGCTTCATGCTAATGAATCTCAACTCTCTTGATGTTCCTGTCAATATTCCAATTTTCACACTTTTTTCAGTAAGGAGCAAATCAGGTCCCTAAAACTTCACAGGAGTTATGGTTTCAAAGCAGTTGTTTGTTAGTGCATTACTCGAGGAAGGCTATTAACAGAATAGGTGTAGGTTTATCTTGCAGAAGGAAAAAAGCCAGGCTTAAATATCTGTGTGCTTTATCTGCTATAGTTTCCCTTTTGGGCTCTGTAACTACTAAATGAGAGTCTAATATTATATAAAACTCATCTTTTTTGGAGAAAGAGATGAAATAGCTGCGTAAATTCTGAACTGGTTTCTTTTTCCTGCCTTGTTAAATGGCAACTGTGGGAATGATCTTTTTTGAGGATGAGGATTTAATAGGAGTGTTTATTACACCAATGTTTTTCTAAATGCATGAAGTGGAACTTACACTTAAATTATCCTTTGATTAAAAGTGGGATTATGTGAGCTCACAGTAATGATATTTCTGTGAGGATAATTTCTTTTTCATCTCTCTGAAGGGAAGCTGGGAGGAACCCTCCTGCAGTTAGCAGGGTCACAGTCTTATTGCAAACCTCCTATCATTTTAAAAGGGTTTTGGGACAATAGTTATTGGAAATACAGTGCTGACACATGCCTGTAAAGTTGCAGTGCACCCATAGCCCTTCCTTATGCTGGGCTGCAAAAATCCTTTTAGAGAGGTGATTTTGCTAAATTGTGATTTTTAAATGCTTTTTATAGGAGTTGAAAATATTTTCAACCTCTCCACCAGCACTCTGGTGGGCAGTTCCCTGTAGCCCTCCTCTTGACAAAGCCCCACCACCCCACTCTTTCCCTGTGCTGTTTTAGGACCCTGCCCACCTTTTGCCCCTTTAGGCACGTGCTCTACCAATGCAGTGCTGAGTGGGCTGGGATGCTGTGAAGCCTGTTGAGCCACTTGAACTAGAAACAGCTGCTCTGCCTCCTTTGGCCTCTCTGGTCTCAGAGGTGCTGTTTGTCCCCAGGCTCTGTTCAGTTGCCATCTGCAGAGCTTCTCCTCTGCCTGAGAAGATCCCATGGACAGATCAGGTCTCTGGCATTTGCCCACTCAGGTGCCTTGCGTGCCCCAGGTTACCAAGCAGGGCTTCACTGCTTGGTGCTGGGATTTGTGGGGTCCTTTGGCACTGTGCACACTGTGCCTGAAGCTCCTCAGGTCCCTGTGTCCTGTTAATCAGCCAGGGGACCAGCTGGCATCTCCCAGGCAGCTGGCAGCGTGCACCCTTGTCATCCACAGCTCACTGCCCTGTGCTAGGGATGGAGCTCGTGGCAAGCACACACAGCTCCCTGGAAAGACTTTGGCAGCTTCTATCCTTTGAGAATTATGATTATGCCATGGGCTTTGAAGTAAGTCAATTTTGATACAAATATTAAGTTTGATCGGAGAACTAAACAAAATATTTTTGGAGTAGTTACATCAGTGTTAAGCTGCTTTCCCATGTTAATACCTCCTAAAACCCCCCCCAACAACATATCCTATGTCCAGAACCATGCACAGGGTGGTGTACAGCACCCTTGCTTGCCTCAGATGAGCTGTATTGTCTGGGAGTTTTTACTCTCTGTGGCTGAATGAGCATGCACGAGCTGGGCTGGGCAGAGACCAGCCTGGCAGGAGCTGGCACAGCAGCAGGGTGGCCGTGGTGGCCAGGGAGGGGTGTGCTGGCTCTGCCTGGGGTCCCTGCTCTGGGCACATGGCACAGGGAGCTGGCTCAGCAAAGGTGCTCCTGCACACCCCCAGCAGCTGATGGTGCAGGGGGATTTGCTGGCAAGCACAGATGGTGACAGCTGGTGGCTTTGGCTGGGAAAGCTCGGCAGGGAGGGGATGTCCCTGTGCCCTTCCAGCTGACCACAGCTCTTTGCAGTGTCCCTTGGTGTGTCCCAGGGCTCCCAGCTGGCAGGAGCTGCAGTTCTCTCCTGCTGCAGTGCTTGTTCTGGGGGCTGTGCTGTGCCATGCCTTCCCCTTCCTTCTCCCTGTGGGACACAGTCCAGCACCACAGCCCCCTCCAGTCCTGAGCAGCAGCCAGGAAAGGAGAGACTGGCAAGCTGCCATCCAGCAGGGCTGTGATGCTGATGTGACCCTAATTGTCCTGATGCTTCGGGGCCAGTGATTCCCAGATTTAGACTGGAGTATCCCCCAAATTCAGTCCTGCTCAGGGAGGTGCTTTTGCAGGCAGCTGTGCTCACAGTAAGTCTGTGTGGGGCTGTCTGTTACTGAAATTATTTCCACACTCAGCATAAAAGCACTGAAGTGCTGTGGGCACACTTGGGCAACAGAGGCAGCCCTAGGACCTCGTGCAGGCTGTGACCTCAGGTGCCACTGGCAGTTTTGTTCTCCTGCAAATGCCATAAAGGTTGAGGGGCATAGACAAAGTGCAGGAGGGCACCAACATGAGCTGCCATCACCTTCATGGTGAAGCCTGACACAGGCAGCAGGGCCTTGCTGTGCTTGCAGGACAGCACAGCCATGACAGAGGGCTGCCCCCTCCCTCTGCTCACTGCTGGGCTGCCTGCCTGCAGATTTGGAGCATCCTTCAAGGTGGATAGAGCTGCCCTCCCTGCTCCAGAGCTGCTGGCTGGTCCCTGCTGCTGACAATGCCAGGCAGAGCTGGGCAGGGCAGATGGAAACTGCAGCAGGGACTGAGCACGTGCTCTGGGCTGCTCTCCCACCCATCCCAGCTCAGCTGCAGCTGCCAGGCCGGACAGGAGCCAGAGGGAGCCTGTGGCTCTGAGGAGCCTGAGCTGAGTTTCCACGGCAGGGTCCAGCAGGCTCTGCTCCAGCTCCAGGCTCCACTGAGCCTCCCAGCTCCACTTCCCTTCCCTTCCTTCCCTTCCCAGGGTGTTGCTCAGGCACAGTTCAACCCCACAGCCAGAAATGCAGTTCCTATGCTCTGTGTATCTTGTTTCTTCCCACCATCCTTGCAAGGACTGCAATCAGCAGCAGCAGAAGGTCCCAGTGCTCTCCTGCAGGGTGGGCTGTGTGCTCCTGCCCAGGTGCCACGGGCAGCTGTGAGACAGCCACGTCCAAAACTGGCTCTGCCTCTGGCTTTGGGGAGATTTGCAGTGCTGATGGCTCCTCTCAAATCCCTCATCCCAGCTGTTATCCCTGTGATGTGCTGCTTTCCTGCTCATCTCTGTATCCCTGACTTCTCACCCCTGTCTCACAGGGTACTTGTTCTCTCTGCCGTGGCACAGGACATGCTCCAACTGCAGCAGATACAGGGACACTGAAGGCTGCTGACATCACCCTTCCATCATGTCAAAGCATTGCTCCACATCTGGATAAATTTCTGCCAGGTTTTCACTGAGTCAAAATGACAATGTTTCCTTTTCCCTCCTATTCCTGACACAAATGTTTCTTTTAACATCTTGAAAAACTCAGCCTCAGGGAAATACCTAGCTTGGGGAAAAAAATAAATCCCAAGGAGATTGATTTCAGTTGTGGAGCTTCTAGAGGCACCTGGAAAGGGCAGGTTTGGAGGCAGCTGTGGCTGAAGCTGCCTGGGAGAGCAGGGAGGGAGCAGCTGGCCAGGCACAGGGCCACCAGCCAGAGCCTGCATGCCAGCTTGGCTGCAGCTGCATCAGGAATTAGAGCACAATGCTGTCATTCTAAGCTTCCCTTTCCTGCTTTTAAGGGGCACTCACAGGTAAGTGCTCAGCTGTTACCAACAGGCAAGGCTGTTAAAGGGAAGGGAACCTGTAACCTGGGCCTGGCCTGTTGCTTAGGCTAAGGTGAAGGGAGCTATGGGAGAGCTGGAATAGGGATGGAGAGATGTGAGAGACGTGCTGCATGTCCACATTGTGGTGTGTGGTGCTTGCTTACAACTGTGTGAACTGATGACCAGCCAACTCAAAGCTCCAAAAGGTTTTTGGCAGTAAAGGGCTCTCCTCTGCACCTGCCTGGGCCCCCTGCATCGCCCATTATCACAACATTTAGCATATAGCACAGAGCTTGCAGTGCCTTCTGAATGATTCCTTTAATACCAGGCCTGACTTGAAGTAGGTCAACTGAAAAATGAGTAAATTACACTTGCAAAAATGCATGAGGAGCTGCAGTGGGCATAAATCTAACTGCCATTTAGCAGAGCTCATAAGAAACTAGAAATTAAAGTTGAAGATAGAAAAGTTTCCCAGGCTGTGGCTGCTGAAGCAGCCTCTGCTGCAGGATCTTTGCCTGCCCTGTTGCTCCTCCACCTCACCTGGGCAGCTCCAAGAGCAGCTCACAACAGAGCTTTGTGTGTCAGAGCTCCTGTCCTTTCTGCTTTTCAGGTGAGATTATTCCATGAAACCTCATTTCTTGGGGCACTCCTTATAAGAAGGATTAATGTGGCTCCCTGCAGCAGAGGGACCAGGAGTGCAGCCACTCTTCTGAAAGCCAGAGCCTGCAGCTTATGTCAGAGTGGTATTTGGGCACCACTGCAGTTTTGAAGTTGGAAGCCTTTGAAATCCTTCCAGCCTTGGTCACTGAAAAGCCCAACTCTCAAACTTTCAAATCTTGCTCTTTTTCTTTATAATGGGTGTGGGAAGGTATTCAGAGGAAATACAGTTTCAGCAATGAAACTGTGAGCTATTTTTTACTTTCTTTTTACAGGAAAAAAGACAGAACACCCCAAGACCCCAGCCTTTCAAAGCTATAATCTGAACATACCCAGCCAGAAATGCCAGCAAATCTGTTTCCTTAAGGGTATTCTTTAGTCACCAATTAACATTTTAAAGACCAAGTCTCCAAGAAAAGAAAAGCAGTTTAATATAAATATGTTGGGTGAGTTGAAATGACAAATACTTTGAAATATGCATTTAAAAATATAATTAATGTTTTCTTGTTCTCAGGCTTGTAGTTTCTGGGCCAAGCACCTTCAGACTTCAGAAAAGTCAATTATTTTTCCTCCTCTCCCTCTCCTCCCACCTAATTTGAACATTATTCCCTTTCCCCAGTGTGGTTCTTGTTCTGCTGTCTGCCAGGCATGCCTCCTCCTCCAAACACAGACAAAACCTGCAATGTATTTAAAAATAAATGCTCATTATGCCCTGGCACCCATGCACATCCCCTACTCGGGTTCCTCTGGAGGGCAAGAAGCTCTTCAATTTCTTTAAAAAATACTCTGGAAAATGCCTTTAAAAAGTGCCTCTGAGCTCCTTCCCAGGTGCTTCTTTTCCTGGCAATGTTCGCTCCCAGGTGCCCAGCAGGGAGGGTCCTGCAGCTTGTGCTGCTGGAGATAAGCAGAGAGATAAGCAAGCTTAGAGCTCAGCGTGTCAGGGCTTGTCTGTGCTGTGCAAATGCCACCCAGCACAGTCTCTGGGAGGCCCTGAGGATGCCAAGGCACTTGGGCAGGAAGGTTTCAGTTGCTGCCCAATCCATGGTGTATTTCACCAGAGGTAATGGAAAGTGAGCCTGGAACACTTGTGTTTGAGGAAAACTTGTGTTTAACACTGCTGCTGCTGGAGCTCCTTCACGCTTTCATGGTGAGAAAATTCACCCTGGTACCCCAGCAGGGAATGTGAAACACCCACCTTGCTTTATTACATCCTCTGCTGCAGCAGAGCCCTGCTTTGAAATGCTGAGAAGCTCCTTAGGTGTCTGCATGTCCCCCTCCCTCCCCAGCTGCTCTGTGGTGAGTTTGCCATCCTCCTCCTTGCTGCAGCAATTTCTAGCACAGGGGTGATATGGAGTCTAAATTCCTCTTTCTGATTGAGGGGGCATCCTGCACAATTGCATGGTGCTGACCTATATCTTTAATTCTCCACAAAACCATTAAAAAGAAAGCTCTAATGATTCTGCTTCAGGTTAAATTTTAAATGCAGGCAGGGAATTAGAGTTGTAGACAGCCAGCAGTTTCATTTAAAATCTTTTATTAGATAGTATTTTGATATCTGCTCTTGCTCTCATGCCAAAACATGTATTTTGGGGCATAATTGCATAAATTACTGAGGGGAAAGAAGGAGAGGTAAGACTGTGTCATGAGGCAGAAGTACCTCTGCATCCTCACCAACTCAAGCAGGAGCCAAGGCCTGACTGGCACTCCATTTCTGAGCAAACTCCACAAATTTCCAGTGGGACTGGCACAGAGACACACAAAGATGGGCATGAGCCTAGGGCTGTATTCCAAATCATGTGCTGCTGCTGGGTTTTCATCCTTGCTTGCTTTTGGGGTTTTAAACCTTGTTAGTGGAAAGAGCACTGAGGGTTATGGGTGTGTAGGACCCTGGGAAGAAATAATCCCTGTGCCCAGGAGCTCTGCTGAGCCTGAGCTGCAGGCTTTGGCCAATTTATGGAGACAGGAAAATGAATGGGAATATTCTCTGGCTTGCCAAGGCTTTGCCACAGGAATCCTTGGCAGGTCTGGAGCTCCTTGGCAGAGCAGAGAGAGCCTTCACTGCATGCAGATATCACAGCAGATGGCTGAGTCTGTGCAGTCAGGGCATCTCTGAGAATCACTGCTGTGGTGGGACTGCAGAGTGATGCTTTTTGTGCTCCCTGCTTTGGCATGGGGGTCCTGCCTGTGTGACAGAAGAGGATTGTCCTGGGAAAGTGAGATGATGGGGAATGGAAAAGCATCTCTGCTTGAGTACAGCAGGGCACCTGTCTGGAGAGAGAAGAGATTCTGCTGCAATCAGCAGGGTCAGGCCTGTGTGCCACCAACTGTCCAGTACAGGACTGCAGTCTCTGGTTTAACCTTGATTTTAGCATTTCAGAGCCTGTCCCCTGCCTCGCTGCCTGGCCCTGCTCTGGGCAGCATGGGCTGGCCTGGATAGCTCCCTTGGGAAATAATGAACCTTTCCTCTCACCAGGGAGAAGGCAGGGTGGTGCAATGCTGATCACAGTTTGGATAAGTTCTAGTCTCTGTTTGCCTATTTTCTTAGCAACCACCACTTCAAAGAGAGAGCAGAGACAGGCATGAAGCTCTTGGGAGCACCTTTCCTTTGTGTTTTGTGCAAGTTGCTAAATGCTATTATATGTTTAGGCACTTGCATTGTGCATAATCAGAAATCAGAGCTGTGCAAAATCAGGTTGATAAATACATTATTAGTAGCAAAATTCATCCAGTATTTGGGTATGTGTTCTTTTTTGCACAGGTATTTCAACAGCAATTTACTCTCTTCAGTTACTCAGCACAACTGCAGTAGCAGAGGATGAAGTAGCAGAGGAGCATTAGGGTGTTGATGATGGGTGAGTGACTGTTCAAGCTGGTGAATCCCATGTGTTTTTGTTACCTATTAAAGTTTATCTGTTGAATATTCCTCCACAGAGGACAGAGAGAGAACTGGCCCTTCTGATCCAGGTTACCAACAACCTTGTGCC
Source organism: Molothrus aeneus (assembly GCF_037042795.1). NCBI lineage: Eukaryota > Metazoa > Chordata > Aves > Passeriformes > Icteridae > Molothrus > Molothrus aeneus. The sequence goes on along the minus strand of NC_089655.1, from coordinate 8,938,719 downwards.
TGAGCAGAGTCAGCTCTACTTAAAATCTAACTTAAAATCTAATCTCTACTTAAAATCTAACTTCTTCCATATTTCACTGCCAGCTGATCCCAGGAGAAGTGCTTGCAGATGCCTGAGCTGAGGAGAACAGCAAGGGAGAGGGCATTACATGCATCCCTCTCCTCAGGAAACTGTCACACTGCCAAACCCCCAGAACACTGGAGTTTCCAAACCAGTTTCTCTCACCCTCTAAATCAGCTCAGTGTGCTGGGCAGAAGGGCAGTCTGAGGGGCAGCGTCCTGCACAGAGTGAGTACAGCTCCCTTGTTTTTAATTGAAAATAACAAACCAAACGTTCTGCAGATGAAACTCAGAGCACTGCTGCTGCAGGGCCAGACCTGCCCAGGTGGATGGGACCCCGTGCTCTTTGGGCACTGCTCTCCCCTGGAGCTCCCTGCCCAGGGTCCTTGGGCTGCACTAGGGCTGGGCAGTCGTGTTCCAAGCCTTTCCCGACCCCATGCTGCATTCTTTCCCCCTGACCCCAATCCAGGTGACCCAGCCCTTCTGCCCCATTCCCCCTCCCTGCCTGCCTCCCACACACCCAGCCGTGCTTCACTGCTGCCTTTTGGTTCACGCGGGCACCAGAGGAGTGAGCAGAAAAGTGCTGCTGTAAGGAGTTACCTGACTTGTCCTTTTCTGTGTGGCTTGGCTGCTGTCCCAGCTCTCCAGAGCAGGCTCAGCAGTGCCCCAGCCTCCCAGGCTCTGCTTGGAGAGAGGCTTGCCTGTGGTAGCTGCTCAATGGCTCTCAGTCTAAGGCCTGAAAAATGTAAAACACCCTGGAAAAACTGCAGGCCTTGGGTACTTAACTCTTTGGTGATCATGGAACAAGCAGCTAATAGCTGTGAAAACATGAATGTTTCCCTTTTATTGCTGGCTTAAAAGAGAGAAGTCAAATCAGCCTTCCCAGCTCATTCAGAAAATCTGTATAGACACCTTTTCTCGTCTGCATAAGGTACTGCCATTTACTTCCCTCTTTTTGCTCTATTTCAGGTTAAATATCCTGGAATTTATAGATTTACAGTTTGCTGCATTCGAGAGTTACCAGTTTTCAGGTCCTAGCAAGGATTGATGTGTGTAGACACTGTGCCATGGACACACTTGCAGGGAGAATTGCTGCATTAACCTGCAGAATCACGAGTTGTGTGTAAGCAGCATTTGCAGTGAGATTTATCTCAGCTGACAGGATCTCCTGCTGCAATATGAAAGACATCCACAGGCTTGTGTCACCAAGTAAAGGTGACAGAAAAGCTAAAAAGTGCCCTCATCTCTCTACTGCCATGTCTGGCAACAAGCTGGGGGATGGCAGGGGGGATTGGGCTGTCCAGGCTTGAGGCAGCATTTCTCCCCTGTGCTTCCCTGGGCAGAGGATTGAGGGCACCTGGAGCCTGGGGGTTGTGCCAGAGCTACAAACCTGGTGAGGGTTCCCAGGTCCAGTCAGCAATGTGAAATCTGGTATGTCATTTTTGTGCCCCAAAAGATAAAATAACCTGTTAGAGAAACCCTTTAGAAGTTCCAGCCTATGTACAGGGTGTGCATTCCATGAACACCTTGGCTGTGGCCTGTGTGAAAAGGCATAAGCTCCTCTGTGAACTTCAGCTGATCTTTGGTCCCTCCTCTAGAAATCAAGTACATTGTTTAATTTTTTTGGACAGTACCCACATCACTTATGGGCACTTCATAAATACAACTAAATCCATCCTGGCAGACTTCATCACTAATTTTACAATGTGGTTTTCTCTGTCAGATGACTACACTTTATCCTAACTGTTTTAACAGCAGCAGCCAGCATGATTCAGGTTTATTCTCCTATCAATCATGCATCTGTGCAATCAAAATAACCAACTCTGCTGTCTGCAGTGCTGTACAGTGCTCCTGAAGCAGCAGGTGAGGGGCTTTAATCTGAGATTCCCACTATGAGGATGGTGCAATCAATCCATCTGACTTCTTAATACCTCTGTGTGGCTTTTTTTCCCCTCTGTGACTAAGAGTGAGTCACTGCAACTTCCCTGAATTGCTCTGGAGAAGCAGCCTGCTCATCTGTGATGCTGGTCCTGCTCCTGCTCCTCTCAGAGGGTGAGTGATGGGCCAGTACCTGCCTAGCTTGGCCTAAGCCTGGCTGTAGGGACAGGCAGGGGTGTGGAGCTGCTGAGCCCTCCCAGGAGATTGGCCTGGGCCAGCCTTGGCACTGAGCAGCTCTTGGAAGGGATGCTGCACTTGTGGTTGGTCTCTTGGTGCTCAGAGAGCCAAAGGTTTTACTGGTTTTGGTTTTTTTTACTGTGCTCTCCTTTGCTCCCTGTGAATGCTCTCCTTTGGCAAGCAGGAATGTTCAGGAAGAAACATCTGGAGCTGCTGGGTGAGAAGAAAACCATATCAGCAATTGATTTGAGTGGGAATAACAGTTATTGATGGGAGGTCAAGGCTATGGTACGTCATGTCTAACAGTTGTTTATCTTCTATAGTTTTTTCAGAATGTTTCCTCACTATTTTTTTAATGGAAAATCTGGGGGTGGTTCTTTCCTTTCTGCTTGTAATCTCTCAGTTTAGTTAAGCCCACAAAAATGCTGAGAGAAATTGCTTAATTCCACAGAAGTCTGTCATCATCTCTCAGCTTGATATAAATTTCTGTTTGATTTTTGAGGAAACTGTTGTTTAAAGTGTTTTTTAGGCCATGACAGAAGATAATATCTGTACATGTTACAGAAAGTTATTTAATAAGCACAACTAACATATTGCAAAACTGATGTTCTGCATGTTCAGCTCTTAGGCACAGGTCAAGGAAATGTCCTAGAGAGTCTGGCTCAGCAGGCTCCATGTGCTGTGCTTGGGCAGGCACAGGTTTCACACACATCACTCCTAGGAGTGCATGTCTGTGAGGATCTGTCTTTCTGCTCTGTTATGCCTTTATAAATGAAAACTCCTGCTCTCAGTGCAAAGATCAGCTTCCAGGCTTTATGGCATTGCTGCCATATGCTCCAAAGGAGATGCTTACTATGTTCTCCTTTGTTACTTCTCCTCAAATCACCTTTTTTCAAAGGGCATATTGTGTTCTGAGTGGTTGAGGTTTGGCAATTACCTGTCTATGCACTTGGCAGGACAATATCTGTAGCAGAACACAACAGGTTTGTAGATCTATAAAGGCCCTGGCTTCCCAGAAGAGTTGTTGGTAAGAACACCTTTTGGCCAAAATGTCCATGATTCAGCATCCATCACTGATCTCTGGAAGTCAACATGATACCTGTCAAACAGTCAAGGGTTTGCCAACTCACAAGTAAAAGTTCTTTCCCAAAGTTTTTTTCCAGTCAAGTTTTTTCCTAAACTGCCGTTGTGTACAGAGCCTTTTAATTAGATCTTTCATCTAAGTCTGTTAATTTATTAAAAGGACAGTCTCTCCTAACTGAATAAGCACCATATCCCTTTGCTTTAGCCCTCCATTCTTCCAAAAGATCTGCTTTTAACCATGACAGGTATTTGAGTTCAAGTCATCACCTAATCTAGAAATATGAGGTGATCTTGTCCATAGCACTGACATCCTACAGATTCTCAGCTGACACTGACCTGAACCTGCTATTGAGTTCTCTATCAGCCTGAAAACATCTGGACTCTTGTGACCAAACTGAGTAAGAACCAAAACTCAGAGTGTGTTTTGGTTTTTGGGGTTTTTTAGTTGGTTTCTCGGGGGGTTTTTTTGATGTTTCATTGGGGTTTTTTGTTTACAAGTTTTCATACAAATTCTGAGAAACTTCTGTACCTTTCATGTTCTGAATGTGGTCATGGACCTTCCTTGGTATGGCAAAATTCCCCCATGCTTGTGTAGCAGGTTCCCCATGGTTTTTCCCAGCTGAGGCTCTGCTGACAGTCAGGCAGTGTGCTGTGGTGTGCTGTGGTGTGGTGTGGTGTGGTGTACCAGGCTGGAAAGGCACCTCCTGACTGGAAAGCTTGTGTCTCTTGGTGGCAGGGGCTGTACAGAGCATTGGGCTGGCTGGGAGGTTGCCCTCACTATTTCCTGAGACAAATAGGTGGTTTTAGTAAAACACAGTGGGTTTTTTTGGTGGGGTTTTTTTAAGAAATAAAATTCCAGCACTTGATTTAGAGGAGCAGGGGAATTCAATTCTCTATCAAGAAAAGCAGGAGGAGACGTTTCCTCTGGGAGATGTTGATGGAACGCTGATCCTTGTCTGCTTTCCCAGCAGTGGCTCTGGGCCAGGGCTGTGGCTCTGGCCAGCACTGAGCAGTGTCCTGGGAGTGATTCCCTGCCCTGGGCAGGTGCTCTGCCCTGCTCTGAGCCAATGCTACAGCTGCCCACCTCAGCAGGTCCATGGGGCTGATTCCCCACAAGGAAGGTTTAAGCCAAGAATGTTCTGAGGTCCCACGCTTCAAGAGAGGTTGCAAAACCATGACCTTTCATGTTCTGATCTGGGACAAAGCCAAATGGAGTTTTCACAGATGGGAAAACCCAGGGATTCTTGAGCCATCACCCATGGCCCACCTTAAGGTGTTGTAAGTCAGCCTTAATTACACAGATACACAGTGGCCCTAGAGACAGCCAAAATATTTTCCAAGGGTTGCAACAGAAATGGCCAGGGCAGATTTTTCTCTTTCTGTCATCAGCCCTGCCTCAAAGGAAGCTCTGTGATTTTAAATGAAGAGAAAACAAAGTTTGGAAGACAGAGCAGTTCAATGTGTTGGCTAAGGACAGCAGCACAGCTCTGAGCTCTCCTCTGCAGAGTATTCCCCCCTTGCAGAGCAATACAAAGCTGTATTTAACAGGAGCATGGCCTTCCTGGGGCTCCAGCTGGCTGCAGTGCTGCTCTCCTGCGTGCTGGGGCTGCATGGCTGGGCAGCAGGGATGGGGCAGGGGAGAAGCAGGTGCTAACCCTTGGGCTGGAAGAGTGTAGGAACCAGAACATCACTGACTTGCTTGGAAAGGTGTGGGATCAGGCAGTGGCATCCCACCTTGCTGCCTGTGTGACAGGGCTGCTGCTGGGTGCAGGAGAAGACTGAGCTGCTCTGCCCAGGGCTAAAAGCAGGAAATGACTCCTCATTGTTTCCCTGTAGCTCTTCTGGGCTGCTGTTGTGTTGGCTGTGAGTGTTGTGAGGTTTCACTGGGGGCTTTGCAGCACTGATCTATTCCAAAACAACCTCAGAGGTGTTTGCTGCAGCTCAGAGGAGCTGGGTCACAAGGTACATTTGGATTATTTTGGCTCAATAGTAATCCTACACCTGGGTCATAAAAGATAACAAACTTGATCCAGTGGCTGGAAAGAAGACCCCAGCATCACCCCACTCACATTCCACTTGGAGGGATGAATAGAAATGAAGCAAGCTCCCATACAGAGGGTTAACATCAAGTTGAAGCCCTACTGATTTCTCTTGAAAATTCCTCAGGAAGACCAGCTGCAGACAGCTCTTAAAACTAACTTCACTTACAGCATCTTATAAAATCATGGGATAGATGAAGAACCTGTCCCTTTTGCCTGTATTATTCAGCCCTGCTTCAGCTCCTTTCCCTTGCAAAGTCTGTCTTTTGCAGTACATCTTAGCTTTATCTAAGGGCTCCTCCCCAAATCTACATTTTTTCCATCCTAGTTATGTGTGGAGAAAATCTTATTCAACCTAGCCTGAAAAATGAGAATAAGAAAAGACTCATCTGAATGATTTCTGACCATTTGGGTTTTGGTTTGGGTTTCTTGAATTGAGTTAAAGTAGTCCCAGCTTGTGCAAACTCTTGTGAAAACAATGCAGCCAACATTAAATTTCACAGTAAGCAAATATCCACAAGGCTGATGGTGGTGATGGTAAAATCCTGTTTACATCAGTTTGCTGTTGGTGTTTGTTCAGGGGCGCTGCTCCCTGCCCTGTGCAGTGACTCCCCTGTGGCTTCTCAGCGGTGTCTGTCTCATGCCATGTGTAAAGCCAGGAAACTGTGGGGCAAAAGCTGAGGCAAAGGGTTCTTCTGGGGGCTCTGGTGTCAGGGGCTGAGAGGCTGAGAAAAAACACAAGATGAATCCACTGAATCATCTGCCCTGGGAACTGCCTGTACACTCACTGGCTTCTGGAAATTGTTACAGCTGCTAATTTCCCAGGACAATCCCTCAGAGCAGTTCCTGTGCCATGACAGGAAGAGTTTGCTGTTAGTTTAGGCAGGATATTTATTGCCTGTATTTTCTAATCAGCAGGGCCAGAGGTGAGACCAGGAGGAGCAGCCATGGGCACCAGGGCTTGGGGTGTGGGCAGACGGCAGGGATGGAGATCATTCCCAATGGACATTGGTCCTTGTGGCACCTTCCTGCAAAGCTGCATTTACCTGGTACTGAGAAGGGAGCAATTCTACCCCACACCTCCCTCCTGACACCAGATAAAGAACTGAAACTTCTGGCATCAGGTTTTGGTGGGCTCCAGCTGCACCTCTGAGGGTCAGTGCTTGTCCTCAGGCAATGGGCTTCAGACTGGGCTCACCCAGAGCTGTGCTCCTGGTAGGAGAGCATGGATAAACTCCAAGGCTTTGTGCACGAGCAGGTCATTAGCAGGAAGGAAATGAAGGGAAAATTAAGAATCATGTTTTCAGAACAGATGAAAAATCCCTCTGTGATCCCAGACCCAGGGTTGGCTGTACCCTTACACTGAATAGGAGGAAGAAGAAATAATTTCCTCAGGTCTCTTTTTGTGCCTGTTAAATAATTAATATCACTGAAGCCCTGGAAAACCCTAGATTGCATTCAGGCCAAAGAAAACATATTTTTGCTATTAAAAGCACACTCTCATTTTATCTTGTCAGCCTATGAATTTCTTGCAGACCACACTAACATTTGCAAAAGGCAGTTTCTCTCTTCTCTCTTTTCCATGCATGCAGCTATTTACTTGGCCAGAGATAAGGGAAAATTTTTGGACAACACCTGACCTCAGTGCAGAGTAATGTCCCATTGTGGGTATGGAGTGTAAAAAACCTCTTTTAGCTTATTGCAGGTTGTGACACCCTTGGGCACAGCAAGAGACAGCCCCAAGGGAGCTCCTGGGGGGCTGCAGATTCCTCCTCCACACTGGCCAGGGTCTTCTGTGCCTGGTGCTGGGCATCCCCAGCAAAGTGTTGGAGCTGACAATGGGCAAGAGAGATGCCACTGTGGGGACCAATGAACCACCCCATTATCAGGGGGCAGGAAGGAAATCTACACCTACTACCAATAACACAAGGGCAGCAATAAGGAAATAACTGAGTCAATAACTGAGGTGCTCAGAATTAGATAAATAGTCCAGCAGCTTGATTTCCAAATGCTTTGGAATGGGTAAGAGTTCTCATGAGTCTGGCTGTGTGGGACTGGCACTTGCCACCCAGATCTGAAAGCTGCAGCTGGGGGCTGGCCAGAGCAGGGGCAGGCAGCTGAGCCAGCCAGGCAGGAGGAGGGGAGGAAGGGCCCTCAGGTGCATGAGAGAGACCTGTAACCTCTGCATGGGGAGCAGCCTGTGCATGGGGAGCAGCCTGTGCATGGGGAGCAGCCTGTGCACAGCAGTGATGCTGCTCCTCAGAGACCTCGGGACAGGGATGTGGCACTGAGGGAGGGAAGGGGCTGGAGCTGATGCATCACAGAGGGGACTGGGCTGTGGAAACAAACTGTTTGGATTAGATTTTACTTTATTTTGAAGAAAGTATTCCCATTCCCTCTACGTTTCTGGTAGCAGCTGGATTGGCTGCAGGTTTTGCAGCAGGCTGTGTTTAGCAGCATCCTCCTGTTGCCTGCCTGCTCTCACTTGTGTTTATGGCAGGAGAAGAGAGCAATGCCAAGGAGAGATCCAACCTTTAAAAGACATGTATCCAGGTCTCTTACTCCCAGGCCTCTGGTGGGAATGTTTTCTAGGTTTTTCAGAGGTACAGCTGTTGCAGATAGCCCTTGATACCCTTAGCAGCTAATGTAGAAGCAAAATAGAGATGCTCGCTCTCCTCAGCCTCGGGAAAGTTGGCCCAGAAGGTTCTTAGCATGGTGCTGGGGCTGGGAAGAAGCTATCTTATTTTGGGTGTTGTTTTCTCCTGCAGTATTCAGCTGGGAGCAGCCTTGACTTGCTATCATGCACGAAGAGGTCCTGTGGTTTTCCAGCACCACTGATGAAAAGCAAAATCTGCATGGCATCCCTAGGGGGCTGGGGGAGCTGCACTCAGAGCAGGTAAACCCAGATTTTCCCACTTACCCACAGCTAATTACAGGGAAGGGCAGAGATGGTTCTTGCCCCCCAAACGGCCAGCATTTATAATTTTAGGGGGTTTTACTTGAGTAATGGAGCTGTTCCTACCTTTATTCCTACAAGGTCAAACCATTTGTTTTCATGAGGTATGCTAATGTAATCTATTTTTTTATTCTTCCTCAGCCATCTCTTTAAAAAAAAATCTTAGATGTTTGTTTGGGAAAGTGTTGTTAGATGTATTTTTATGTGACATATTTATGCACACTGTGGCTGATCTGAATTCAGATTAGTGATTCTGCACTACAGCAATAACTGATAGGTTGTAATGTTTATAAACGTTGCTTTGAGATTGAAATTTAAGAGACAAGCATAGGAAATAGATCTTAGCACAATACACTGTAACCAAATGGGGTCCCAATAAAGAGGAATAAAGAAAACAAATTTTATATCTGGGCATTTGCATTCTCCCAGATGCTGGGTACCATCTGCCAGGATGTTTTAGCTCTAAAGTAAGCTGCAGTTTAACACCTATAAACACAGTGATTGCTTCCCCTCTTCTCCTCTGCTTTTGCAAGGGAAGGATACACACAGCAGTAACTTGGGGTGAAAATTTTCTGGGAAGGATTTTGGTAAGAGAGGAGGTTTGTATCTTCAGAGCATTCATATTTTGGATGCAACAAGGCTGCAAACTGTGGCTGTTGTTTTGAAGAGACCTGCAGATGTGTGACATGTATTCATGTGTTCTAATTACTCAGTGTTTCGATTCCAACCTTATTGTTACATCAAAAGGATGTATAGATTTACTAGAACTTGAGATTTTACTGAAGGGATGGTGTTTACTGACATATTGAGAAGTCTTATCTAGCTTTGGTTTTGTTCTGAATCCCAGGGATTCTGCACAAAGATGAGATTTATTAGAGGCTTGAATGCTCAGTTGTGTGCATTATTTCCATTGGATTGGGAGCAGATTCAAAACTGGAGAACTGGACATTCACATGGTCCAAGAACTGAAAAGTACAACTGGCACTGGGTTATTTTTTTTTCTCTGAGTTATGCTGACAGCAGCCATTACATTAAGGCTGAAAAGTTTATTTACTATATAAAGGCCATATTTTCCCTTCTTATCCCAGCTTTCCTTGGCTTTCATTGCTTGGCAGTATCCCCTTAACCACTGACACCCAGAGGCGTGGTATTAAACTGGGATGAGAAATGAACATGCAGAAGAATACTGGAGATTTAAGTGGGTATGGTTCTAAGAAAACCACTGGAAAATATGTTTACCCCAAGCATCTGTAGCACCTAATTGAAGCAGTGATATTTTCTGTAAGAACACAGGGAATACTTTTCTGCTTTCTCTTTGGCTTTGAATTCCACTTTGAATTGATGTGACATAATCCATGGAATTATTTTCTCACAGCTGCAATGGAAACTTTCTGCCAATAGACAAGGATGTGTTAATGGGGGTGAAAAGCTTACATTCAGTTCGTCTTTGGTGCTTTCTGGAGTCTTTGTTCAGGAAGTGTTGCTCCCCCCTCATTTATTGAAACCCAGTACGCAGTAAACACTATTACTTTTGAACTATTAATGTTGCTGTAAATTTGAATGGTGGGAAAGGGTGGCAGATTGTGATCAAAAGGGAGCTGATCTACAGCTGTGTGTGAAATAATTGCTGATACTAAATGTGACAGAGACTGAAACCCACATTAATGTGCCCATAAAGGATGATGTAGTGCTCCTGAGCCTGCAGTATTGGCACTGCCACATGAATTCCCATGAATCTAATTTAGGAGAGCATAAAAGAACCTGTATCACCTTTAGGGCATCTGCAAAGTGCTGCTGGTTGGTACTTTGGTGGTCATTCATATTGCTTTTCTCAGGCAGCTCTAACTGGCAGGCTGAGTCCCCCACCCGTGGGCTTGCCAGGACAAGCTGCTCTGTGCCACCATGTGCTGCTCTGTGCCACTGTGTCCGTCTCTGTGCCACCGTGTCCCTCTCTGTGCCACCGTGTGCTGCTCTGTGCCACCATGTCCGTCTCTGTGCCACCGTGTGCTGCTCTGTGCCACCATGTGCTGCTCTGTGCCACCGTGTCCCTCTCTGTGCCACTGTGTCCCTCTCTGTGCCACCATGTGCTGCTCTGTGCCACCGTGTCCGTCTCTGTGCCACCATGTGCCGCTCTGTGCCACCGTGTCCCTCTTTGTGCCACCGTGTCCCTCTCTGTGCCACCATGTGCCGCTCTGTGCCACCGTGTCCCTCTTTGTGCCACCGTGTCCCTCTCTGTGCCACCATGTGCCACTCTGCGCCACCATGTGCCACTCTGTGCCACCGTGTCCCTCTCTGTGCCACCATGTCCCTCTCTGTGCCACCATGTGCTGCTCTGTGCCATCATGTGCTGCTCTGTGCCACCGTGTCCCTCTCTGTGCCACTGTGTCCCTCTCTGTGCCACTGTGTCCCTCTCTGTGCCACCACGTGCTGCTCTGTGCTGCCATGGTGCTCTGCAGGCACATCCCACATCCTGTAACTCAATTTTATCCTGTGCCTTCCCCCACACCTGGACTTGCCTGTGATCCCCAGGCAGGGCCAAGCCTGGGCAGGTGCCTGTGACCCCCAGTGCCTGCCCCAGCCAGGTGCCAGAGGAGGGGAAATGGGTTCCCCCACCTCACTCCTCTCTCCAGCCCTCTGCTTCCTCACCTTTTATCATATACTGAAACAGGAGCTGTTTCAAAAATGTACTTTTTAATTTTTTTTCCAAAATACAGATTAACATTTCTCAGAGACCTTTGAAGATGTAAATTCAACCAGATATATTTTAAAGTTCTTTTTAATCAGCATCAGAGCCCTTATTTGAGCCATATGGAGGAGCAGAGGAACAAACTGGAGCTGAGGCAGTGGGACAGGGGGGCTGACACAGCAAACAGCCTCACCAGCAAGTCACAGCAGTGAGGTAAGGCCAAATGGGGAGATTCTCTGGGCACTGTAGTGCACATGGTCATGGCCAGCACAACAGAGCATGAGAGTGCCATCAGGGTGGCTGGAAAAATGGATTTCCTCATTTAACCAACTGTATCATTGTGCAGTCATGCTTTGGAGATTAACAATGAACAGAAGAGGCTACTGATGCAAGTGCTTCAGAGACAGGGACTCCATCCTGCAGAAGGGTCATTGGCAGCCCTGACTGTCAACAGCAGGACAGTGTTTGGGCTGCACGAGCAGGGCCAGCAATGGGCTTGGAGCAGAGGTAATTTCATGAATTGTCTGTGGGGAGAAGGGCCAGAGCAGAAATGGCCCCAGCTGCTGCAGCAGTGCAGTGCCAGGCAGTGCCTGGCTTTCACAGGCACTCTGCAGGGCAGCAGAAAGGTCATACCCCTCCTTATGGGGACCACTGCCCAAACATTTCCTCTGGGAGCAGTTGCACAGAGCCTTGCTCCTCCTGGCCAGCTGTCAGCCTGGCTGCTGGACTGATCCTGGGCGTAGAGCTGCACACCCAGGAGGAGCCTGCTCCACCAAAGCATTTCCCACAGCAGGAGGAGCTTTGGGGTTTGCACGGGCTGGCAGAGCTGATATGTAGAGGGGGGTGGGCTGGCTCCCCTCACTCTCCCTGTGTCACCCCAAAGCATTTTGTGGGGTGGCTTTTGGCCCAATGAGAGCAGAGTCTGACCCACTGAGTGGCCAAGGGGTTACCAGAGGGGCTGCTGGTGAGGGTGCAGCCCTCAGCAGGGTGGGATCAGCACCTCCTGCTCATTCTCTCACTTTGCATAAAGCAGAGCAGGGCGTTATTCCAGGATTAGGATGGGCACAGCCATGGCTCCTTGAGACCCTGGGAGCAGCAGAGAGCTGAGCTGAGCTCAGTGGGGTCTCCACTGGTGTGCACAAAGAGCAGGCTGGGGAGGAGCTGTACCTGACAAACACAGAGCCAGAGGTGAAAAGAAACTTCAGACTTTGCCTCCAGCTTCCCATGCATTCAAACCTGACTTGGATTCCCTTCTCCATCTTAAAACCTCCTCCAGCCCTGCCTGACTCCAAGTGCAGGAAGAGCCTTGATTTTGCCACTCTTCTCCACCTCTCAGCCCTGTTGGTTTTCTCCTCAGCCAAGATTATTGTGAGTGCAAACTGATGGGCTGAGAAGGGCAGAGCTCTTGCCCAGCTCTGCACCTGTGGGACCTGAGCCCCCCACTCGTGTCACCATGAGGGTGGATACTGGGAAGCTCCATTGATAGGGATTTCTCAGAATGTATTTTTACTGTTGCAAGTACTGTCAACCTTCTCTGTTACCTTTTGCCTGGGTTGTGGAGGAAGTGCACAGTGTTGAGCACTGAAATAGAAAATATTTATTTAAAGAAGTCAAATGTTCTAATTTCTTCTCTCTTCTGGTGGCTGTAAATTAATGGCAGTTCAGCACTCTGCTGAAATAAGTGGAGTGGGATTGTGGGAGAGCTCTTTTTAGACAGAAATATAAATATACACCACTTTAATTGTGTATATTTAATATACACCCACTCATTTGCTTTTTAATGTGAAAAAGGCTTCAGCAGGCTCCAAAGAGCATTGATACCCACATTCACTCTGCCCTGGAGCAGCCCCAGCCAGGGACCTCCAGCTTGTCCACAGGCAGGTTTTTAAGCAGCTACAAGATCACTGCTCAAAGAGTCAAACAGCTCTTCCTGTGTCTGTGGCTGTAGCCTGGAAAAAGGGCTCCACACTTGCAAAAGTGGCAAATTAGCAAAGGAAATAAAGGAGCCCCCTTCTCTGCTCATTTCCCACAAGATATTACTGGGTGGTAAAAGCCTCCCCAGCACAGCAACAGCCACCACATGCTGTAATGGAACATGGTCAGGCTGTGGGTTCTTCCCCACATCTGTGGTTGGTTGTTTTTGGAAGGGGAAGAAGGGCTGCCCTGTGTTTGAAGGTTTTTCAGAATCCTCTGCAGTGGCCTTATCCTGACTGGGAAGTGTCTGACTGATGCTGGTGATTTCTGGAAGCCAAGTCCAAGTACCCAAGGGCTAGCCTGCATTGGAAAGGGGGCAGGACACCCCAGCAATGTTGCTGATGGGCTCCCCAGAGCCATCAGGCCACAGAGCTCTGCTTCTTTATGTTAGTTCACATTGATACACAGATTTACCTTGAGGTTTTTTTTCAATTTGCTGTCAGGGAAATAGAACAATACTTCTTTCCTCCACCTTTGCATTGGAGTGTAATCACCATCTTTAGCCATGTGCAGAGAGCTGCATCCTGGAGCTGTAACTGCACTGGGGACACACCATAATGCAGAATAATAACTCCATGCTAATGAGCTCCATGCACGCAGCCAGGATCAGACCTGCCATCTCCCTTCCCAATGAAATTACTGCTGGCCTGCTCATGCTGCTCTTCTGAGTGTATGCTAAGGTTTGCAACCAACTGGAGCAAGTCTCAGTTTTGATTGAAGTTGTCTTCTGAGTTATCCAACAAAGCAAGGCAAAGCCAGGACAGCAAAGCAGGCATGGATCTGCAGGGCTCTCTTTAATTTTCAGTTTATCTGCAATTTAAGGGAGTAAACACAGCCATGCTGAAGATGCATAAATACAGCTTGGAGTGCCACTGAAATCCAGGTCAAGGTTGCAGCTCTGCCTGGGGATTTCATTACCTGCCTGTGTGCTGCTCCAGGAGCAGGAGGAGGACACTGCTGAGCCTAAGGAAAGCAGGTAGGCTTCTGCATAATCAACAGCAGCTCCACTGCAGACTGCAAACAGCTCACATGGGCCATTGCTGAACTGGAGCTGCTGAATTGTTACTGAATCTCACTGACCAGTCCTGGCAAAGGCCTTTGGCTCTCCAGTGGCTTCAGTCCTCAACTGTGCTCCAAGGAGCACTTCCAGCATTTGCCAGCAGTAACCAAATTGCCTTCCAGGTGCTGGGAGGGAGGGATAGAGCTGTCAGTGTGATAGGTGTTAACAAAATACATAATTTGGAGGGGGAAAAAAAAGGACTTGCATTGATACACATTCATTTGTTTTGCAATCCAAGTATATGACTGCTGCAGAACATGACTCTATCCCATATTTGAGACCCAGTCTGTGTTTGTGTTTTAAGTTAGCCTTCCAAGCAAAACATGTGAAAGGAGAACATTTAAACAGGAAGGGTTCATGGATTTTTTTTTACCTCATAAATTTCTGTAGGTCTTGTTGCTGCTAATTACTGGAGATCTCAGCACAAGAGCTTTTCTTTCTAGCAAACCAGCTTCTCATGTTTCCTGCCCTTCAGTTAAATCAGTTTTAATCTCCTCTCTGTTTGTTAATTTAACTTCACAAAGCTAATTGACTGTTTGTGACACGAGTCTGCCAGAGCCTGGCACAGCAGAGTCTGTGTGCACACAGCGTGGGCAGCGGGTGGGCTCTGGCAGTGCCACCGCAGCCTCTGGGCATTCCAGGAGCCAGGTCTGGCTCTGTCCCGCTCTGCCTGCCCCTGTGCCTCCCAGGGAGGCTGTTTTCCCTGGAGGAGGGGGCCTGGTGGGGCTGGCCAGCAGCCCAGCGCCGTGCAGGTTGGGTACAGACAGCTGCCAGGGCTGGTGGATTGCAGCAGGCAGGGCAGAATCCCAGCTGGAGAGGGTGGGTCAGCATCAGGTGAGGCAGGGATGTGGATGGAGCTACTGCAAGCCTGATCCTCTGATTCCTCTGCTGGGGCTAGAAAAGCAGATTAGAAAATAAAACATTGAGGATCTCTGTAGAAGCCTTTGTGTTAACTGAAGGAAGATGCTTGTGGTGAGAGCAGTGGGCTTGTGTCCTCTCTAAGTCTGCTGTCCCCTGTCCCCTCCCTGGCACAGACACACCTTTGGAAAAGCCAGGCACCCACTGCTCACCGTGAACAGGTAGCAGAGAGCAGCTTGGAGCAGCTCCTTCCCCCCTGTGCCCTGGAGTCAGACTCCACAGGTGCAAACCAGGAACTCTGTGCAGTGAGAGTTGCTCTCCTCACCCACCCACTCCTGTGCTTCCCACCCCAGTACCTGGTGTGTGCCCCCACAGCAGCTGCCTCTGCATGCAGCCTGTCTGGGGGGCTTGGTGTTCCCAGTGCTCTGCTGGATCCTCTGAGCAGCATGAGGAGATGGCTCTTCTCAAAATCCTTGTTTAGTTGATGGTGAGGTTCTTCTGTCCATGTGTTTTTTGCCTTCACCGTGCAAGAGTGACTAAGCAGAGCTGATCTTAATGAGTTTTTTCCTCCTTTATAATGGGTCCCTAAATCCCATCAGACTCTGGCCCCCTTATGCATTTCTGTGATGTCACATGGCTACAGGCTCAAATGCCAGTGGAGAAATCTTCCTGCCTAAGGGGAAATCCTAAAAGGATGGCTCTGCCCTAAGGTGCCTTAGTCCTGCTCACCAATGCTCATTATCACTGCAAAAGAGACTTGGTGTTTTTTTGGCACTTGTGCTGCTGGGATTGTGTTTCAGCATGGGAAGAACAGGCTGTAGTGCAAGAACCCTTCAGAAGGTCCCACATGAGTTCCTGGTATGACAAAACTACCCTTTAACCTCAAGCCATGAGGTAGGTGGCACTCTGTTTCTAAAATGACTTGAGGCATTATGCACAGTCCTATAAAGTTGCAAAATGGGGCTGCCGTGTTACTTCCTGTAGCTCAAGAGGTTTGGAGCAATTGGTTCATCATTTGCTACCAAAAAAGCACTTCCCTGAAGCTGTGGCTGCCACATCTTCTTTTGCAGCAGGCTCTTTATTTTTGTGCTTATAACACTGCAGTTTATTTCCGTGGCAACAACTCTAATGTGATCATTTGCATCCATCATAACTTCGCTGTTACTAGGAAAGGTAAAACTGTGATGATCTTTTTGAAAAAGTGAGCTGGGTCCAACTGAAAATGCAAACTATAAAAAAAATACTACAAAATCAACAATTAAGTTGACTTCTAGGGCATTAAATCATGGCATATTGAGCTGAGCAGATGATTTTTCCTGTCTCTGTGCCGTGGTGAGGGGTGAGCCTGCGTAAGCCGGCTGGAGAGCGGAGACTGCAGAGCAGGGAACACACAAACACACTCAGTTGTGTTTTACTTAAGCTTTCACAACGTTGCTCTCTGTTTTCCCTTCCTCGAGGACTGCAATCACTCATGCACTGCTTTCCTTCCCTCTGCTGAGTGATGCGCAAATTGTTTCTGCATTCCAGGTTAGTTTGTGACATCCCTCTTTTGTGTTTGCATGGGGATGATGAAGATGCTGCCCTGCTCATCAGGAAATGAGAGGGCTGCCTGCCTCCAGCCTCAGGAGCTGCATCCAGGCTGCTGGAATAGCTGTGGCTCAGCACCAGCCCTGAACCAGGGTTTGCCCCAGCACTACCCATTGTTCAGTGTTTTGCATGTTTTGTCTTTCACCCGTGTCCACAATCTCAGTGCTGTCCTCCACTCAGGAGTTTAGGATGAAACATGGACTTCCCTGGGATAAGCACATTGACAAACTAAGGCCAAAATGCATTTCTCTTGGTTCTGATCCAAACCAGCCACAGGGTGTCTTTGCTAGTTCTGTCTCCCATACGTTTTGCTTGCTTTAAATTTGTTTGGAACATAGCATTTTTTTTTAATTTTCTTGCACGTACATATACACTCATGTTTAAATAAAAGAGAATGCTGTTTGTATGATGAGACACACCAACTGTCTTGATTCAAACAATTCTCTGTTTTGATGAGTTGATTAAATCTATTTTAGCTAAATGCTTAGCAGAAGTGAGGCTACTGGTAATATAAAGTGAGCTAAGAAATATACTCTCCATATTCTTTGAGCAACCTGGTCTAGTAAAAAGTGTAAAAACCCAGGGGGGGGTTGGAACTTGGATGGTCTTTAGGGTCCCTTCCAACCCAGGCCACTCTGGGTTGGAAGGGCCCATAATTCTAGACTTTCCTGAAAAACTTTCCCCCACAAATTAGAAGAAAGCTGCACTCATAAAACAGAGCAGGCTATCAGTTTGGCTGGTGTAGAAATGCCAGATAATGCAGTTTTCCATGAATTACTGACTGCATAACCATGTTGAGAAGTTAAACTTCTCTGAGAAAGGTAAGGTCCATGTGAGCTACTTGAGCCCACACATGGTCATGAGCACTTTATCCTTGCTAGAAGCAGCTCTGTGAGCAAGTATCTCTTTTCTTTGTTGTGTGTGATGTGGGTTGAGATAGAATTACTAAACTAATCCTCCTTGCCTGCTGCTTTGTCTCATCTCATTTTCATAGGCCAAGAAGAACGAAAATCCCACATCCAAAAATGCAAATGTGGGCTTGCCTCAGCCCTGTGTTCCCTTGCCAAAGAGGGGTGAGAGGGCTCTTTCCAGCCCCTGAATGCTCCTAGGATGTCCATGACCTACACTGCACCTGGCCTGGGTCTGCCTCTTCTTCCTGTGTGTTGCTCCTGCCTGTGGTGCTCACCTACACCAGCATATGGATTTGGCAGGTAAAGCTTTTGCTGTGTATAGATGATCTGCAATCTATATAATTATGATAATTAATGCATGATCTTAATTAGAATACAGTTCTGAAAAATTGTCTCTCTTTTAAATGTCCTGCTTTTCCTGTTGCATGATACTGCAGTTTCTTAACAGCTATTGGAGTCACCACATCATATGTGCTCCTTGTTGCTGTGTTTATTTTTTTGCTTCAAATTCAGAGTATCATCAGTATTGATTCTCAAGCTGGTTGCTTTGTTGTTTCTAGAGAGACCTGCAGATTGAGCCACTTTCCATTTAATATTAACTGAAACTCACTGGAACATTATCACCTGCATGGCAACCAGAAGCCCATGTGTGCTAACATCAATAGCCCAAAGTGAAAGAGTGTGCTTTTGACAGGAGAAATACACACTGTGGAAACCCTTGTCAGGTCTCAATGGGAAAAGCTGGGTGGGAAGAGCCACCCTCTCCCTGACACCAGGTGCAGGTCACGTCCAATTTCAGCTGTGAGTAATGGACAGCAGTGATTCACTGCACAGCTAGGCTCATAAAGTCCACTCCTTATTCCCAGAGACAAATGGGAGTGATATTTTTATGGGCAAGTGTTATTGTTGGTAAGCCCTTTCTAGGTCAGTCTAAACCAACACACGTAGCCCCTCCTGGCTGACTCCCAGCTCCATGCAAGCTGGCAGCTCCACTGGGTGCTGGTTTGGAGGGGACCTGCTGGACAAGCCACATGGCAGAATTGGGAACTGCCTGCAAAACTGCACCTAAGCCAGGGCCAAAATTCAGGAGGGTTGAGCTCTACTCTCTGAGGGAAAAAGAAGAGTGACAGGTGATTGTCAGGGAAGAGGAAGCCTGGTCATCTGGTGCTCTTTTGCTGAGAGATGATACCAGTGCAAGCTCCCTGTTTGGGGTTTTGCTCCCCCTCAATGCAATGGTGCTCTTCTGCTTACAAGAAACCAGCAGAGTGTTAATTTCACTGTGCCTTAATTATTCCTTTTCTGTTTTTCTACATATATGGCTGCTTTACAGCTTTAATGCAGTATTTTCCATTAAGCAGTTCTGTGCAGTACAACAAAAATAAACACACAGCAACGTGTGTAAGATGAAACCAATAAACTCACTCAAAGAATACAGTTCATAAATTAAAAGTGCTTATGCTTATACTTTATTATTGATTGCTGAGTTGATACAAGAAGAAGAACTTGCCCTTAGGAAACAAAACTCATGGTTCCTTAAGCTTTTCTTTGTCAGGAAGCCAAAAAGACAACATTAAATGGAAATGTCACCATTTGTTCTTGTCAAATGTAGTTTATTCAATTAGATCTTTTATAACTCTACTGAGTTATACAAAGGAGGTTAATTTTTTTGTTGTTTTTCTTCTTGCTATGCCTCTAATACACAGAGATAAGTTGGCCTAGTAAAATATACAGTGTAATTTGGTAATGTGTTTATTGGATTCCAGTAAAAGACTATAAGAAATTATCCAAGATTTTTGCTTTTTCAACTGAAATTTTCTTTCTTTTCTCTCTATTTTGTTTGTTGTTTTTTTTCTTTTTCTTTTTGTTTGTTTTTTTCATTGTTTGGGAAGGTGGGTAATAATCTTGCAAGTTTTTGTTTCCTGAAAATGCTTCAAAAAACAAATTCCTAGGAGCAGATTTGGGTTTTTCCCCTGAGTTAAGAAAGAAAGAAGAGATTGTTGGTTTGGGTTTTTTTTCCCCGAGTTAAGAAAGAAAGACTTCCTGAAGAATAAGGTCTTCAGATACACTCATGTTTTCAAAAATTTAGCTGTGGTTGTGAAACAAATCTGACATATTGCAGAATGATAAGAGGAGCCTAAGTTTACAGTAACCTACCATTCAAAACTGTCTTATAGAGGGTTCAGATCCATTCTGGGTTTATGGATATGGTTTAAACCAGCAAAAACATATTCCTTTTTCCTTGTGGGGTTAGTTTTCTGTCCAATTGGCAGCTGGAGCTCCACTCAGCTCCAGAGGTCAGAAAAATATCACCACTGATGTAAGGAAGAGAGGCAGGAGCATGCAGCCAGTGCTGGGGCAAGGAGAGGATGAGAGTGATGTTGATTTTAGGTTCACTTGCCCAGTGACAGAATTGCAGCCAAAGCAGCTGGGTAAAGCTCTGGGCATGCTCACAAGTTCTACTGAACTGGGACAGTGCTACCATGCCTGGCCACAGATGTAAAGAGAAGGGGAAGCAAGGCTGTTCAGCAGACTGTGGAGCTGAGAGCCACATGTGTGGCCCATGGCTGCTTCTTAAAAGTACCTGCAAGCACTTTTACTATGTGAATCTACAGGAGATGAGTGGATTTCTTGAAAGAACCAACACCCTTCCTGGAAAAACTGCAACAGTTCAAGAAAAGGTGAAAGCTGAGCATTGCCACCCTCTCCCTCTTGTGCAATTTGCTTAGCTCATCCTCTGAGACAGCAGGAGCTGCCATCCCCACCGTGCCAGGTTTAGGGCTTTTTCTAGGTCTTGTGTTGTGCTGGGAACTGCTATCATGTTTGAACCCAGCTGAGGACATGAAACCAACTGCAGTTTGCCAAGCCATACAGGCTGGAGCTAGTTTTTGTTCTCTGTTAATTCACCTGCCTGTGGCTTTTAGTGATGCCCAGGATATAATCAGCTTGCTCTGGAGATGCTAAGCATGTTTGTCTGGAGCTGGGCTGATGCTGGCTGATGGGCAGCAGCAATGTCCCCTGGGCTGTCTCACCTGCTGGGCTGTGACATGGACAGAGCCCAGGGCCAAGGCTTCCCTTGGTTTCTGACTCTGAGAAGAGCACTGGAGGGGTCTTCACACTTTGGCTGCCCTGACTGGTCAGGAACTAGTGGGGCTGACGTGCAGAAACCCTTCCATCAGCTCCCAGGCCAGACAAGGGAGCAGAAGGGCTGGAAATGAAGGTGTGCTGTGGCACACACTTTGTGGAGCAGCCTCTGGGAGGGACGCTGCAAACTGTGATGACTAAGAGTGGCCTGGAAGCTAAATCCCATCTAACCAAGGGTGTCAATTCAGGAAACTGCTTAATCCCATTTAAATGCAAGCTGCTTCCAAAAGAGGTGGCCTCCTCACATCCCACATGTGCACTCCCACCCTCTCCCTTCTCTTGCCCCTGGGTGTCCCTGAGCTGTGAGGTTGACTCAGTTCACCCAGTACAAAGCAGATGACGTTCGCTGGAGGCTCAGTTTGTGTCAGGCCATAACTATGCATACAAGAATCTGACCTAGGAGGCTCCATCTGCTAGGGCTGAAGGAGAAATGCTGCTCTGTTTTGTGGCCTTCCCTTTGACTGGATTGCGTAAAGGAAACTGGACTGCACGGAATGAATAATGCTCAGGGCTGAACCCCATCCAGCAGCTCAGGAGACTAAAAATCAGAAAACCACTGAAAGCTCCTCTTAGCTACTTCATGTAGGAAGACACAAAACCTGGAGCCTTGTACCAAGCTCTAGTAAGCATGACTGCAAAACAAGGAGCCTTCTTTTGGAAGAAACCAGCCAGCCAAGGATGGTTTGATGGGTTTATTTATATTTATACAAGTGAACAGTCTGTAGGCCAGGAAAGAGCTCTGGTTTCCAGATAAATGCCCTCTCCTACATTCACTTTACTCCTGAGTACAGCTCACTTCCATTTCCTTTCCTGTTCTTTGCTCCTGTTTCAGGACAGGGATGAGAAGGGTTGGAGAGGGGCTGGGGCTCAGTGCTCGCACAGCGCTGTGAGGGAGCACAACCCAAAATAAACACTCTTTGATCATTGCTCTTCTTATGCCTTCATTTTAAACACAGCTTTTCCATTCCAGGTGTAAACACATCCCAGGTTTATCACCCCTGGTTTCTGGAAATGGACATTCATTTTGGGAAGCAAGTGGAAGAGCAGCATTCTGCCAGGGTAAGTTCCCAGTTTCCAGCAATCTGTTGCACGGGGCCTTGCTGCCAGAGCACAAGATTGCTTCTCTGCAGTGAGAAGCCTGTGGTGATTGCTTCTTCCAGTCTTGTCTGATGAGTGTGCTTGCACACAAAAGGTGCTACAAAACTTCTGGGAGGAAAGGCAGATCAGAGAAATTTTGAGAAGACATAGGTGGAAACTGAAAGTGAGAGACAGAAGATTTATGAGTTTAATCTGTGATGCAAAAACCAAAACAAAACCAAAAAACCCCAAACCAACAAAAAAAACCCCTGAAAAGCCTCAGAGAACTCAGGACATAAAAGTAAGGACAAAAGCCAAAAAAACCATGGGAGTTCTTCTTCCAGCTTCCCTTCCCTGTCCTGCTCCCTGTTCCTCTGTGCTCGGTGTGGGTGGGTTGCAGCTCTGCATCTCCCCTGCACTGAGTCCCACACGCTCCTCCTGGCCTGGTGCTGCAGGGGATGTCTGTGGCACACACAGCCTGAGGCTGCCCAGCTGGGAAATGCCCACTCAGGCAGGGATGTCTGTGTGTCTGTGGCACACACAGCCTGAGGCTGCCCAGCTGGGAAATGCCCACTCAGGCAGGGATGTCTGTGTGTCTGTGGCACACACAGCCTGAGGCTGCCCAGCTGGGAAATGCCCACTCAGGCAGGGATGTCTGTGTGTCTGTGGCACACACAGCCTGAGGCTGCCCAGCTGGGAAATGCCCACTCAGGCAGGGATGTCTGTGTGTCTGTGGCACACACAGCCTGAGGCTGCCCAGCTGGGAAATGCCCACTCAGGCCGCTGGGCATTCCCACCAGTGCCCTGCCTGCCAGCCCAGCACCAGGCACCCAGCCAAGGGGACCAGGGGACTGTGTGTGGCATCAGAGGGGCTTCCCCAAGCCAGGATGTTGTGGGTGAAAGTCAGATGGTGAAGAGAGGTTTGGGGCTCTCTCAGTGCTCACATAACACACCTCCCCACAAAAGTCTGTAGGGTCTACAAGAGCTCCTCTTTGCAGCTCAGGATGTGCAGGTGGCCCTGCCCCTGCCCACAGTGAGTGGCACAGCTCCATCCCAGGCTGCACACGAGGCAATTCCCAGGGGGACAGGGAGGGGAACGAGTCACTGGCACAGAGCACAAGTCCTGGCAGACCTGGAGAGTGCTGAACAGGTACTGAGCAGTGCTGGACTCCAGACTGCACACTTAACAATGAAAACCATTATCACACCAAGTAAATACATAAAAATACATTATTTCCGGTGACTTTATATAGTAATGTCCTGCCTGTACCATTGCTGAAGTCTTTAGGGTGTTCCTTCTTGGGTAAACTCTGATCTTTTTTTTATTATTTTTAATTATGTACTATTCCAGAAATGTCATCCTATTTCCCGCTGTCATACAAAGTGCCTGAGGCTGTGATTGAAAAATCTTATGAAAAGACACATATTCTGTTTCTAATCAGATATGTTTCTGTCTTTAGAGTACCTGCTAGTTTCTTTTTGCCTGCATGACATTTCTATTTTGATCTAACCTCTTCTTTCCCTCCCCCTGTTGCAGTACCTCTGTCTCCATGGCCCATTTCTCCTTCACAAGTTGTTAATGTGAAAAAATTACACTGCCCCATACCTGGGCAGGTCAGCTTCAAGCACTCCTGAATCACAGCTTCAGCCCATGTTTACAGTGGCTAACAATGAAAAGTGTTTTTATGCTGAGGATAATGGTGTATTTGCACTGTAAGATAAACCTTAGATGTAAAAATCATTATTTATTTAATAGGCACATCAAAGAATACCACGAGAGAAGGGAATTTCAAAGTTTCCCAGAATAATTAGATTTCTGCTATTATGTGAGGGGTTTTTTTTTTTCTCCTGACTCAATAATAATGAGTAATAGAAGTGTAGTTCTCAGAAATCATTTAAAGCATTACTAGACTGAGAAGAAAAATAAAGAGGAATTGTTTCCTTAGGAGCTAGAAATCTAGTAAGTGACAGGACTGCACAGCTAATGAGGGAAAGGAAGGTCTGACTGGGAGCAGACTGCAGCACTTCCGAAACCTGAGAAAGATTTTTCTCCTAGGAAGGAGGAGAAGTACCGTTGGGAAAGCTCATTGCTTGATTTCCTAGGGTACTTTCCTTAATGAAATGCATATTTAAATAAGCAGGAGCTCAGCAGTGGAAGTATCCTATAGCATCATTGTGCATTGTGCTCCACGGTACAGAAGCGCCACTGAGGGCAGCCCTGTCCCCAGCATTGCATATTCTAGGTAGAGAGTGGCACAGAAAAGACATCCTTTGTGGATCTCCCCTTACAGATTTGTCAGAAGGACTTTCTAAAGCCTCTGATGACTGACTGTGAAACAAGGCCCCAGTTGATTAAGAAACCGACTGGCTTGGCGGAAGAATGAGGTCCTCAGTTTAAATTCAGCCTGGTTTCCATTTTCTGAGCCCTTTCCATGGCTCACAGAGAAATCCCTCACCATTTGTTAACCCTTTGCTCTGCCTGGCTGAGCCCTGGGAAGCTGTGGGTGCCCATGGCTGGCTTTGTTGATGCTGTGCCCCCCAGCCCCAGGGTGGCAGGAGAAGGCTCAGCAGGCTGGGCTCATAGCAGAGCTGGGTCCCCAGGAGCAGAAAGGAGGAAAAGGGCATCCAGCAGTGAAGGAAGCCTCACACAAGAGGTACTTTTTTCCATTTTTCTCATAGTACTTTCAAGTACTATCAAATACAAAGGTATATTTCCTTTGTCCTAAATACTGTATTAAAAAAAAAAAATCTGTTTCAAATGGCCCAAAGTATATGGCTGAAAGCTTTTCAGAGATGATAATAATCTGCAGGTGTGTTCCAGCCCTAGACAGTGATGGATCTGCTGCAGGGAGTCCTTCCAACAAAGAAAGGAGCCCCTTCTTTTGGGATGTGCAACACAGCAGGAATGAAAAGCTTGAAAGAATATTTATCTATGTACAGGTGACAAAGATAGTGTCAGTTTAATTTTAAAATCAATACAGGCATTGTAATTATTTCTAATAGCAGGAAGTAAGACTCTTATGTCCCTTGTCATTAGGGCTGGTGAAGTCAGGACAGGGAACATAAGTGGGAGATTAGTTCAGGACAGGAGAGAAAGGCCAGTTTCAGAATATAGATCCCACCAGATGGATTTTTAATGTGTCAGGAGGAGTAAAAAGGAGGCTTATCCTCAATGCAGTACAGTACTTTTGAGAGAATAATACTAACAATAGCTTATACAGCTGTCATAAGGAAATTTTTTTCTGGACCAGGTCCAAGAAACAAGGTCTAGACCAAAAAAAAAAAAAATCCCTCCAATAACATGTGTGATAAATACAATACCTTCTTGAACCTAGAAAGAGAAGTAGAAAGGCTGGAAAGAGCACTATTGTGCATGACTTTTGTGGTATTTTTGTGGAAAACTGACTAACAAGCACATGATGTGCAGCTTGGTAGAGTGGGGGGAAAGTGCTGGGACAGAAACCTGAGTTTCCTGAGAAATTATTCTGACTGACATTAAAACAAACTCAGTTCACACATTTGTAGGAGAAAAACTCCACTGCCAGATTTCTAGTGAAGAGGTAGCCATGATCAAGCCACAAAAAGCAAAGAGGCATGGCAAAGGTTTCAAAAACCTGGCAACATACTGAAGAAAGTCTATGTGGAATATGTTGGCTCCAACTGCAATATTGAAACAGCTGTTGAATTTCAGGCTGAAAAAGCATAAAATATTGAGAACTGGTAACACAAGCTCCAATTCTGAAATA
Source organism: Molothrus aeneus (assembly GCF_037042795.1). NCBI lineage: Eukaryota > Metazoa > Chordata > Aves > Passeriformes > Icteridae > Molothrus > Molothrus aeneus. The sequence continues at coordinate 8,913,427 of NC_089655.1, read as the reverse complement.
TTTGTGTGACAAGCAGAAGAGAAACTCATTAGGCAGCTGAAAATGTCACAGAACTAATTGTTTCCTTTTGCTAGCTACCCTCTGTTGCATGCATATCAAAAACCACTCATAAAGATGAGGAATATTCAACTTTTTAGGAGCAGTAGTAGACTCTGTGACATCTGAGCATCTCCATGCTCCAAATTCTTGCTGTCTAGCACCACAGTAGAGAAATGTCACTATTCCCATTTTACAGACAGGGAGGTAGATGAAAGCAAATGAATGATTTCCTAAAGGTTGCACTGAGAGCTTGTTCACAGGTCAGGGACTGAACCCAAGTCCCCAGAGAACTAGCTAAATCTTTGGCCACTGGAGATTTGGGGTTTTTCCTGAGTTGTGAAATGGGCCATTGTTAATAATCCAGAATTGTTGTTCTTTTCTCCTTTGACAGATTTAAGGGTTTTCAGTGCCACCTCCTCGTTCTCTCATATTTTATATAGAGCATGCTCTGCATATTTGGTTGAAAGCCAAGTGTGCCTCAGTTCCCCATCTGCTCTTTTTATGTTGCAACTTATCTCCCTTCCCACCTCTGCATTGTCTCTTATAAGTGTATCTCTAATCTCAACCAGTGTTCAGCAAACCCAGATATCAGTGTCACAAGGGGTGGCTGCAGCAGCAGTGCCCCTCACGGTGTCCACAGTGCATCTATGGAAAGCTTGAGCAGCCCTGCTGGGTGTTTGAGATTATTTTCAAGAACCTTCACTAAGCATCCACCAGGAATAGGGAGACAGCTGTTAACACTCCAGAAATACCAAGTGAAGGTTTGAATGCCAATCCAGAAAAGGAGTTGAAAATACAGTAGATGATTTATCAAGGGCATATTGGAGAAGTGTGAATAGAGATGGTGCTGTCATGATGTATCTTAAAGTGCCTGATATTCAAATGACTGCTTAGAGATTTCCAGTAAGACATGGCAAAATCCATGATAATTGCCAGTGTTAAGGGAGTCTCTGTTAAATAGGCACCAAAAGGCAAAATGTGAAGAGCCTGAGGACAAGGAGATTTGTTGAGGACAATGGAATTTGGCTGATTTGGTTTGGTTTGTGAAATTTTTTGGTTGGTGTTGGGTTTTTTGTTTGGGTTTTTCTTTAGTTTTGATTTTTTTAAAACATTCCAACAGAAATTGTTATAAAGAATTAAGAAGAAAATGGAATTTAGCACCATCCCACTTGCTAATAGTGGCAATTCTCCCACTCTCTAGATCCAGAAAGGATGGATCCCCAGGTCTGAGGGATGGAGCAGTGAGTGTGGTGGGGACTGAAGGAATACTGTCTGCTGCTTTTGTTTCCCCCACTTCGCCTCTGTTGGTGTCAGAGGCAGCTGGGAGGCAGCCAGTCATGCCAAGGGAATAACAATCCAAACAATAGGAATTGGTAATAAAATATAAGGGATGCTTGGCAAGAGGGTTGTACAAGAGAAGAAGTGTTTTAGCCCGAGGTGTGAGGTGTGAATTGCTGAATGCAGCACGTTTAGGAAAGATGGGTGCAGGATCAAAGGAACTGCTGGCACTGCTTGAGTGAGCTGTAAGCTCAGTTCTGTCTTCGTTGTTTGGAATTGGCTTTTAGCTTCTGCTGCTCTAGTACTGCACTGTTTTGACAACAACTTAATAAAAGTAGGAGTCAGCTGCTCTGAGGGACCTGTGTGTCCCACCTGGGAGCACAGTCCAGGTCCATCTGGTAAGTAGCTGGCCATGTGTGGGCACAGGTGCCACTTCTGGGCACACAGTTGCCATGCCAGTGCCAGAGATATGGTGTGTGTGAACAGGAAACCTGAAAATCGAGTCTTGAAGGTATGGGGGTCATTACCAGACATGTGATGGACCTTGAATCTGTTTAATAGCAGTGTCTTAGAACAAGATGATCACAAAAACAGACCAGCAAGGTTCTGTGCATCTTGAATACAGTATCTGGATACTGGGCTCTGACTCTCTGTCTTTGATGTTGGGTAATTATTTATTTCTATGCAGACTGGACTCTAAATGCTGCTGAACTGGAATTCAGTTGTCCTGTGTTGCTCTGTAAATGTGAACAGACCACTCCTGAAAGGTAAGGGAGATCTGTGATGTTTGGTGGCTGCTTGACTTTGGTTCTACACATGTGTGAAAAGCTGGGGTCAGACTTGCTGTATTTGACTGAAACAGGCTTAATAAAAATGTCTTTGTTTTGCCTCAGAAAGGAAATATCCAGTAGGCAGTTCTCTGTTCTTGATGACAGTGAACACTCAGTACAAATGATGTAATATATTGCTCAACACTTAACATGGAGAAAAAGCTTATAAAAATTGGATATGTGAAGATTTATTGAGAGAAACCATGGCAAGCTACCAGGAACTCCTCTGTGACAGAAATAGCCACCCTAAGAAAGCAAAGTCCAGAGCACCTCTGGGGCCAGGGCTGTCATGACAGTGAGATTGTGAGAAATGGTTTCTCTAGAAGCACAGGGAATCTGAAGTGCTCTTGGAAGAATTGGATGGATGAGACATGCTGGTGCTCTGAGCTCTCTCAAAACTACTTTAGGCCTTTCTCCTACAAGGTACTAAACCCTTGCTTTGATATGTGCCATTTATTTAACACAAATGATTGTTCAGCCTGAACAAACACCAGTCACAAGGGCCGGGCATAAAGGCACCAGGTAGGAACCTTTGGTCTAGTGTATGAAACAAGTGGGAAATTCCTCAGAAAAGCTGAATTTGCTTTATGCAGCTCATTGCCATCTGGATTACCTTCCTGGACCTTCCTGATGATATATGATTGCCAAAAATAGCTTCCTCTGATGCCACAGGACATGAGAATGATAACACAAGGCCAGGGCAACATAAGGTGTCTGACTCCTGTTGCTTCACACACCATGTGCCTCCTACCCCTCCAGGCACAGTTAGAAGAACCAACCCTCTGTGAGGGGACTTAGCTGCAGTTATTTGAACCTGGGCAGATGTTTTACATGGCCCTCCCTGACCTCTGAACCACAGAGTGCACCAAATGAGCTGCAGATATTGGCTGCTTCATGGCATTGTTACCTGGGGGACACACATCCACATCCTACTGCAGAAATGAAGCTCTCAGTGTCAATTATCTAGGAACTCACGAAGGTAGAAATCCCAATCCATGTATTTATGATCCTTGGGTAAGTGGCTCTGGAGACAAGCTGAAATGAGCCATCATTTCTGGGGTGATCCTCTCTCCTCGAGCACTGACAGCTTTCCTGAGTGCTGCCATCCCAAGGGAGGGCACTGGGGCTACCACATCATTCATTCCTGAAGGGTTCTCAAGGCTGATGGGGCAAGAGCAAGGCTGAGCCAAGGATGCTGCTGCCTGTGTGGGAGCTTTCTGACTGAACAGCTTATCCACTGGGCCCAAATGGTGCAACTGGAAAACAAAGCAGCAAAATCCTAGCTGACAAAAATAGATGGAGGCAAGCCAGGACTAGAGCAAAACAAAAGCTGCAAATAAAATATAGATCATCTCAGTTAAAAAAAAAAAAAGGATTCTTGTGTGGCCAGGGTAGTCCATGCAGTGATGGGCACAGAGAAGGCTTGGGAGTTTGGACCTTGATTTATGTCCCCTCTTATGACACTGGAACACAGTAGGGAAGGCAGAACTATCAATCCAGCACAACAAAAATAGAAAAAGTCATGTTTTTCTTTTAGAAGGAGGGGATGTGGAACAGCCTCTGGTTCACTGTGTCCTGTCTTGGTTAAGGGGTAGCTTTAATCTCTGGTCTGCTGGGCTGTGTGTGTTTGGGGTGAAAAGGTGCTGACCTAGGGAAGACCCTGAGAGAGACTTTGGTGCAGAGCTGAGGTTTTCTGAGACTGGTCCATGAGCCCACCAGCTTATATGTGGTTTCAGAGTGCAGACAGCACACACAGCCTGGAGACTGGAACACACCCCCAGAACTGTTATGATAGCTGTGGAAATGGCAGTCACTCTCTGTGGAGCCACAGCAAGATGGATCACTGCAGTAACATCCTCTCTTCAGGAAGGGATACTCCTGGTGCTCGGGCCCCAGCCAGAGGTTCAGACTTGGGAGGGAAATGTGCCCCTCCAGAGCTGCTCAGCCTCACTCCATGATGTCAGTGTGCCTAATTAATTCCTAATTGCTGGGGGAACCACTGGCTGGGGCAACTGTCCAGCCTCCCACCTTCTGGCATGATGAAAGGTGACCAGCCTGGGACAGGCTGAGCATCCTCCCTCCCTTTCCTAGTGGTGCTAGGATCCATGATGGGTGCATCTGCTGCAGCCTCAGAAAGAGGAGTTTGTGCTGGTGCAGCAGGGAAGGGACAGGCAGAGACAATCTCTGTGTGGCAGGGCCTGGCCTTGGCCATCTGGACAGAGTTTGCGCTGGCACTGCCACCCAAAGGGACAGAAATAAATGAGGTGGGTGGGAAGTTGTGGAGGATAACCACAGGGCAAGAGCATGGGCTGCATCTGTCCACAACACCCACACACCATGGGAATGGCAGTGCTGAGGCCTGGGAACACTGCAGCATCCTGTGTGTTCCCTGCTTCCTTTGTTTTTCCCTTGTGGTATCATTCCCTGTGAGCACTGACCTGAGCAGATGTAATGCATTTAAGCTTCAGTCCAGCTGTTTGTACTAAAGAAATATCTTTTGTGATTAAAGGTGCTCATTCTGTTATTGGTAGTTGTAAACAAATATTCTGAACCTTACTGTTATTTACTCTATTTTTCTGAACCTTACTGTTATTTACTCTATTTTTTAAGACTGTCTCCCACAGTGCTGCTGGGTTTTACCTTTTAATTACGAAAAACCAAACAAACCAATCCCCAAACAATATTTATGTCATATGTTTTTATATATTGACTGTGTATTGTAATATATTAAACCTTTCTTACAGACTGACTGATAGTGGGTAGTTGGTCTTATAGTCTTAAAACACAGTAGAAACTAAACTTAAAGAATTAGATTTGACCTCATCTTTTTTTTTTTCTTACATACATACCACTCCTCTGAAGCAGACTGCCCTTGTACCTCAGAAAATGGAGACATCATTTCACAAATTAGTGTGGCATTACTTAAACAAACTCCACCCTCTTCTGAAAGGAGTTTGAACTGTGAACCATTCAGTCTACTTCTGCCTTCAGAAAATGCAATGTCACAAACTTCAGAAACTTAAGAAATTGTTAGCTTGAACTCCATCTCTAAGAAGGGGACATGGGAAAGGACCTTTCCCATCAAGTCTTAAATCATTTCTTTAAGCTTTGAACCAGTTAATCCTGTCTTTATTGTTGTTGTAGCACAAACTGACTCAATGGGATATCTGGACTGAGCCATAGGCAAGAACCTTTCCTCCCAAGCAGAGAGGATTCCTGGGAGAAGCTGATGCTGGAATGCAGAAGGGAGTGGGCAAACCCAAGACACTGAGGCATCAAACACACCAGAAGTGGTGAGTGGAGAAATAAATAGGTGAAAATAGAAAAAGAATGTTTATCAATACGATGGTAGGTGCTTTTTACAATTGAAACTTTTATATCTATCTATCTATCTATCTATCTATCTATCTATCTATCTATCTATCTATCTATCTATCTACATATATAAATATAAAAAAACTCACCTTACCCAGAGTTGATTTTTTAATTGCCAAGCCCTAGAGACCTAGAGAGGTCACAAAAAAACCTGACAGAAGGCACAGAAGATGAAGATCATTAGCATGATTAGAGTTCAAGTGCAGGCAGGAAAATAAAGAGACCAGAAATATCTTGCTAAAAAATAAAAGGGTTTTCAAAGCAAGCCTTGAAGTATGTTTATTAGTGGAAAGGCAAGAAACCTTTTTTAGCCAGACACTGCCTGATCTGCCATCTTACACATTATTTTAAACACTACCAAAGCAGGATTCCCTGTGTGTCACCTCAGCTTGCAAACTCAGAAGCTGACTTTGTTTTGGGAAGAGGCAGGCTAGGGTGAGATGCTGAGGTTTGGCTGAGGTGCCAGCTCTGGCAGCCCTGTGATGGGGGCAGATTGTGCCAACAGAGAGCTGGAAGTGCCATGCCTGGGGCAAGCCCTGGTGCACAAATGCAGCCAGGTTGGCTCAGGCAGGAGCAAGGGATGTTTGCTGGTGCCCTGGTGCTGCTGGGCTTCCTTCCTGCCCCAGGGGCCAGTGATTCCAGGCTGCAGCTGCTAATTACCTCAGAGGGTGGTTCACACCATGGGGAATCACAGCCATGGCATCTCTCTGGGCTCTCTGGCCTTCAGGTGCTCACTGCTGGCTGAGCAGGCCATGGCTTGCTGTCTCCAGCTTTCAGCAGCAGCCTGTTTTCATTCAGGTTGGAATCAAACCCCTGGCCCTTGTTTGTCTCTACAGGCCTCTGAAAGAGAACAACAATCAAAACTGATTTCATATTCTTGGCCTGAATATCAGAACTTATCCTCAGAGGATAGATTGTACTTGTTAGCCCCAAAAGTCACTTGAATGGGTGGATAAAACACAACACCACTACCCCAAACCAAAAACCTGAATGCCTAATCTGTAAATCTCTGGAGAGAATATTAGCTTTTTATTGTTTCCCTATCAATAAAATGCAGGAAGTAGTCTAAATGCCTCACCTCTACAACTTCCCATTATTTATCATATCAAATGTCCTTTCTTCCAGGCTTTTTGGTTTACTCCTGCAGATAGATTATGCAGACATGTTCAGCATATGGAGCAGAACAGATCCAAACTCTGTTCAATCAAATGCAAAGTGCCTTCATGTGCTGCTGCTTCAGAGTGTGAGCTCCCAGAGAAGGCAATGCACTGAACTGTATTATGAACTGAGAACATGAAAACACCCAGGTAGTCTTGGAAAAATGGTTAATCAGTAAGTATTCACTGGAGTTGGCAGGCAAGCACATTTTACAAATGCTTGTTTCATAAATATTTATTTTAAGAATTGAATTTTGGGAGTTTTCAGACAAAAGAAGCCATAAAACAGTGAAGAGAAATTTCAAGATTGAAATTTTTGTGTGTGTAATATTTTTTTTTTTGCTTTATATTTCTTATAATTTCTTTTCTTCTTTTTGATTTTGAAAGAACCGAAGAAACTAAAATCTACAAAAACCAGTCTCAGGCAGAATGCAGAGCCAGCACCAGGTATCCAGAAGAATGAGTCAGTAATAGAGAAACCTACAGCTTGTAACCCAAATGCCTCAAGCTGTTTGCATTAAGTTATCTTGAATAAACTATGTGTTGTGTATTTCCTGAAGAGCATGACCAAAAACTCACTGAGACCGTGGATCTCCAAGTAGGTTATGGCTGAAAGCCTGACTAATGTTTTATGTGTCTTTTTGATGCATTTCCAAAAGGATGTTTGTTTGTTTTTACTCATTTCTTACTCATGAAAAACAAAACCAAAACGAACAACCCAGTGAACTTAAGTAGGGTTTACAATACAGGATTCATTTTTCATTTGTTAGAGAGCATTTCCTCTAGACTGTAGACAAATTGTTTCCTGGCACAGAAAAATCTGTATTGATGTGGTCAAGATTTAAAATTTAGCAATGAACTTCCTCTACTGGGGGTGTTCTGAATTTCTTCAGTGCAGTGAATCATTCTAGTGGTGGAACCAAACTCAGCTTACTTGTGTTGAATGGCAAAAGAACAACAAAAACTTTCCCAAATTTGAAAATATCACTGAAAAAGAATAAAAGCACAATTGTCTTCAGCCATTATGGGCTGCCCTAATTTGAATCACATGGGAAAATGCTTTGTTAATGGCTTTCTTCCTTTACTCTTCATTGGCAACAAACCAAACCAAACCCTTTTCTTTGTTCTTTTCCTTTATGCATTGCCTTTCCATCTGGTTTTAGAAGAAGCTGGTCCTGTGGCTTAGCAAAGATTTTGAAGTACTAGAGATCTGGGGTCTTTTCTATAGATGTCCACAACAGCCATGGATGGACCACCTCCATTACTGTGCTGTAAAATGGGAATATTCCACTTTACCTCAGGAGGCTGTTGCTAGAAAATCTATTTATTGCTGTAAGATGTCCAGCTGGTATTAAATAATACCACAGGATCATTTAAGGCAAATATATAGTTTGTATTTTTCCTTACAAGTGTGTGCTGTGTAGAGTTTAAGCTAATAAGTCCCGATGATGATTTATGATGAGGAATTCACTCTTAAGAGGAACAAATTTGAATAGATTTAAATACATACGCGTAAAAGAAATATGTGCAGCCTCCCAGAACTCTTTGAAATATAAATGTGAGAATTCCTTTAGGTATAGTGCTGGAAGCCTTCATGTCAGACCATATTGTCAGGTGCCAGGCAGAAGGAGCCAACCAGACTCACTGATTTATGCAGCTTTCTGCTGGAAGACCCCAAAGACTGCAACCCTCTACTGCTCTCAGCTGTGGGGCAGGAGGTGGGATGAGCTCCATTAATGCCTCCTTCAGCTTTTAAACCCAAGTAGAAGGTTTATTCCCATGTGCTCTGGACCTACAGTCTTTTGTCTGCTTTTCTATACCAGCTTCTCCATGTTTGATATTCATTTTATTCCCTTCCTTAGAGTATTATTTTCAACTGAAGAGCAGAATGTTATAGGCTGAGCTGACAGGGCACTAAATATAGCAAAAGCAGGGCAGTTCCCCACTCTAATCATCTCCTTCTGCTTTTATGTAGATAGTAAATGATGGGCCACAGAGGGAATTGCCATTTGTCTCTAGGAAATACATGTCAAAGGAGTTTAAGCGCTACATCCTGCCCACACGGGGAAGTTAATTTAGGCTTGACGCAGCAGTGCTGGCTTTTCCTAGCACTGAGCAGTTGCAGATGAGCTCTTTAGTCCTTCAGCTGAGTGCCATAGAGACCGTGGTTTTGAATAGGGTACTTACAATGGCAAATGGCACCATTTCTAGCCTGAAGGAACAGGCAAATTTCAGCCAAAGCCTGGTGCCATTCACTCACATCATCCCCCTGGCCGTGTGTCTGTCCCAGCCTTGGGAAGCAGCCCTGCCTTGGCCGAGGCTGGGCTCAGCCCCACAGGGCCCGGGCCAGCCTGAGGCTGCCATTTGCTTTGTTTGTGCATTGGGCTCGTTCCCCTGACTTGCCTCCCCTGAGCCAGCTGACTTGCCTGTGCTTTTTTCCCTCTGCCAAGTCTGCTTTGCTGCCTTCTTTCAGGTCTGGAGCTGTTCTGCTGCCTGCTCTTTTAACAGCTGTCCAAGTGCGCAGGAAGAGTCAAACCAACACTAAAACCTGGCCAGCTCTGCTCACTTGGGTCCTACAACCTCAACACAGTGCACAAAAGTTTAAGCAGCAGCCTCGCTGATGGGGCTTAGCCCTAAATCCACACAAATCCAAGGTAATCTGGAAGCAGCTTGCTGCTGCTTTAATATCAGCCTGAGACGGGGGCTGAAGGAGCTTGGAGCTGTGTGCGTGCCTTGACAGAGAAAGTTTGTGATCTAAAGGTTTCAAAATCTGCATAATGAAAGCTGCCAGAAAGTTTAGTGCAGCAGTTCTGCTTTTCCCTGTGCAGAGCTACAGGGCACAGGTTAAGGCTCAGCTCCAAGAAGAGTGAGGTATTGCAATGCAAAGGAGCAGAGGAGATGCTGAGTACGAGGATATCAGTTAAACTTTCTGACCAGCCTAAGGGTTCTTCATGTATTTTATCCACTGGCTGACTAATGTAAAATACAAAAGCATTCTGCCTGGCAAGCCAGGAGCAGAACTGCTGTCTCCACCCTCCCAAAGGATGATTTAAATATGAAGCTACAATGCCGTGGTCTTCCTTTCCTTCTGCCTGCTCAAATGCATTTTTAATTCTTTAATGCAAAGTAGGAAGGCACCAAAATCTCTCTTTCTCCAGAAAAGCCTCAGACAAGGTAGACAGAGACTTCTCTTGGGAATACCAGCAACTCTCCTCCTGCCTTCATAGGAATTAAAATCACACTCCTGTGTTCTAAGTGACCACCTAACCCTGAGGCACAGGAAGAATGGGATGCTGCCTCGTCCCTAGCTGTGAGCTGGCGCACAGCACCAGGTACTGTGGTATTTTTTACCTAGGCAGTCTCAGCAGTGACCAGAGTCACCCAGTGAGCCAAACCACCAGCCTGATTGTATAGGAGTGTGGGCAAGTGCAGAAGCTCAGGCTCAGTCCCCCAGGGGATATGAGCTCTTCATGGTCCACTGTGGACTTAGACATTCTTTGTGAAGTCACCATTCAGTAAGAATTCTCTTATACCCTCATGGATGTACAAAATACACATGATTATAGTGGTCTATAAACCCCAAAAACTGGACACACTGTTTACTTCAGGAATTGTTTGCTCATTACAGGCAAAGCATTTCAGAGTTGCTCCTTCTGAGGTGCTAAGGTCACCTGCTTTGGTGATTGTGTTGTAAGCCTGCTGTGTCCCAAGGCACCAATACTTCCCAGTTAAAACACTGCAGCAGATGAACACAATGAAAGCCAATAAAAAATCCTCCAATTCCAAAGAATTGTTGGTGGAAATGTTTCCTTATTTCTGACACCAATGAAGGCAGCCTACTTGTTTGCAGGGTGAAACAGAGTACAAACTTTTTAATCGTCAATCCCAAATTCACCTAAATGATTTAGGGCCAAATATTCCTCTTATTTACACCAGTGTAAATTTAGGGAAATTTCATCCAATTTAATGTACTGCCAGGTGGTGGATTTTGCCTCAGATCTCATTATTTTTGGGTTTTTATTTATATTCAGCCACTGTGTGTATACACAGATACAAAGCAGTAATTTTTGCCAGCAAGAAGAGAGTGGAGTTTGCTATATAAATTGGTATTTCTCAGTCAATATGTTGCAACCCCTGAAGGGGTTATAAAAACCATCTGGGGGCTTGTAAAAAACTGAAAATTTTATAGCAATCTAAAGCAAAGAAAATGTCATTTCTTCTACTCTCCATAGAGCAGCACCATTCTCTTGGCAACCTGTCAAAACCATACATGAAACAATAAATTCTTTAGGCTTATCACTTTTACCATATTTTTTTTCTTTAGCTTTATAAAACATGGATGAGAACTGGGAAGTTTCTTTTTTTCCCCCCTTTTATACAGGATTTCCTATCTGAACTGCTTGAGAAATGTTGCTTTCAAATTTTTGGCCTCAAAAGGCAGTAAATTTCTTTAAGGGCCTCCGCCTTGGTCTGCTCCTAACCTGCTTGTTAAAACTACAGCCTATTTTGTCAAGCTTAGGCTTGTTTGTGTTGGAGCCAGTTTTTCTATTTCACTGTGACTTTCTGCCTGTCAGTTTCCTCTTTCAGCCTAAATCACACTGGGAAACATCAACATTTCCCTTTGTGGGAAGAGATGTTTTGCATCAAGAGGAAAAAATGGATGAGATTTCCTGTATCCTCATTAGCAATGTGGTGTACAGTTTGAAATCTGCCCTTTCTAAGGTGAGATACCATCTGAAGAACCTCTCTGCTTTTAAGTATAGCCTCACAGTACATACAGCTTGTCAGTGAATTTTGCTTTCATGTACTCATCTTTCATCTCTATGCATAGGTACTTATCTATGAAATTAATTCTAGTAGCAACCAAGTGTGTCCCACCTAAAGGAATCAGAGGATAAATTCAGAAAAAAGGCTCATTGTTGGCTTTTTCCCCTACCAGGACAGGATACCTCACATAAGGACTGGGCAGGCAGCAGAGCTGGTGGGGCTCTGAGACCCTGAGTGGGGTAGGGGGAAAAGGAGGGGATGGCAGTCCTCCCCTTTTGGCAGCTGTTTGGTTGGGTGGGCAAATCTCAGGCAGCTTCACCTCAAACTCCTCTTGACTTCAGCTATTTTTGCCTGATTTCCACAAATTAGGTCTTTGTTGATGCAAAGTACTTAGTAGGTGTGGTGCCTCACTCTTTCCAAAAAGCCTGACTTGTTAACTGTTTAGCGGGCACGAATTTGATCACCTAAACCACTTGCTAAGCAGAAGGAGCAGTGCCTTCTTGCCTGGTGGGAGGTGGTTGTCCACAGCCAGGAACGGAATGAGCTGTGGGCAATGTGGCAACAACCAAGGGGAGGAACTGCACTTCTGGCTTTTACTCTTCAGCTCCAGCTTCACTGGACTGGAACTGTGCTGTCCAAACTGGGTGGAATCAAAACTTGGACAATTTCATGTCATTTTCATTTACTTGGAACATGACTCGCTTTTCCCTGTCCCATTTCTACTGAAGGCAGACTACAAAGTCTGCACGTGAAGAGGATGAGCTCAGATCCAAGAGAAGGGCATTTGGGGGCTTAGCTGTTGGAATAGGTCCTCAGGCTGTCGGACTAGAACCAGGATTCCTGCTCCAAGTTCTGAGTTCAGCTAGCTAGTCAGGGTCTAGCTCTTCAGCTACCTTTCCATATGCCAGATTGTACCCAAATGCTCCTAAAATCATTCAGTGGTATTTTCCCATGTGGTTTTCATGATGCTGAGTGGTTGGGCAAGGCATCTGACATGATCTACCCAGCTTTCTGCCTTCATGCCTGAGAGAAAATGGATACCCAAGGGTTGTCTCTGCTAATATGAAAAAATATGCAAAAGGTGGCTGTTGGGTATTTTTGTGGGTTTTTTTGTTTTTAATTAATCTCCATTCTCAATTCAGAAATGGATCTGAGTAGAAATGATGGTATGAAACATTTTGGGAAAAAAACATTTTAATTAAAATTTAAAAATTTAAAAATTAAATTTAAAAAAACATTTTAATTAAAATTTAAAAATTTAAAAATGGTATGAAACATTTTGGGAAAAAAACATTTTAATTAAAATTTAAAAATCGAGCTGGTTAGTAAATAGCCTCACAAATGTCCACCTCAGCTGGTGGAGAAACCATTCCTGGACAGCCCATCCTTCTAGCACCAGCACCTTATCTTGGCCTAATTCCCTGTGCCCTGCCTGAGGCTGAGCTCCTTGCTTCTGAGCACTGCCTTGCTGTGCCACCTCTCTCATCCGTGTTTCCATCATTTCTGTTTTGCCCAGGCACAGGGCCCTGCACTGAGAGCCACCTGGATGGACACAAAGATCTCCACCATAAAGACCAGCAGCAGCTGCCACCACTGCTGCTCCAGCCCGTGCCAGGAGATGGGTTGTTTTCATTTTTTATCCAGAGAAGTCCAAACTCCCGAGGGAAGAAATGTGGTTTATTGCATACTCATCCTGTTTCTTCAAAGCTGAACTGTGCCATGCATGAGAATTTTTTGGAAACCGGGATCAGAAACGATGACTTAACAAGGCAGTGCTGTGTAACAAGGCAGTGCTGTCCACTGCCGCACAACACACTGCCGGTTTTCCTGAAGTTGTCAGCACTACTGGTTTTGTACAAAGAGTGGAAATTCCTTCTTGTACTTTGTCAGTCAAGGAGTCCAGGGCTGTCAGTGAGTGTTACGGCTAGCATGTGTTTTCCCAGGTTTACACTTCTGTCCTGCCTGCTGCTCTGTGCCTGTGCAGTTACACTGAAGCAGCAACAACTTCCCTCCCTCCGATCCCTCCCGCCGTTCGTGCAGATTAAACCCTAGGGCCACACAAGGGATGGAGGTCCCAGGCTGAGCCATTTCCTCATCCCTTGGTGAGGACACGGGGAGGAGCCCCTTGGCCAAAACCCTCCAAGCTCCCAGCACGGCACTGCCGGGAAGGGGCCGCATGGAGCTGGCCTCGGTGGTCCCTGTCCCCTCACCACCCCCGGGGTGTCCTGCCGGGCCTCGCCTCGCCCCGTGGGCAGCTCCACCGCTGCCTCGGCTTCCCCTTGTCCCCGGCGGGGCTGATCCAGCGGGGCCGTGCGACACGGAGCTCAGGCCGAGCCGGTGCCGGGCTCGCCCCCCGCGCCGCTCCGGCGCTGCCCTGGGCGGGCCCGCGGCGCGGGGCGAGGGGCGGGCGGGCGGGCGGGGCGGCCCGGGCCCTATAAATGGCGGGCGGCGCCACCGCGCTCCGGCCGAGCGGCGCGGGGCGAGGGGCAGCGGCGGCCGGGCAGCGGCGGAGAGCGGCGGGCGAGGTGAGCGGGGCCGCCCAGCACCGTGCGGGCACGGCCGGGCCGGGCCGGAGGAGCGGGCGGGAGGGAGAGCACCGGGCGGAGGAATGGGGGACCTAAAGTTTGGCTGCTGACAGCCCGGAGGCCGCGGGGGTCGCTCCGGCGGCTCCTCGGTGCGCTCCTGTTACCTGCTGGCAGAAGTTTCCCAGCACCGGGTGCGTGGGCGCTGTGCCGGGAGCGGGGCTTCTGGCGCGCCGAGTTTCTTCCAAGATAAGGCGCTGGCTTTGTGCGAGCAGGGAGGGTTTTTGCCCCAAAAGAAGCGGGTTTTAGGCTGGCAGCCCGCGGGTAGCGGCCCCGCCGGCGCGGCGCGGGAGACGCTGCGCTCCCGGGTGCGGGAGAGGCGGCACTTCCCAGGCACCGGCTGCGCTGGGAGCGCTGGGGAACTGCAAGTTGCTCGCTTGCATTCGTGTCCCTTGTCTGCCGTGAGAGAGAGCTTGCTGCTGTTGTGCTAAATAAAAGTAATAAATCATAATTTAGTTACTAACTGAAATTTGCTTGGCTTTTCGAATGGCAGAGTAACGGGGGAGGAACATTTACGGCCATTGCCCTTTGGGGAGGAACGAGTGATATTGTGATACTGTAACAGGATTTGGATAGAGCTGATGGCATCCCGCTGTGTGCTGGAGCGGAGAGCTGGTTCACCAAAACACTGACCTCGGCTCACTTGGGGTGATGTGGGAGCTGCTTCGTGTATCGCGTTCTGGGAACGTTTGGAAATGCAGAGTCCTTTGTCTCTTGGTGAAAATGGTGCTTGATAGTTTGGCTCAGTACTGTGCAATGTTGGAGGATCTTAACAGAAAAATACCTTTGGAGAAATCATTGTAGTAACAAATAGATGCTAAAACGTCAAATTTCCCATAAAACCAGGGAATATCTGTTTATGAGTTAGAGGCCTTTGATTTATTTCTCTCCCGCTTTCTCATGCCTGCATATGATTCTGAACGTGGTTTGGCTTTTGTGGTTGTAATCGCATTCTTGGGCAACTTCCTGAAAGAGAAACCTGGTAGAATGACTTTTTTTTTTCACTGCACTGAAAAATGACCTCTTGTTCCTTCACTTTCTCTGGTGTGAGCATTTAGTAATGTCTTGTCCCCAGCTTGCCACAGGAATTCATTAGAAACCTGATTTTGTAGGGACTATTCACAAAATGTACGTAGGTGTAAGCAGCTGTGGTGCTGTGTAGCTTTGGAGAAACTGCAGACATCCTTGAGGAAAGTGAAAAGCAGCTGCATGCCTGCTGAGTGCTCAGATGAGCCTTTGGAGTGTGAGGGGAAGACCAATGCAAATAAAAAGGTAGAATTATTAAGTAGATTAATTCAGCTGCATGTAAGATAGACTAGGTTGGAGATCTAGCATTTTGTGGGGTGTGATTAAACTCATGAGAATAGCAGCTGTTTGGCACAGGAGCAAACTTTAAATGATGAATGCTAGTCCACAGCTTTTTACAATTACAGGCAAGTTGTATGTCAGGCAACCTATAAGCAAATTGTGTGAAGTGCTCTTGAGATGCTGGAAGGCAGCTTCTCTGGGCACTGCTATTTTATGCCCTCCCCAGGTATGAGGATGGTGGAAGAACTCCTCTTTGCTCTGATTGGTGATATGGCCATCACTATAGTCACACATACATTTATATCTATATATAGCTCTATGGATCTCATGTGGGAGGCAATAGAAACTCATGTCAGAACAAAAAAGAAAACAGAAACCCGCAGTGGATTTTGTCTCAAGGTGTATACAGAAGTGTTGGAGCTTCTGTTTGGTGTTGTCATTGACAACCAGGAGAATAGCGTGTCTTAGTAGCATGTGGAGACTTTTAGCCTGAGTGTCTAAATCACACAGCCAGAAACGTGTTCCCAACCTGGAATTTCTTACCAGCATCTGCTAGGCAGAAAAATGTCAAGCAGGGAGCCCAGCAAGTTGCACCAGGTATTTTTAGAATAGGTTGAAGTGAATGTGTCTGTATAAATACTGAAAAATAACCACCTCACCTTACTGCTAGGAATTACAGTGGAGATGCATGTGAATTTCATGTATCCACAGCAAGGGATCAGCTCAGAGGGAGCTCTGGGTAGAGATTTGTGGTGGTGGGCACAGCATCTACCTGGCTCATGCAGCTGGTTGTGGCTTTTGATTCTTGATAGGAACTACTGTGCTCATTCTTGAAAAAGCTGAGGCTTGGTGGAAGGTTTTTCTTGGAAGCTGGGGTTAGGGTTGTCTGGGCTGCTTGAATTGCTTAATCACAAGCATGCATGAAAAAGCATGCTTTTGTAATACTAATTATGGGGAAATCAATTCTAATCATCAAAACATTTCCAGTCGACTTGGTTTGTTAACTGAATTCTGCGATTCTCTGGGGTCCAAGGTTTTATACGTGAGAAGACAGGGAAAAGATGGATAACCATCACTAATCTGTAAAGTGTTGCTGATAGTCATCTTTACCTGCCTCTGAGCATCTTCCCAGTCACCTGTGACATAGCTAATGAAGCAAGTTTTACAGCAAAGTGCTGGCCTGTAAGAACCATGTCATTCTGTGCATCTATACTAGCCATAAACATCTTCTGAATAAGTGTAGTGATATAAGGAATTGCCTCTTCTTGGTAGTGGTAGCGTGGAGTAGTCAATCACCTACATATGATTTTAAAGATTTAGTGTAAATATAAAGATTCGGTGTAAGTTAGGGAAGTATGAAAATATAATAAGGTTTTTATTATTATTAAAATAGCTTCTTTGTGTAAAAACTGGAAAGCTGAATATGTGCAACCATGTGTGTGTTCAGGTGTCTCCTCTGTGATGGTTAAAGTGGTGGGAGGAGAGCAATAAGAGGTGGTAGCATTCTGCAGCTGGAGCTACACAAAGGTTTAGGCTGGCATGCTGTAGGGAAAAAAGCTGTCCTGTGTTCTGCTTGTTCCCATCTCTTTAGGGAGAGACTCTAGTTCATACTTGACTTCTGTAAGCAGAGCTGAGGTCTCTGCTGAAGTGAGAGCCAGTAATCAGGGACTGGAAAAGTATGGGGCAATTTTAGTGGCAATGCTAGTGTAAGCTGTAGGTTCTTAAGCTGTTTATCGTGGCCTTGAAATACACTCAAATGCTAACTGAAATGCTTTCTAAATCCATTAGCACCTCTACTTGACCAGTGTCTGTGGAAAAACATGCATTTTGGCAGCTGCTGTGTCTTTTCTGTGGTCTGGTGTTTACCTGTAATGGCCAGAAAGGTGGTTTTTTTCCCTTATTTTCATGCTGAAATCAGAAGGTGCCTTATGCTGGGGTCCAATTATTATGCCACAAAGCAGTTTAAGTATGAAAGCATATTAATCTTCTGGAATTATCTCCCCTTGGAGAAAATGTCAGTTTTGCTGACCATGCTCAGCCATGAGGTGCAAAGTGTGGGCTTCAGGCAGTCTGCTGTTGGCATCCTGGGCTCTGGAAACAGCAGCCTGAAATTCTCCTCAGTGTTGTGGGACTGTGGAAGGGCTCAAGATTGATGGCCAGTGAGTGCTGAGCTGAAGAAGCCTGTTCAAAGCTGGGTATATGTGGTGGCCTTGGCATGCAGGTAGGTTGGTTTGTGAGAAACAGGAGTTACCAAGAGACTGTAAGCTACAGGAGTAAACCCCCCTGGAGTCTCCAGAAGCACTAGTGAGAAGTGCTGGTACATTCTACCTCCCTTAGTTTGGCTGATGTACAGGGGATATGAATTTATGTTCATCAGCTCTGTAGCTTTCACCAAGCCTGTTTTTATATTAAATGCTTTCTGTATTATTTAACAGCTCGCTCTTTAAGCTTCTGTTCTTGCAGTGGGACATGTTGAGGTATTTAGTGATGTTTCTCACTGCTTCTGAGATGGTTCTGTCATCTGCTGTGAACTGTAAGCTGCTGCTTGCCCAAAGCTGAATGAGGTTTCAGGTTTTTTGTTTGAATAGGAGAGGGACAGTTTCCCATTGGCTAACAGGTTACAGGTACAAAACCAAGAGGAGAACTGAACATGACTAGTTTTTCCTCTTCCATTCTGTTATCCTATAACTTTACATCCCTAAGCAATCTAAGAAATGCCATGTAGAAGTTGGTGCATTATCTGTATGTCTCCATTTTGCTATACACCCTCCTCTCCCAGAAAGAGGAGTTCATGTGTCTTTCTCAGCAGTGAAACAAGCTGAGGCCTCCAGCTGCTCTGGCAGCTCGGTTGGAGAGGTTGCTTTCCCAGCTAATTGCCTACTTCCTCTGCAGAGGTTTGTCATCTGCCTTACAGAAATAGTGATGGACTCTGTGGAGCCTCAGCCAGCACAGCTCACGACTCAGCCCACAAACTCTAAGGCTGAACTGAATCAGACAGTTTAATATACAGGTCATGACCTGCTCTTGGAGAAATCTTGTGCTTAGTTCATACTCAGTTGTCCCTTTTTTTACTGTGGAAATTTAAGTCTTCCCTTCCCAGAAATCTGTAGTAAAGCCAGTGGGATCAGTCAGAAGTGAGGTCAGTTTAACAAAAAGAGTGTTTTCTTAAATACAGGTCTTTAAATAGCTGGTAATTCTCTTACTAACTGGTTCATGTAAGTCTTCTTGCAGATGACTGAGGAGGTGTCTCCCTGAGCATATGGATGAGGTTCCCAGCACAAAGTTTCATTCTTGCATCCTTACAGCACCTGGGACTTCTGATGCTCTTGTGGTTGGCCAGTTCTGCTTCTGGAGCTTTCTGGGGGGAAAAGATGAATATAAGTAAATGTCTGTGCTGTGAATAGAAATGTGAATCTCCTTATCCTTTTTGAGTAACCTTCAAGCTAGGGCTGGAATGGCTGAGAAGAGGCCACTAAAAACTAGTATCTCCTGTGAGCTTAGGTCTGTTTCAGTGATGCTGTCCTGGATACAGAAAACCAGTATACATTTTTCATCTTAAATGTTAATAACTTGGCTACGTTACACTTTAAGGGTTATAGTTGTCAGCTAGTTTTTCAGATAAGGTTTCTAAATTAGCTTGCAAATAGGAAGTGGTTGATTGCTAATGTTATGCAGTGTGATTAATAAATAAATAAAAGGCTAGTCACCCATTACTCTGCAGATCTCCAACCACAAGTGCAGTAAATGGTTAGAACAGCATTCCTGATCTCTCCAAGTAATTTGTCATTTGGTAGCATTCCCATGTACAAATGCTTAAAGTATCAGATTTTGGTTATCAATGAGCTTGTGCAAGTGCAAGTTTTTATGAATGTCATTGCTATGAACAGAGAATACTGGAGTTCCAAATCATTTTTATAGTGAAACGACTGTATTGACTGTATGTACTTTTAGAGTAACTCCCAACACTGTACTGCTGTAGCCTTTCCTCTTGAAGGAGGAGGGGTAAGTAAAAACTGAAAATAATGCAATTAATTCAATATTACTTGCATTATTTTAAGTGGGGCTTCTTAAAGTCCTCTTGAGAGAATGTCTCCCCGTCTTCTGATACCATGTGGGCATCTCTAAACCCAGTTGGCTTTAGTTAGATGTTGTATTGCTGATAGATCCTGCCACCTCTCTTAGCTTCCCAGGATAATAAAAATGTAAATAATGAAAAATAGTATGGCTCCATAGCCTAATTTTCAGTTACGCTGTAAACCCTGACTGAACCACAGAGTGTGGAATGATGGGAATTGGGCTTTGTAGCATTGTTTAGTAGGAAATAGAAGTACCTCTTCTTTAGAGTAACCTAAACCTAAAAGTTGTTGAATCTGAAGGCCAACAGTCATCTCTTCTACTCTGCAGTGACTCACATGCCTTTTCAAAGCTCTGAAGTATTAACTATTGGCTTGAGGACTCAATTCTATGCCTTTAGTTTTCTTTATTTCTTACACAGTTGGTTTTTGTTTTTTTCCTTTGCTTGACAGTTCTTGAAGCCTAAGTGTTAGAGATATTGGTGCCTTAACCTTTCTGAAGGAGGATGTATCCTGAAAGGCCTTGGCACTCAATCTTCTCCAAGCACAGTTCCCAAGTGGCCATGGAGCCATCTCCACAAGGCTGTTTCTGCTCTCCCAGCCTGGTAGGTGCAAGAGGCAGGGAGGCATGTGTCACTGGCCAGCAGATGAAAATTCACCTGAGAAAAGGAGAACCAGATTTGTTTGTGCTGCAGGGGTGTAGTGGTGTGAGACTCTTGCTTTCAGATGACACCAAGATACCTGCACCAAGTGAAAAAGCATAAGGGTACTGGGTTTCCCTTTAATATTTTTTTAAGGAATAAAAGATGGTAAAATCCTAAAGCAGAGGTGGGACTTAGGGTGGAGGTGGTGGTGAGGTACCTGATAAGACACCCACCACTGTTAGTCCTCGTGGACTATTTACTTCATAGATCTGTACTTACACAGCCCATTGCCAAGGAATTAATACCCTGTACCTCATTAATGGAGCTTGCAATGCTGCAGGCTTGCCTTTGGCTCCTAACGAGCCTGTGGTTGCAGAGTGAGCATTGCTAATGAACAATAAATGCGGGAACTGTGGTTCCATGAGGCCTTTCTTGCACTAAAAAACTAAAAGTGGGGGCTTGAGTTAGGGCAGATGCTCTGATTGTCAAACCCTATTCCCTCTACTGGGGTGAGCCCAGAGAAGAGGGTCCAGCCTCCCCACTGTGCTGTGGAACACTGCTGTGCTCCCTCTTTTGGGGAAACTGGTTCTGCAGCGTTAGTCTGGATGAGCTGACTGTTCCATGCTGGTTTCTTCATTATGTTAAAATACCCTCATTGCATAAAGAACTTAAGATCAACCAAACCACTTCTTTAATAAAGGGACACCAGTAAATTAAAAACATAATTCTCTTTAATCTTTCTGATACTGTAAGACTTGATACTAGGTCTTGGAAAATTCTGTGGAAACTACTTTAAATACAGGAATAAATAATACCTAGAAACTTTAGCAATTGTAGTTGAGCCTACAGTAACAAGAGAACACATAAAATTTGAGAATGGTGGTAGAATTGTGCAGTACCATAATAGTCTCTATAAGCCCCCTGCCCTGTCAACTGTATTTGCTTCATGAAGGAGAGCTAAATTTGACTCTTTAAATCATGTATAAATGAGGGATGGAAGTAAAAGCAAATGATCCATAAAAGCCTATCTATGTTCTTGAAACTCTGAATAGTGCCTCTGTAGTTGTTGTACAGTCACAACTCAGTGGTGAAGTAAAAAACTCTGGTCAGCTTTGCATGATGTGAAATTGATCTTTGTAATTAACTACCATGAACCACCACCAAATGCTGTAGAAGATGGATAGCTACTGGCGAGAAAGATTAGTCTGGCTTATGAACTGCAAACCCTGGTCATGAGGCTACAGACAGTTTGAAATGGAGCTGGTCTCTCTGCACTTCATGTTTAACAGGAACTCCCAGAAAAAATGGTGGCGGTCAGGACTCTTGATAAAGAAGCACTGAACTCCAGCCTCCTGCTCATGGGGAACAGTGCTCGGACAAAGAGATGGTTCCTGTTAGGGACCAGCTGGTTTGACAAGCTGGTGCTCTGCAGGGAAATTCCCACTTGGCAGGGGAGGCTGGTTGGACACAGCTGAACAGGCTTTCCAGAATGCCCTAAAAACCTGAGAGAGATAGGAATAGAAGAGATAGGATTAAGGTTGGGAGAGGAAATCTTCAGAAGCAATACCATGCTTTTGCATTCATGTGCAATGCTGGCTGTTGTGCCTGAAGTCAGACCAATGTCTTAAGATATAAAATTATTTTTTTAAAAAACCCATCACTTCCAACTTATCTCTGTGTACAAGTTATGTTTGTGTCTTGTTGACAGTAACTTACTCCTCTTCAGAGCAATGTGAGTACTGAGCTGTTTAAAATCTAGCAATCATCCTGTCTTGGAAATGCTCTGCATATACTAAACTTTCCAGGTATTGAGTAATAATGGAAGGAGTTGTTAGATGAAAAGGAAGAGCCAACATTCAGGAAGATGAAACATTTCCCAGATCTGTCATGTGGAAGAAGCCAGAACTTCAGCAGCTGAACTCAGGTTCAGGATGAGGAGAAGATATTGAAGCTGAGGGCTTTGATATGTAGGAGGCTTAGGCAGAAGGGGAGTCAGGAACACCTGTGAGGTGCAGGGAAGCCTACCAAGAGGCTGGAGTGTTTTACCATCAGCTGGAAAACAAGACCCAGCACATGACCTTCCCTCTGCAACCAGAGTGGTCTCCTTGCTTGGGAGAAACAATTGCTGTGTGTTCAGCCAGCTCCTTTAATGACTGTTAACAGGTTTGGTTGAGTATTTATTCAGTCCTGCTGGAGAGAATTGGTTAAATGCCTGAAGTGAAGCTGCTTTCTTTCAGCTCGTATGTCAATTGAAATAAGACTTTTAAATTAGTAGCCCAGATGACAGTGGCATGGAAACATCAACATCTCAGACTTGGAGAGGTCCCTGAATGTTTGTTCCAGGCTGGCTTTCTCTGGTCACAGAGGCTGCCCAGTGCATGCCACGTGGGCTCAGGGGCTCTGAGGGTTTTGTGCTTAATACAGTGAGACCAGCAATGCTGTGAGACTGCTCTTTAGTTTTAGTCCCTTTAGCTGTGCTTGCTGCTCTTTGGTTACAGCTATTCACAGAAGTGCAGTCTGGCGTCTAAACTTCCTTGTGCTTGATATGTCTTTAAAGAAACTACAGAATCAATCTTGCAACTGCAAGAAGAGCCTTTTGGATTATACATTATTGCTGTTGAAGTCAGGCTTCATAGTGCAGTCATTACAGATATCTGAAAATGTATGTACAGTTGATTATTTCATCCTCAATCCACTGCAAAGTGTTCTTCAGTCTCTCTGGGACAAGCCTTTTCTCCAACTTGGATATTAAATATGGGCATTTTTTCAGATCATATTTTTGCCTCTGATCTTGAACCAAACTAATTTCTGTTCTTCCTCTTGGGAAGAAAGCAGCAGCTTAGGCTCACTGAAAATGAAGTCCTTCCTAAGCTAGTTTTCTGCTGTAGGAGTATCTTCATTGTTAGCAGTATTTTTTGCCTGGGGCTGAAGATGTTACTTTTCCCTGCTCCACCAAATGCTTTTCTAGGCACAGATTAAACAGCCTGTATTAATATAACTTTGCTTTTGTAACAAGCATTCTATAAATGTAGGCTGAAAGCACCACTTCCTCTTTGTTGATGTAATTGCTTCCATAATAATTTTATCAAAAAAATTTAAACTAGGTACTATGATGGTGATCTGAATAGTTGAGCCTGGTGAGAATTGAGTATCCTGCCCAATACATCTGAGAGTCAGTGTTTGCAACACCAGCATGAAACTGAGCTCATCCCAGGGTTGGGAGCCTGAAGACTTTGCATCATCTGTCATGAAACAACACAGAGCTATCAGTGTACATAGGACATGCTGCTGTGTTCCTCCTCTGCCTTGCCCAGAGCTCTGTGCCTGACTGGAATAGTTGTCTAAAAATTCCTTTGTGGCTTCGGCCAGGCTCTGCAGTTAGAGTTATAACTGGTACTTCAGTGTGATGTACAGGACCTGGGGTGGTGCTGCTCTGTGAGGCAGGGGGAGCTGAGTTCTGGGTGTGCTTGCTGAGGAGATGGCATCTCTCATACATGAATGTGTGACACTGATCTGTCCTGCTCAGAAACTCTAGCATTAGGGTTAAGAACTGGATTTGCATAACAAATGGCAATGTATGATAACACTGGCTACATTTCTTTGGGCTGGTGACAGCATTCCCATTGCGTGTTGAGAAGTTGAAATTGTGGATGTTGTCCTTCCTGTAAGTGCTCAATCTAAGAAGTGGGCAGCCTACCCTACAGAGGGACTTTTTTTTGATCCAGCATCTTTCAAAAGCCCACATTTATGTAAATGAATTCGCCTATACACTTTCCTCCTCCTCAGTTTAACTTTGTAAAAAATATAAAGGTCATAGGCAAAGAAATGCCTAGCCTGTATTTTTGTTTAGTTTTCTGAAGCATTAGATTCAGATTTAACTATCACTAAGTTTTTTAGCTTCAGTGTTATGAAAGCTTGTTGAAAGCTTGTTGATATTCTGTATAGCAGGTCAGCTGTTTTCCATCCTACACATCATACATCCTTTTGGATTCCTTCTCCAAGCACTGTGCTTAAGCTGTTTCTTTCAGGATATGCAAATGCACTTCTTGATACTGGACTGCATAGAAGTTAATTTTACTGAAATCCATAATGGAAACTTCAGTTGCAGGGATGCCACTTCTCAAAGATCCAATTGTCTCCCCAGTTACCTGGTTAAGTTACACAGTGGCCATAGCAGGGCCAGGCCAAGAAGTGACTGTTCCATAACTTGTGATCAAAAGTGGTTTTACTCTTTTTCCATGCTCAGAGCACTGTATGACTTTATTTCATTTATTGAATAGGTGTCTGCTAGAGATTGTGCTCCAAAACAGAGACCAACCCATCTTAATGGTGTGTCAGGAGGGAGAGGTTAGGCAAATATGGAGAATTCTGGGTAAACCAGATGCAGGAGGTAATCAGTTGAAACAGAAAAAAGCCCAAAATTCTGCAGCAGTGGCCTTGGGAGCAGAGTTGGGTTGTTTTGACAAGGCTTCACATGTTATGGGGAAAATACAAGGCTGTCACCCTGAGTCTGTCAGGGGCTGTCATCAGTGAAGTAGAAAACTTGGAGACTTGCAATATATTCTGGGAAAGTCAAAGAGAGAAGTGTCTCACTTCAGTTAGGTTTGTGCAGATGAAGTACCTAAATGACAATGAAACATTGTTTTGTTTGATTTCCAAGTGTCACTCCTGTCTCTGCCCTCATAGTATGCTTCTTGCCATATAATGTATCAAGGGTAGATTGCCCTCAAAATAGGCCAGTTTCCTGTGGTTTGCTGTCAGGGTCAGGTGGAGCTGCCTTGGTCAAAAGCCTGGTTTTCAGATTGCTGCTCAAACTGTGCTCTGTGATTACCTGGTAGTGTCCCTGTCCATCACTATGTGGGAGAGGCTGTATTGCACCAACGTGCACCGCTTCTTGCTTCAAAGTGCCTCCAGTAAGACTTTGTAATAGTTTCAGGGCCTTGAAGTTTCTTTTTGCCAAGATACTAGGTCAAGTTATAAGTCTGCTTAATATCTGGATTAAGAATTTGTTTAAACTACCCCTTGGGTTTCCAGGTTTGGGAGAAGAGATGGCCACCAAACCACCAAAGAAAATCCTAAAAGCTAGCCCTAAATGAAGCTTTTCATGGAGTTCCTACTGCAAGGCACCAGTGCCATCAGTGTGGAGCTGCTGCCTGTGAGAGAAGGAATTCTTACCCTTAAGAACTAAACTAGAGGTTTCAGGTGGTTTGTGTTAGTATCAAAGAACACTGAAGAATGTTCCTTAACAATTTTAATTTATTTTTAAAAGTGCAAGTTTACTTTCCCTGTCAGGCTGTTGGCTCTCCCCCATGACATTTTCTTGCTGTAGCTGGTGATGAGGGGTGCAAGACAAATGTAGGAGTGACTCATGTAACCTGCCTCAGGGGGATGCAAACCCAGTCCATGGTGCTTGGGGTTTGTTCCTGCTGGTCTCAGCTGCAGCTAGCCCAGTCCAGCCTAAATTTTGGACTAGGCTTGAGTAGTTGCAGCAGGTGGCTGATATGAAGCTCCTTTGGAAGGAATTGTGCTTTAGTGACCTCAGAACTGCTTGGGGGATTAGTAGGTTTATGGAGAAGACTTAATTATTGGGTGGGCTATTACCCTGCTTTGTAGGACAGTGTTTTCATTTTTTCTTGCATAACTTAAATCAGCAGGTTCCTCTGGTTAGGAGTATACTAAAGTTGGGTTTGGGGGAGAAAGCTGTCTAAACTCCTGCATTATTGCATTTTCAGCATTTGGTTAATTCTGCAACAACAAACTGCGACAAAGCCACCCTCGTCCCCTCAAATGGCGTAGAAGAAAGTGGAAATGCTGTATTTGTCGCTTTCAAGTGTTTTAGCACAGTTAAAGTACATGCTATTAAAAGATGATTAAACAAATCTGTACAAACACCAGCTGGTTTTCTGGTAGTCAAGCGCTCCAGCATGGTTTGAACTCGCAGCGTAGGTAGGCTGGCGATGGCACAGCTCCTTGGGCTGTGTGGGAGGAGGCTGGCAGTGACAAGGCTGTGCCTCTGCTGGGCCCCAGCACCCTGGGGTGCTGCACCCAGAACAGCAAAGGTGCCAGCTTGCTGCACTGGGGGCTCCAGGGCAGCACAGACCTGGTTCTGCATTTGTTATGCAAATAACACTTCATTCGGTGGGACACCTTCTGCAGCCTTGCTTCTGATGGCAGTGAGGGAACAGGCTCCTGGCTGGTCTGGAAATGGAAGTCAGGGCTGTGAACTGTGTAAATGAAATGTCTTAAAAATGTTGTGAACAGGGAACATAATTTAAGGAAATAGGAGATTATTGCATGTTTCTCTAAGTATCTCTTTGCCCTAACAAAAAGGGTTGAATGCAGTTTCATGAGGAGGAAATACAGCACAGTAGTTACAGTGCTCAGTGTTTGACATTTGGGTTTGGCTGTCTATAATCAGTTGCTGATAGGTCCTGAACAAAATGTTGATGCTGCTTGTGCTTCAGCTCTTTGGAGCTCATGGATAATAATACTGAGTTCTGTCAGGTGTTAGACCTGCAGATGAAGATACACCTGTTTTGAATATTAACTCCATTCTGTATACATTAGGTGCTCTGTTTTCTTAAATGGAGATCTACAGGTTGAAATCCAAGTTCAACATTTGCATTTTAAAATTTTCCTCTACGTTCCTGTTATTGAGAATGCCAATTATGCAGCTAACTCTTATTGTTCTAGGCAGTTGTAAATTCCCACAGCAGAAGGTCTGTTTGCATATGTATATATGCTTCTGTTCACTGCAGAAAATGATCTATGAGGTGTAGGTGCATCACATACTAGTGGGTGAGGACCATACCACACTTCTCAGCACTCATTTACCATAAAGGGCAATCTAAATAGAATGCCAAGGCTCATTTAACTGAGACAAAAAAATACCTCAACTAGGGTGTTGTGGGAGATAGTCTCCTAACTTGGTGGCTTTTGTCCTTTATTTAGGCACTGGTATCTAGCTATGTCATGATTATCATTGTGTCTGGAAACCCCTAGACCTAAAATCCTGGCAGTGCTAAGTAAAACACAGTGAGCTGTGTGAGTGCCATTGCCAGAGCTTTGTGAATGGTGTGTGGCACATGTGCAAGACTTGCCTGCTCTTTAGGTGAATAAGAATTTATGTTAAAAATGCTGTACTTGTGAAAGCTGACTTAACTTCTCCCTCTTGTTTTCTTGCAGGTATCTCCAACCAGGAATCATGAACTGGCATTTTTCACTCCTCTTTGTTCTTGGGACTTTAATGTCTGTATGTTCCCAGTTCAGTTTTTATCCTCTGGAGGAGCTTAGCTCTGATGTTGGAATCCAGGTCTTCAATCAAATAGTGAAAGCTAAGCCTCAGGACAATGTTGTTGTCTCTCCTCACGGGATTGCATCTGTCCTGGGGGTGTTGCAGCTGGGAGCTGATGGCAAGACAAAGAAGCAGCTGACAACTATGATGAGATACAGTGTAAATGGTCAGTGATCCTAAGGTGGTTTTGGGTGTGTTTTGTCAGACTCTTCATGATGTATGAGATGGCTTTCAAAGTGTGGTAGATTGCATCATGCACCAATTAACTCTGTTTACAAAAGCACAGAATGGACATGCTTGAAGTTAATTGGCAATTTGAGCATGGGTATGTACATATACCCAAACTGGCTTATAAGCAGCTTGGTTAATGACTTCAGGGCCCTGGCTAGAACTGCCTTTGTCCTTGCCAAATTGGTTTTCCAGAACAGGGTGGATGGTGGTCCAGTGCTAGCTCTGAGCAGGAAGGTGGCTGTACTCCATTTCAGGGCTGAACAACCTTTAATGTGCCACTCCTTAGATACCAGGGCAAGAGGATATTTCTTGGCACCTCACTGAAAGCAGTGCAAACTAACCATACAATTGATACTTTCACTTTGCTCTTCAGTTTTGTTCATGTGTTTCTGCTGTCAGAATCCCTGTATGTGTAGTTCTTGTAGTGCCCTCTTCTTGAAACAGCCATTTCTGCTTGCCTGTGCCTGACACTGCATGCATCTGTGTTCATATTCCTCTGCCAATGTCTGCCCCTTCCAGAGGGAGTAGGCTGAAGATTCTTACTGCTTTAATTTGCATGCTATTTTTGTGCGTGTTTGCCAGCAAGACTTAACATCTTAGTGCCAGCATTCTGCCTTACTTCCAAGAATAGAAAATCCTCCAGGAGGTAAGTGCACATTTAAATCTTGAGCAGTATTGTCATATAACATGTTGCCATATAACATGTTGTCCTGTCTTCATTTGCTTTGCTGTTTTGGTCCTGGATTTGAAGTACAATGAAATTATTTGACACTTTAACATCTAAATGATGTAGATTGAAAGCCCTTCATGGGATAATCAGCTCTAGGAATATTTGAATGCTTAAAATCTAAGTACTTGCAAAAATGTTGAAGTACTGTATCAACTGGTTTTATTTGGCCTTCAGTATTCCTAATCCTAACTGTGAGACACAGAGGTTCTCAAACACCTTAGAAGGTAGCCACTGCCTGGTTAGAGGCTTGGTATGGGATGCTGCCTCTGTCCTTGCACAGGTATCCCCTGCTCTTGTTCATGACTACCTTAAAGTCCTTTGGCAACTGCTTCTTTGGAAAGGTATTAGTTGAAAAGTATTTAATTTGTCTTTAGCTGTCTTTTAATGCAATTTAGCAGCTGGAAGCAAAGAGGAGAGCCAGCATCATGAGACCAGCCAGCTCTCCCCGGACCACCAGCAAGTGCTCCGTGGGCCACCAGTGGTCCACAGAATACAGTTTGAGAACCTCTGTTATGGTATGTTCTCCAAAAGAATTTGCCCATAATATTGGAGAGTGAACATGTAGAAGTTCATACCAGTGGTGCTGTTAAAGCATTCATGATACATGAAACAGCAAAGCCATCTGAGGTTTTTTCTTACATGCAGCTAAGAGAATAATTCTGAACTAATTTATTCCTTTCATATCTCTTCTCTGTCTACATAAGAAAGTAGTCAGGAAATGTTTGTGCCTAAATTGTATTGGGAAACAGAGGGAACCCTTCAATAACAGCCACCCAAGGATGCTGTTTGATACAGTGGTTGAGCATGAAGTTGCCTGCCTGGCAGTAGCTTCCCTGTGTAGACAGGCACTCATTGATGGGTGTAACACAGGAGAACTGGGTATGGTGAGCATAGCAGTTCTTCTGTGCTGCCATCTGCTTTCCCTCACACACAGTGAAGGAGCTAGCAAGCACTCTGAACAATCTGCTTTCAGGTCCTGAGGATCTTGACTACTACTTTCCCTTTTCCTTTTTTTAGAGGCAAGCTCATGTGTTAATCTCTTTAACTCCTGCTTGTAGCTGATTTAGGCCAGGACTTAGTCTTTAAGGAAACTGAGACTCAACTTGGAAGTTTATTATAAAACTCTTGACAGCTTCCTTTATTGTCCAGTAAATGGAAAGGAAGTAAAGAAAATATTTGAATTTTTGTTTTACTGAGGCTCAAGACCATTTGTTATGCAAATCCTGCAGAACTCTGAGAGAGTAGGCTGACCCTTTGACTTTCTTTGTCATCACAGAACTGACAATTGACCTGGCTTATATGATATGAAATATTTTGAAGCAGTTTGTTCTGTGGAAGAGCATGATTTGTAGCTCTACACTAATATTTGAATATCATTGTAATCCCAAGCACTGTCTGTAACATTCTGAGCAGACAGTTATAGGTGCAGCAGGCATCATAGTGGAGTTAATGTTTTTGCTGGGAATTATGCAGATGAGACATCAGAAATGGGTGTTTTGGAAGTCCCTTCAGAATGCTTGCTTTGGTCTTCCTTTTCTAGTCCAACACTTAATGTCTGACTTTTCATGTCATTAATAGTTGCATATAAAGTAACTGTTGGTTTATCATGTTATTCTAAATTAAACTTGCTGTTTTTTCCAACCAGGAGTTGGTAAAGCCTTAAAGAAGATAAACAGGCTGATAGTCTCAAAAAAGAATAAAGACATTGTAACAATTGCTAATGCAGTGTTTGCAAAGAGTGGCTTTAAAATGGAAGTGCCTTTTGTTACAAGGAACAAAGAGGTGTTTCAGTGCAGTGTCAAGAGTGTGGACTTCGAGGACCCAAATGCAGCATGTGATTCCATCAACCAATGGGTGAAAAATGAAACAAGGGGTGAGTACTGGGGAGTGCCTTTGTCCGTGGCAGGGTGGTGTCTGAGACGTCCAATTTAGATAGAAATATTGGAGAAAGATAAAGGGAGGTGGAGAAAGCTCTGTTCTGCAGCTCAAAGCTGTCTTTTAGCAGACATTAGTGTGATGCTTTAGAGCTGGTGGGTCAGGAACCAGCAGTCTTGTTGCCCCAGCAGATGTGCCTGTGTGCTGGCCTTGAGGGATGTCTGGGGTGTGTGTCCATCCCATCCATCCATGGGATCAGAGCAGCTTTTACTCTTTGTATTCATGTACCTGGTGAGAAATCCAAGCACAGTTGTCTGGGGTCCATGCTTTCTCTCAAACGTGATGCTTTCAGGCAGCTCAGATGTTTTGCTCAGTAAATCAGACTTATGGGAAGCTGTAGGGCAGTTCAGCTCTGACTGCCCTAAACTGTCCTAAGATATGACCCTGTTCTCAGGACTCACATTTAGTGGAGGATTCTTAACTAACCCTGCCTTGACAGAGCCCCTCATGCTTCAAGCCTCTTGAACCAATTGTAAAGCTTATAGACACTGAAGCCAGACATCGCATTTTGCAGCATGTTCCCAGTCTAGGGGGAATTATGTGTTTGGTACCTTCTGGAGCTAAAACAAGTCTCTCCTGGATGTGAGGAGTGTGTTAATGATGTTGGATGTGGTATTTGTCAAATGAGGCTGTCAAATTCTTTCTCGACCACATCACCAGTTTTGCATAGCAATGTTGCAAGCAGTGTGTGAATGGGGAGGTGTTTCAGCTGAAACAATTCCATGCAGTCTTAGATCTGCTTGCATGCTGGAAAAGGTAGAGCCTTGTTAGTTGTTAAAACACCAGGCTATCAGTTAGCAGGATATATTTATTTCTGGTTATCCTGAAAGTTTACTTTTTGACAAAGAATAGCACTGACTTTATGAATTTTAAATACATTGTCCCATGAGGAGCTGGCACACTCACAGGTCAAGGGGTCTAAAGTAATGTGTATCGGGTTCTTCAGAAACAGTTGGCCAGTGTTAACAACAGCAAATGCTCAAGAATTCCTTTCTTTCTTCTAGGTATGATTGATCAGGTTGTAGCTCCAGATGATATTGAAGGCAGTTTGACCAGACTGGTTTTAGTGAATGCTGTGTATTTCAAGGGCTTATGGAAATCACGATTTCGACCTGAAAATACCAAGAAACGCCCATTTTATGGAGCTGATGGGAAGACCTACCAAGTTCCTATGCTGTCCCAGCTGTCCATCTTCCGCTGTGGTAAGCCCAGTGACTCCCACTGCCACCAACAAAGGGTGTAGAATTGGCTCTTTCCAGGAGCTTGTTGTGCATTTAATGGTGCTGTTCTTGTAGCTGATATAGATGGATTGTTACAGAAGTGTCTCCTGCTGCTGAGGCATGGGCAAGGTACTTAACAGTTGCCTTGAGGTTGGATACTCTGTCAAGTATTGCCTTATCCTTTGCCTTCAAAAGGAAAAGTCTGAAGTACCCAAATTGAGAAATTTGCATTTTGCTGTAAGAAAGAAAAGTACATGTTTATAAGAGCTGAGAATAAAGGAAAGCTGCCAACAGGCAGAATGGTAGGAGGCTTACCTGGTGGTGAGCTGTATATGAGAGAAAGATTGGAGTTTCAGTTTATATTTTACTGCAGATAGAGAAATGAGACTTGCACCGTCTCCAGTCCTGTGGGAGCCAAAGGAGCTGGGTTAGAATGTTGGCTGTATCTCCTGAGGTGTGAAACTGCTCTTCAGATTGAGTCACAAGTGAAAAGAAGTTCAGCAGGTTCTGCCAGCCTTCCATCAGAGACTCTCAGAGCTGACACCAGCAGCTTGATGTGACTGACAATGTACTTCAGAGCTCCAGTTTGCAGCCTTATGGGGATTTTAGTGGTCAAAGTAAGATGGATGCTCTGATTAAAAACTTGTGTTGCATCCTTCTAAGAAGTGCTTCCTGGAACTTAATTCCATGTGTGCTAAATACGCTCTGAGAAATAGGCCTGAGAATACAGCTTGCTATAAATCTAAAAGCAAGACACACTGTGCTTTTAAATGCCTGCTTGTACTGTCAGTAGTGCTCAATTAGTATTAGTAGACTTCATGTTAAACAGCTGTGACTCTGTTCCAGACCTGTATACTAGAGCAGATGTAATGTAATACTTTAACTGCTGAAAGTGTGAGTTTATACTGCAGTACATACTAATTTTGGAGTTTCAAATGAGTTCTATAACTTCAAGTGGGGTTTAGCAAGACTATTATCTTGAAGGCTTTGACTTCTGATGCTGGTTATAATATCCATTATGTTGGCCTGTGTTTAAGGTAGAGAGACTATTAAGGCTAAAAAGGAACAAAAGAAATACTGCTGAGTTACTCATTTCCTGAGGACTCAAATGAAGTTTTTTATCTCTAGATTTCCTAACACAGGGCTTCTATTTTATCCATGCTTGGAATGGAATCTCTAAAGTTTAAATATCTTAAGTATCTTCAATCCCATCTGCTGACTGAAGCTGAGCTCCCCTCCTGTTCAGTTTGCCTCAGTAATGGAAGCAGCAAATCAGGAAAGCAGCATTTACCTGTTGGACAGTTTGCCTTGTGTGACTGTCCTGGAGCTGACTTCTGCAGCCAGTGTTATATCTGTAGGATCCAGCCTCAGAACCACTGCCATAATAAAAGGAATAGTGAAACTGCCAACTTTGACATGATTCTTGGAAAACAGAGGTGCAATACTGCCAGTTTTGTAGCAATATGAGTTCAGAGCAGCTTTCATGGCGCTGGCAACAAGATTAAATTTGTAATGAAGCTGTAGATTTTCAGCTTGGACTGTCAAGTACAGATTTAGATGAAGAAAGGGGAAAGACAATAAGATCTTGTTGCTATCCTAAAACCTTGCCTGAAATACTGTCTGTAGTTAAACTGACAAATTTTAACTTGAAACTACTATAAAAAGCATTTGCTTCCCAGCCACATGCCAGAAATCCCACAGTAAGCAAAGGGAGCTTGGAGGAGGAGAGGGTTGCTCAAAGGCAGTCTTGCTGTAACTTAGATGTGCTGCTATCTCCCTCCATCTCATCTAATTGGCCTCTTGCACTGCCTCAAAGTGGCTGCTTTCCACTATCTTGCAAGACTTCAGATTGCTTCCTAATCAGATCCTTATGAAGCAAGAAAATTAAACAAATGCAACAGACTAATTCAGACAGGAACCAGGAGGTCTTGAAATAACTCCTGGAGGAAGGAGCTTGTCTGCAAAATCTCTTCAGTTTGGAAAGTCAGTCTACTGCTATTCCTTGCTTTATTTTTATTCTCAGTTCACAGCTAGTTGTGGTACAGCTGAGATCTGGAGCAGAGATCCAGTTAATTCACTGACCTGGCCACTTCTAGCATAGCAGGCTTGCTGCTCTGGGCTGGTGAGATTTGTCTGGGAAAAGTATGTATGTTAAATGAGTGCATGTTCCATGGTGCCTGTCTGTGTTTTATGTCACACTAGCAGCTGTACAGAGCCTATGCCTTTTGAAGGGCTGCCCACCAGGAAGCCTGGGGACTTTAGAGTTGGTTTTGAAGTGTGGGCAAAGCTTTCCTGACAGACTTTTCTAGCAGTAGCTGTGTTAAGGTAGAGATTTAAGGCTATAATGGCTATGGCTCAATAGTTTGTTTGGGTTTGTTTGTATCTATTATTTTAGGCACTACAAGTACCCCAAATGAGCTGTGGTACAACATCATTGAGCTGCCATACCACGGGGAGATGATCAGCATGTTGGTTGCACTGCCCACCGAAAGCACAACGCCACTCTCTGCTATCATCCCCCACATCAGCACTAAAACAATAGGAAGCTGGATGACAACCATGGTAGCAAAAAGAGTGCAGGTTATTTTACCAAAGTAAGTACTTATACAATCTACTGCTTCTTCAGGGAGTGTTTGGGGGGTTATTTATATGTATTTAATCAGATACAGGAGAAGGAATACTTCAGGTGACTTTCCTGCATAATAATGATGCATTCTGTTTTTGTTCCAACCAGATTTACAGCAGAAGCAGAAACAGACTTAAAGGAACCTCTGAAAGCACTTGGTATTACAGATATGTTTGACCAGTCAAAGGCAAACTTTGCAAAAATAACAAGTAAGGGGTTTTTTGTTTTAATTCATGATGGTCCTTCATAGTTCCTAGCTCTGAATAAAGTGCTGCTTTACCAATGCAGTTGTCTGCTTTCTCTTGGCTAAGTGTTGCCATGACATTGGAGCTGGTTTTATGTTGTAGCCAGCCAGGCATGACTGCTTGCTTCTGTTCAACATTGCAGTGGCTTTTTTCCTCCCTCATCTTACATTACAGCAGTAAATCATGCTGGTCAGCTTCTTAAGATTTGATATTGCAGCCTAAGGGTCTCAGGCATTGTCTGAAATCTTTGGCAGGGCTTAAAAAATACCTTAATTTAGTCTGTAGCAAATACTGCAACTACAGTGTGTAACCTTCCCTAAAGTATGTGTTTAGTGACTTGAGCTGTAAGAAAGCATGCATGAAAAGCATTCACACTTTAGGGGACTGAACCAACTCAGAGCTGTAAATATTAGTATCTGAAAATGGGGTGTAAACACTTTTGAACTCATAGCAGCCGTAAAATGTCATTTTATTTCTCTTCTCTGCTTTCATTAAAATCCTGATTAGCTTCTATAGAACTGTTTAACAAAAAAGCTTACCTTGTGGTGGCTTAATTTGAAAACAAATGCCTGTCTTTCATTGAAAGCAAGGTATGTTGCTAAGTGCTTTTTTTCCCCCTGATGTTGAGACACATGGGAGTGTAACTTAAATTCAGATAGCAAATTTTTTCAGAATTTTTAAAATTAAAACTAAAAATGCATGTGAGCACTTCTAACTTAAACCATCAATGAGGAAACTTAGGAAATGAGGAGGAACAAGGAGTAAGATAAGCTATTCCATATTTTTGTAATTACTCACTTAGTGACTGCATTCAAAGGTATTGTTCTACACAGCAGCTTTGGGATTCCAGCAGGATTGTAGCAGGTTTTAGTATTCTGGGCCATGCTGACAGAGCTGCTTAGCTACACAGTACTGCAGGACTCTCTTGGTGAGTTTTACTGAAGGTGCTGTTCTCCTTGGGTCTTTCAGGAACAGAAGGTCTTCATGTATCTAACGTTCTGCAAAAGACAAAAATTGAAGTTAGTGAAGATGGAACCAAAGCTTCTGCAGCAACAAGTAAGCAGTTGTACTGATGACTGTCAGACTTGGGCAAACTCCATTAGAAGGCTTTGGCACTAGGCAGAGATAGCCCACTTGGAGATCACTGCAGCAGTATGCTCAGACTCAGTTAATGGGTTTTATGTGATTTCTCAGTCAAATCTCAACTTGCCAGTGTTGATCACTGTAAGAAATATTGACAGGCTTACTTCTAGAGAAGTGTCTTCCCATAGCTTAGACTTTATATCAGGCCACTGATAGCACGTTCTGGCTATCCAGGTTACAAAGAGGCATAAGCTACTATAGCCTTTGGGTGACAACCCAAGACTTCCAGCTCTGTGTGGGTCTTGTCTTTTTAAATGCTTCCTGTAAGAATATCATGTGACCTGTGTGGCTTTAAATGTCCAAGTTAGTTGGTTTTAGGCATCTGTCTGCACCTATTCAAGGTGCAGATATTTATATATCTATAGATATACATACACACATGCATGTATATATCTATCTACAAGGAAACTTTACTTTGATAGAGTATGTAATGCATTGTGGTGTTTGATTTGTCTCACTCTAAACTTTTTTTTTTTGCAAGCTGCAATTTTAATAGCCAGGTCATCCCCTCCTTGGTTCATAGTAGACAGACCATTTGTATTTTTCATCCGGCACAATCCTACAGGTAAGCACCATCTGTAAGTACTTTTTGGCTTAGAAGTTGAGTATCAGCTATGTAATAGTGGCAATAACTATTATAAAAATGCACTTGCAGGGTTTTTTTTGCCCTTAATTTTATATTATTTGATTGGGAATACAACTTGGAGCAGGGAAAAAAATCCATTTTGGCTGTCAAGGTAACAGAAGCAAGCGTGGCAGGTTTGTGGGTATAAAAGAAGAGTCTTTAATAGTCATAGCTCCCCTGAGTGCAGAGGAAACAGCTCTTTACTAGTAGTGAACTGCTGAACAGGACCCAGCTTTCTGGACAGTCAGACAGTGAGGGCCAAGGCAGAAGAGAGGGTTGGGGATCTGGGGTGCTGCCCCAGCCTGCCCTGAACATAAGTGAGTGTTCCAATATAATGCTCACAGCTCCTTTGCAGCATGGGCTGAGTCTCCCAGAGCAGAATTGCCCTTCTTGCAGTGACCTGTATGATCAATATGTCAGTTAGTTGGGAGCAAGGTGCTGCTGCCAGCACTGGGAGAAGAGCAGGCTGCTGGCAGCCAGCCCCATCCCCAGGGTCCACAGAGCATCAACAGGGCTGTGTGTCTCTAGAAATAGGAGCTGGCCACCTATCCAAACATGCACTTCCCTGGCTCACAGACCTCAGGGAGGCTGGACAAGACTGGAGAGGTGGCTTGGCTGTGCTCTGTGGACTTAAAGTTTTCATGGAAAAGTTTAACTCTATTTACAGACGACGGTAACCCCTGTTTTTGTTTCATCCCTCAGGTACAATCTTGTTTATGGGACAAATAAACAAACCTTGAATGTGGAAAAGACTTTCTTCAAGAAGTAAACAGGCACACCCCTGTTCTGTTAAATATTTTGTACACTACTCTTTGACTTCACTCAAGAACTAGTTTTAACCACTGACTAGGTTTTGAAACAGGAGTCGACATAGTTCTGGCTTTGTGGGGAAAATACAGATTGAAAACTACAGTATCTCTTCAAAATGTCTAAAAGATTCTCTAAACTACTGAATGGTTACCTATGCTAGCAGCTTCTGACCTTTTTCTGTATCTACTAAGAATTTTATGTATGGCTTTTTGTGAGAGGATTTTAACAAAGAATGATAAATGTTTCTATTAATGTTGGTTTCTTCTTGTGTGTGGAAAAGGTCTAATTTTGTAGATACCACCTATCAAGATTACTTTTGGTTCTTGAGTATCTTGGTACCTGGATATTCTTGGTAGAAATAGAATAAAAGTTCTAGCAGTTTTTATATAGTGCATGTATCACTGAGAGTTTTAAAACTAATGTGGTGTTCAATACACATCGCATTGTCCTGTCTCATTGTAATGTAAACTTGTCATTGCTAGTATACACTTTCTATTGGATTTAAATTTTATATTTGTTTTTGTACAAAGGAAAAAAATAAAACTGCATTATGAACAGTCAGTGTTGTGGATTGTGGATGTGCTGAAGGATATCGGAGTCCAGAGCCCTGTGTAATTGTTTGAGATTTAAGAAGAGTGAAAGGAGGGAGATCTTTTGTGAGACCTTTTTGTTGTGTGTAGGGGGGTGTTGGTTTTTTGTGATGGGGTTTGTTTGGTTGTTTGGATTTTTTGCTTGTTTGGATTTTTGCTTGTTTGTTTTAGCCCTCCCTCTGATGACCTTTTTTGAAGTCGTTCTGCTGTGGATGAATTATCCGTAGGTTTGGTATCTGAAGAGAATTCTATTTTGGTATGCCAAAATTACTGCTGAAAACTGCCCCATGAGGAGGTCTCAGTGTACCTTTGGGCCCTTTCCTCCTGTTCCCTGTGGTGCAGTTTATATGCACATGGCATCTCTTCATGCCCCTTGCAGGACTCTCCTGAGTGCAAAACTCTTTCCAAAAGACAAGCAGTAAATCCCTTTGGTTTGTCACAGATGGTTCTATGTTGTGCTGCTTCTGTGGCAACCGAGGGATTGGGGTGGGTGAGGGAAATCTTTGGCAGCTCTGAAGGGCACGCTCAGGGAGAAGAGGCTGCTGGTCTCAGGGGAGAAATTCCTGCAGACTCAGCCCTGGTGGAGCTAGGTGACTGTAGCATGTGTCTATAAAGAGTGTTGAGCCTCTTGGTCAGCTAAGAAAACAAGATGAAGAGAAACTGCTTCTAGCTGAGAATACCTGAATGTGTTGTGCATGGTCAGTCCTAACCCAGTCCAAACCCCAGGCTGAGAGCTCCTAACATGCTGCCAGATACTGAGCCAATCTGCTAGCCTCTCTTTTCCTGCTTGAGTTGACCACTGCAATCATAAAGAAGAATAAACCTGTAGGTGATCTATGGGATGTATTGGCTGCCTACCACCCAATCCATGTAAGCTGGGGAAGGGATGCTCCTGCTGCATGCTGAGGGCTAGGTCTGCAATAGGTGAATGGAGAAACTTAGCATGGCCTTGTTGTCTTCCTGTCTTGTTGAAGAGAAAGTGAAGCCTGCAGTGGGGAATGAAAAAAAGATGCACTCAAAAGCAACAACCAGAAAATAACTAGTATGGAGATTATGTAACTAAAGATTCCTGCAGAGCAGGAGACCTCTCCTGGCTAACCCAACCACACCTGCCTTCAGTGCCTTGCATCTCATGGAGGTAAGGAGCACAAGTAACAACAGAATAGTTACTGGGCTGTAAACAATTTCAGTGACATTTGCATTGGTTTGTCTTGCATCTGTTTTGAATATGGTTTGTCTTGTAAGAATAGAGAAACGTTGCCTCACAGAAACTACAGAGCCAGGACCTGAGGTGGACTTAATTCACACACACATTGATTGTATTTTTTTGACTACTGGGGTGCAAGATGTCATCTTTGGGCTCTGGAGGGGTGCAGGATTGTATTTCAGAGTAACAGCTGCTGTGCTGTTTTAATATCAAAATAAAATTGCAATATGAGAATTAATTTTCCAGTTACTTCTATTTAATGCTTGTGTTAAGAATTCAAATATTTCAGGGTTGGCATTGAAACTGAACTCCCACAGGACTTACACACAGCAGCAGTGTCTGCTTTGGGCAGCAAGCAGGTTTGGGATTAGGTTTGGGCAAGAAAAAAATGTAGTGACATAAGCTTTCAGGTTTGCCTTAGCACAGTTTCTGTGTAAACAATTTTTCAGTCCCTTCTGTTAGTTCTGAAATAACTTGTAAAATAAGATGACTGCTTTAGAGCATGAACAGTGGGTAACTGGGTATTTTTTTTCCCTCCAAAAGTGGACAGTGAAGAGGGTGGCTTGGCAAAGGTGAACAGGATTATTTAGCCTGCTGGAGCCAGGACTACCTGCCCAAGCTGAGCTCTGAGCAAACTGAGGGGGAATGCTACACACCACAGCTACTCCTGGTGAGCTTCAATCTTCTGCTGTACAAGGGTGAATTATGTCACCACTCAGAAAAAGGGGAGTTCAGCTCTGCCACTCCTAGGCAGCACTTTTTTCCTTTTTTCAATGCTGGAAAAGAAAAGTTTAAATGCAGGTTTGAACAAAGATGCTGGTGGTATTTGCCTATAAACTGGGTAGAGGAGCTTGGGGTGAAAGGAAATGAGTTAAAAGCCTTGGAAGGTGGGGGTCAGGTTAGCTGCTAAAAACTTCCTCTTCAGTAGTGCTGTAAAAACACTGCTCTTCCATCCTGGGAGCTGATTAATATCAAATTTCCAGTCCTGCTTGATAGAGTAATGAGTTCAGTGTGATGTTTTTGCATTAAGGCAGTGTTTAGTGTAGTCTATTAACCCTTAGTGTAGCAGTCTGTTAGCTGCTTTGAGGAATCTGATTGCAGTCAGTAGAGGTGGCATGTTAATTTTTTCAAAGTCATCTTTGTCTCTAGGACTGTCAGGTGTAAGGTGAATGCTCACACTGCTTGGTTCAGCCTATTCCTCCTTTACTTCCAACTGCTTCACAGTTGAACTTAGTCATCCTGGCAAAGCTGAGATGGTTTTGGGCCCCTGAGCCCTTTGATGGTTCAGGGTAGGAGGGCTGGGAAGGGACCATCCTCAAGGAAGAACAGAGACATGAATGTGAGAAGCTTAACTTATTGTAGTAATGGATGGGTAACTTCAAGCAGGAGTTGCAGAATTGCTGCCCAGATGGTCTCATTGTCTGCTGTTCCTGGCTGCTCTCTACAGACACCTCAGTTTCTCAATCTTTAAAAGCACAGATAACACATCCTTTGTAAACCTTTCTGAGGTGGAAAGCCCTGAGAGACTGATTGCTCTTCAGACTGAGACTGAAACCCTGGCAGGAAATGACTGTGGAAAATGCTTGTGATTACAGTTGCTTTAGCCTAGAGAATAAGTAGAGAGAGTTTGGTAAATCTTGCCATGCATTCTCTGAGCCAGGTACATAATGAAGAAAGTAGTTAGTCATGAAGTAATTAACAGGTAAAATAGCAGGCTATTAATCTGCCAAACCATGTCTTGTCTTTGTTTTTCTAACTTCAGAGAGCTCTAAAAAGGCTGGTTTTCTTTTACGACTTCCACATTTCATGAACATTGTTGATTTCAAATCCTGTTTGCTGGACAGAGTGGAGAGTGCAGGGAAGACCCAGTTCCTCAGCACGTGTAAAGGGACAACTGCAGTTTACCCTTTGGCATCACAGCACATTCCCTGCTGGCAGCCTTCTTCTGACAGCAACCTCTCCTTTAAAAGCATGGCTGCATTGCCTCCCAGCAGCAACGTGGCATAATGAAGATGAAAAAGAGCAAGAAGTTGAAATATCTCTTTTGTAAGCAACATTTTAAAAACTCTCCCTCATACTTCAAAGAAACTAAAACCCAAAGAGCTTAGCTCCACCAGGTTAAACTGTGTGCATTTATTAGTAGTAATAATAGCAATACCTACAGTGGTTGAAACTTGTTTAACATTAATAATTTCCATTATTATGTGGTGCCAGGAAGCTGTGATGTTCTTGTATTGGATGTGACACCCAGGAGGAGACCAGTTCCTATCAAAGGCTGTAGGGGAACCTAAAGGTGGAAGCTGCAGTTGCCCTCCTCCCCGAGGGGATGGTGCTGGTGCCAGAGTGCATTCTCCCTGCTCTTGTTTCTGGGCTTGCTGCTGTGGCCAGGTGGGCACTGTTCACTCACCAGATGACACTTTGCTATGCTGCTGCTGCAGTAGTGATGGGTTGTATTGCCAGCTCACAGCAGGATGGCAGCTCAGTGCTGTGCTGTCCTCTCTTTTCTTCAGATCATGCTCAAGTTCCCAGGAATGCTAATTTTTGCTTTCAAGGCCATGGTGAGTATAATTTGTACAGACTGGAAGAAATATTGGGCCCTGTCTGGGATGCATGTGCCATGCATTGTGCATTAACACAGTGCCATTTCCATTCCAATGTGCTGCCAATGCACAATCCAACCCTGATCTGAAGATTATCTTCCCCAAGCCTTTTTGGTAAGTCCATGGCATCTCCCCTGAATGTTGGATCTGGGCTCCTAA
Organism: Molothrus aeneus; assembly: GCF_037042795.1. Taxonomy (NCBI): domain Eukaryota; kingdom Metazoa; phylum Chordata; class Aves; order Passeriformes; family Icteridae; genus Molothrus; species Molothrus aeneus. The sequence goes on along the minus strand of NC_089655.1, from coordinate 8,871,959 downwards.
TGCACCACATTCCCTGTAATTAAGTGTATAAGCTCCTGAAGAGCATTTGTGCAATAGAAGGAGTGAATCAGATGATTTTTCTTTGGGGCACTGAGCACCTGGAGCCTGTGGCCATCAGTTAATTACACTGGCTATGAGCCACCCTGTCCTAGACAGAAGGGCTGGGTTTGTCTCCTTGGATCACAGGCAGCATTTGTTCCATGTCCAGACTAATGTGTGCCGGCTGGTTTGGGATCAGAACAGGTGGTGGAGAGGGGGGAAGACAGGGATGTATTTTCTGCTGTATCTGACCAACCTGGGCTTTTCTCCCTTCCTGAAATGGAACTGCAGTTGGCCTGTTCAAGGCTCTGCTGGCAGCTGTGTGCCCACGGGAAGCACAGCCCTGTGTCGCCTTTGTCCCTCTTGCCCCTGGACCCAGCTGGCTGCTGGCTGTCCCCAGAGGCAATGGGGCTTTGGGGGGACGGGGCACTGTCAGTCCCTCTGAGAAACAGTGCCACCCTTAATGCTCCAATTTGGGTTTAAAAAAGCCCCCAAGCCAAAACAACAAAGAAACCATCACCCAAAGAAAAGTCTCCAAACCCCTCTAAATCCATTCTGAGGCAAAATGGTGGCATTTGAACAGTTTTGTTCTGGTTTTGTTTTGTTGTGGTTGTTGTTTTTTCTTTTGGTTTCTTTTTTTTGGTTTTTTTTTGTTTGTTTGTTTGTGTTTTTTTTTGTTTTTTGGTTTGTTTTTTCTTCCCTGTTGCTAGTTCTTAACAGTGTCCTGCAAGCAGCAGGGCCAAGCAGAGGGGCTGATTTTCCTGTCTGGCTGCCTCTGCACAAGGCAGTGATTCAGCAGGAGGTTCCTCATGTCCTCCTGTCCCCATATCCCCCTGTTCCATATCCAACTTCCCCATCTCCCTTCTCCCCCTATCCTCCTCTCCCCATCTCCCCTGTCACCATATTGTGCTGTCCCTGTACCCCTGTCCCTATCACCCCTTATCTTCTTGTCCCTCTCTCCCTGCCCCATATCTTCCTGTCCTTGTCCCCCTATCCCGCTGTCCCCCTGTCCTCATATCCCCCTCTCCCCACATCCCACTGTCCTCATCACCCTCTTCCCATCTCCCTGTCCCCATCTTCCCATATGTCCATATCCTGCTGTCCCTGTCCCCATCTCCCTGTATCTACTTGTCCCCCTCTCCCCCTTCCCCACATCTTCCTGTCCACACCCCCATTTCCCCTGTACCCCTTCCCCCACATCCTCCTGTCCCTTTATCCCCCATATCCCCGGTCCCCCTATCCCTATATTCCGCTGTCCCTATAACCCCATACCCCCGTATCCCCCTATCCCGGGTTCCAGCGGATCCGTCCCTCAGGCGCGGGCCCGGCGAGGCCGCAGCGCCCCCTGGCGGCCCTGCGCACGGCGCGTCCCGGTCCCTCAGCCGGTCCCTCAGCCAGTCCCTCAGCCGGTCCCTCAGCCAGTCCCTCAGCCGGTCCCTCAGCCAGTCCCTCAGCCGGTCCCTCAGCCAGTCCCTCAGGCGGTCCCGGTCCCTCAGCCGGTCCCTCAGCCGGTCCCTCAGGCGGTCCCGGTCCCTCAGCCAGTCCCTCAGCCGGTCCCTCAGCCGGTCCCTCAGCCAGTCCCTCAGGCGGTCCCGGTCCCTCAGCCGGTGCCGGTCCTTCAGGCGGGGCGCGGCGGGGCCGCGGTGCGGGAGCAGGAAAACACCGGGGCTCAGCACAATCCCCGCTCCTGGGCTCCCCAGCCAGGAGCCGGAGGAGCCGGTAGGAGGATGTACCTCCAAGCTGAAACACTAGCAGGCGTCCCTAGCCAAGGTCAGCAGGATGATGAGTAGCAGATGATGAGGCCAGAGGGAATGTCTCATGTGATAAGAAAGGAAGGTTAAAAACAGCTCATAACCACTAGTCATCAAAAAAAGTGTTTGGATAGTAGTTCTTGAAAACATTTCTCTATGGATATGCAATCCTAGAGCTGCACATTCGTTCAGAATCCCTGCTGTGAAGCCTCTGTATGTGGAGAACACAATCTTCCCCTCTTCGGGCGGAGAGCCAGACTCACCTCTGACAACTGGCAGCAGCTAAGCAGGTCAGGCCAAAAGGCAGAGGAATAAGTGTGTACAAGACTGAATAATAACCAGAGCATTGGGCAACAAGGTGCCTTTTGGTGTCTGCTTGGATCACAAATTATCATTCTGACTACAGCTATGTTCACTGGGCCAAGCACTGCATTGCTATTCACAAGCACAGGGAAGCCTTGCACAGCAAATGTGATCAAGGCCTGTAGTATTGTGTTTGAAGGATTTTAGACCCAGCTATACCAGGTATTTTGCTTCAGTGGTCATTGCCTGTTGTCTTGACTGGGATGATTTGTTAGGCCAGACCTGGAGTAATACCCTTGTCCTCAGTGACCAAGTCACTCTGGAAATACAGAGGAAAAATAACGAAGCAGGGAAAAAAACTAAGGCAAAACAAAGTCTATTTAACCACATCTATCTTTAAAGCTTCAAGCTGGACCCGTTCTTCCTGTGTCTGTTTCCTTTGCTGTATAGCCAATCTCCCTTACTGTCTTTGTCAGCTACAAAATTCCTCTCTTAGGACAGGTCAGGGAAAAGATAATTGTTGTCTGCTGCCCTCCCCCAGGATGCTGGGGAAGCCTCATTCACCCACCCGGACTGCAGTTTATCAAATGACACAATCCCCAGCACCCTGCTCCAGGAGGTTTGTCTGCACCTCATCTTGGAGCCCATCTCTGTCTGGGCATTTTCAGTTAAACCCAGTGTGTGTTGGCTACATCCAAAAGCTAGTATTTAGATATAAGACCAAAAACCAAGCACCGAGGGGAGGAATTCTGCTGTTGGTTACCCAGCTACGTGGCCAACATTCCCATGCAGTGAACACAGAGAAAATAACAGCACAACCCAGCTGCTTAAGAACTTATAGGATGAAGGATTACAGCTGCTTTAACAGACAGAAAGGAGCTAATGTATTTCCTGTGACTACACGTCCTGCCTGAGCCCATATCCTCCGTTAATTACCCGAGGGGGAGCAGCCTTTCCTCTGCTGCCTTACGGTGGCCCCATGCCAGCGGGGACGGGCAGCGACTGGGCTCCTTCAGCCGGGGGCACGGCGACGACTTTTCCTGGACAGAGCCCACGGGAGAGCCACAGCAAGGCGTGTTTGAGCCCGGGGACAGCGGAGGGCACACGTTCCGCCCCGGGCAGGCGGCCGGAGCCCCCACCGCCACATTGGTTTCTCCGCTCTTCCATGAGATACGGCCCGAGCCCTTCTATTCCAGAGAATTCGGCTGGCGGCCCGCCCCGTCCGTGACGGCAGCGGCGCGCGTGGGCCGCGCCGCTACTCGGGACTCCTCGGCGCGGCGGGGCGGCGCCGCTGCGCGCAGCCGTGCGGGCCATGGCCGCCGAGATCCACTCGCGGCCGCAGAGCCGCCGGCCCGTGCTGCTCAGCAAGGTCGAGGGCCACCAGGACGCCGTGAGCGCCGCGCTCCTCATCCCCAAGGAGGACGGCGTCATCACGGCCGGCGAGGACAGGTGACCCGGGGCCCGCTCCCCGCCGGGCAGGGCTGGGCCGCGGGGCTGGGGGTGGGAGCCGGGGCAGCGGGAGCTGCTCACGGGAATGCGGGTGTGCGCTGCGCCTTTGCCGGGAGGCGCGGGGACTCCGTGCCTGCCGCCGTAAGGAGATCCGCGGTCCCAGGGAGGAAGATGCCCTCAGCTGTGAGGGAGGATCGGCTCGGCCCGGTGCGGGACGCGGGGCTGACACTTTCCCACCGGCGGGGAGAAGCTGCCGTGCTCCGTGCGCGCTGTCCTGGCCCTGCGGAGCCCCTGCCCCTGTGTGTGAGTGGGTCCTGCAGAGCTCACGAGCAGAACCAGGAGTCAGGGAGTGTGTTTCCCTCGGCCTTCCGCTCTACTTGTCGCTGCTTCCCTTACCCGTCGGGAGAGTTGGAGCTTCCCGAGCTGCTCCAGAGGAACGAGCCCGTTCCGCTGGCTCGGTGTGCGGGTCCTAAACCTGCTTCCCTCTGGCTGAAGCCCCGCAGGGAGTGAGTTGGCAGATCCGAGGGGAGAGGGGGTGATGAGCTGCTGTGCACGGCGCTTTCTGCTTGGAAGGGAAGGTGTCTTCACAGTCTAACGCTGGTTCTCGGCACTGGCTCGTCTGCCACAGAAGCTGTAATGTCGGTAAACAGTTACTTAGATGAAAGGAAAGTGGAAATGAGGAAGTAGGTAGTCCAGAGGGTTGTGGTCAGGAAAGTGGTGAGGGATCTGCAGTGTATAATGAGAGATGGAATTTCACCTGTGCCATGTGGAAAGTGATGCTTAAATGTGAAGAGGGATGGGAGATGCTCCTTAAGAAACTGTGGCTCCATTTGAAGCAACGGTGAACTTTTAAAAGTACAAAAGTGCATTCTTTGAGGTGTAGCTTGGTGTGGGTATAATCTTACTGTTATACCATAAAACTTATAAAACTAAATTTGCATTAATATTTGCATGACTTTTTGTTTGTAAAGCATGACCTTGTGAGAAGTAGGAGGGTATGAGTGCTGAAAATCATCAGAGGAACAGTGTTATCTGAACTGGGTTTTCTGGCGTTTATTTTTAGGTCAAAAAGTGCAAACAAATCAGGTGTCTAGTTGGTTTGTGTCATCCCTTCCTATGGAGATGGCTTTGTGCAGTACATGTTGGATAACAGCTTTTGGATGGGAATAGGCAGCTTTCTTTCATTCCAGTCACTTAGGTGTGAATGTTTGTGTTTGTGTTTAGTTTGCTTTGATGAGCTTCCTGAAGGAGACAAGAGGAAATAATGATTTTTAAGACTCCATATCAGGGTTCAGCATTCACAGAGTTTCATGGTAGAGGCTTGCCTATGGCAGCCAGTGCCAGTGTTTAAACTCAAGGTCTAATGCTGAAGATTGAGCAGTCTGCATGCTTAGATTGCTGATAAGAGCCAAGGATGGAGCTGCATCTTTATCTGGGCGAGTTTTGATGTCAGATGCAGACCTGTGCAAGGAGAGAGAGGCCACCACCCACCTTTGATGGGTGTAATTTCCAAGTGAGTCTGTGGACTTGCGGCTGAATCCACCTTACTGTGAGAAATTAAATCTTTAAACTTTCAGAAACCTGTATTTCCTCTAATCTGGGATACCTCCTACAGTACATCAGAGCTTTCACCTACAGTTCAGCATGTTGTCAAACAGTGCTCCCCTGTTTGCTTGCTACAAGGGGGGTGTAGGTGTTAATGCTGCCTAACTGCTTATGCTCCTGGCAGCAAAGTGCAGAGTACAAGGAGCACAAGAGCTGCTGTGTGTACTGAGAGCAGGGCTAAAGTATTTTTTTTATTGCATCTTAATGCAGCTAAGGCTGTCAAGTATTTCATAATAACCAGTCAGAGGAATGTGTTTACAAGTTGGGTAGTGAGGAAAACATTGGTGCACAAACATTCCTTGGGAATGTTGTAGATTATTCTCTCATTAGAGCTACTCATTGTAGTTCTTCCTATTTTAAATTATATTTCCTAGAATGAAAAGTAATTGTTTTATTTTTTCAGAGGATACAAAATATTTCGTAGTAGTTCTGTGAATGCCAACAAAATTCTATGATTTTTTTAGAAAGTTTTAAAGAGGAAAAAAGAAACAAGAATACCTGCAGGAGACAAAGAGTTAATTTTCCCAATCGGATTTTTCAGCAGGACACTTGCCATCTGGGAAGCTTTCTCAGAACTTATCTAAAAAGGATGATTAACTCTGTGTCCCTGTTGGCATCTTGTCTGACCCTGGCTGCAAGACAATGTTGGGAATTGTTGCAGTGTGTCCCTCAGCAGACAAACAGCTAAGGCAGGAGGAGTGTTTCCCAGCTGCAGCTGGAATGCTGAGGGATGATCAGCTGTGTACAAGACCCTAAATGCAAGATAAAAGTCATGTATTTACTAAAGGCTCACAGGAGCTCTGGAGTCACTGGCACATTTCAATGCTGCTGTTTGGTGACCATCAGTAGCTGCTTAAAGTACAGTATTGGCTTTAGCTGTTTTTTTGCTTATGAAACTTAAATATTGGGTCAAAACATGGTTTAGTTTTAACAGAAATTTGATAAAAACTATCAGCTGTGTCTTTGAGCTTCCATTGCACTGTGATTAAACCAGATTCCTAATGGTGTTTTGGGAACAAGGTTGATAACAGTAAAAATATTTTTGATTTAAGCTACCAGAAAGAGGCAGTGTTCTGCTCGTGCTAGGAAAACAGCTGCCAGTGGTTGATGGTGGTTTGAAGGAGTTAGGAAGATGCAGTGCTGGGAACAGGGCTGGTGTAGGTGTGTAGTAGCCTGCAGCAGTGCTGGTGTTGTAACAGGGTTGGATTTGGCTCTTGCTCTTCCATCATTCTCCCTCCCTGGTGCCTGTGCTGTTGGCTTCCAGAGGGCAGCTGGTGCAGCAGGAGCACAAACACTGTTGGAGCACAGCACTGTCACTGCTCTCAAACCGCGGGTTTCACTCTCTGAATGAAAGAGTGATTGCAACAATAAAAACTCTCAGAAATTGGTCATGCCACAGTCAGTATTATTTGAAGATGACTTTTGAGTGTCTTTCTTTATATTTCATTAAAAAATCCTATACCAAAACCCCTTTGAATTGTGCTTCTATAAATGGCATGCTGCCAGCTGAAAGCAGCTTCTAGTTCAGTACTGAATGATAGGGAAGTTTGGAGGTAATTTCTAATATTTTTTAAAAATGTTTTGCTTCCTCCTGCCACTCTCAGAGACATGAGTTTAGAATTTTGAAAGTCTGCATCTGTCGCTGGGTGCTTCTTTATGAGTTTCAGCATTTTTACATCCTTACTGAGACTGCTGTCAAACAACCCTGTGTCTTTCTAGGCCCTTAGTAGGGAGTGCTTAAGGAGAAGTGAGTGGTAGCCAGCTCTTCTCAGGTACTGAGCCCAGGAGTCTTCATTAAATAAATAAAGACCAAGTTTTGAGGAAAGTGCTAAAGACTCTAAGGCAGTTGTCATAACAAAGACATAACAATTGAGTGGTTGAAAGAGATTGTGGGAGCAGCATTACTGGAGGACTTCTCTAGTACTTTAAGAACTGGTATTTCACAAATTAATTTGTCCCAACATAAGGAGATGCATCACAAAACCAGGTCTGTAGGAGGGGGAATCAGGGACAAGTGGCATTTTGGCCGAGGTCACTTGCTGACTACTGTGAAATGATCTCTTCAAATTTTGCTCAGTCAGAGCTTTATATAATTAGATATAAAGCTGTCTGACAGCTTATCTTTGCAAGCATGAGGCGAGCAGAGTCTAAATCTTACTTAAACCAAAATAAGAAGCTTTCAGAAGTTAATTTTACTAACTCTTGTAGCTATTTGCTTAGGCTCTCAACTTCACTGAGGGGCTGTACCATTGATGATCAACACAGAAGTTACACTCCCATTAAATAATTTCTTAGAAAAAACAAATCTTTGCCTCCTTTATTCTAGTTCAGTACAGTTAACCACAATACTGAGAGGAAGCTAAGTCTGCTTTTGAAAAATCACCAATGCATGGTTTTGATTACCATGATAACTTATCATGTAATTTTTAAAAATAAAAGATGATTACATGGCTTTGCCTAGAAGTGAAGAATTGAATTAGTAAGGATGGAAGCCACCATCAGAGATGTTCAGAACAGTTTGAGTATGATGGAGCTGCTTTAAAAAGCAAGTTAAAAAGCTGATGAAGGTGCATAGGTGCTAACCTGTGCTATTAGGTTGGCATCATTAGAATGATTTGAAAACATTGTTTTTCCCATATTCTGTGCTACCAAGAAATAGCAACTGCTCTTCTGAAGTGGTGACTCACTGATATAAGGTAGGCTGTTGATTATTGTAAAGAGGAAATGATAGCTTTTAAGAGACAGTCTTCATGCAAAATATTTAGTGACTAATAATTACTAGACCAATGTACACATGCCCCTAAACTGATCGAAAAGTAACTTGATTTAAAAGCTGAAAATCAGTGTTTTGGGGCAGTGTATGCTCACCTGTATTGCTTTCAAGTTTTCAAAAAGTAGTTCATTAAGGGTGGGCATTGTCTGCTTTCTTTTTGAGTGGTCTTTTAAAGAAAATCCTTAAAATGGATTGCAAAATTAGAATGCTACTGTTGTATTTTGAGCAGTAAAACTTTTCAAAAGTTCTTGTAGTTGTGGTGCAAGACACTGGTCCCTTCCTGTGCTCTTTTTGTTAAACTTTTTACTGTTGATCCTCCATGATGTCTAACTAATCAGTCCCCTAGTACTTTTCCAGAGAATTCTAAGAACCAGAACTTTTATTAGATAACAGTAAATAGAACAACACATCTCAGTGAAGCCTCTTGACAGTGTTTCCAAGTACATATATTTACAGAACATTTAAGAATGAGGAAGTTGGATTTAAACAGTAACAAAAAGGTAAACAATGGTTTGGAGATGAAATTTCAAGAGGACTTAACCTTAACACTGTCTACATGTGTGCTCTTGACGTCGTGATGTAGAGTCCCTTCAATGTGTCTGTTGTAGGAATGCTTTTGATTGACAATAACTTTCCACTTCCTTGCTGATGCCCTTACATCCCTCCTCCCAGGATTTGACAGCCATCAGAGTAGTCTAATGCTAAATGCTCACAAGACCACTTATCCTTTCCTTCTAGGAGATGATTCTGGAAGGTTGCAGACTTAATCCAATTCTATAAAGAATCTTGGCATGCTGTCCAAGCCATCTTGTCAGCTTTTCAGTTAATGTTTGACTGGCTCATCAATCCTGATCATATCTAGGGCAGGGAAGCAGTGCAAACCAACAACCACTAATGTTGCTTGTCCTTTGCATTCCTGCATGAGGGATTAGAGGCATGGCTTAAAGGAAATAATACTGAGTTAGATATACTGTCCTCTATGGATTCTTCATATTTGGGAATGGAGGTGTCACTAATGTGGTGTTCTAGAAGATGAGATGCTTCTGTTATTAATATTCACTATCTGGCTTGCTGAAGGGTGAGTTACACAGAGATGCTGTAAAAATTTAAAAGTTTGGACTTCCATAAGAAATTTTTTGCAATTTTTTAAAAATGTATCAGACACTTAATCTGCTATAAACAAACTGTGGTTTGCTCTGCCAAAGATAGAACGTTTCTGTAGTTTGAATTTGACTTATATCAGCCAGAGCCAAGAAGGAGGTAAAGGGATGCAATTTGTAGCAATTTCTGAGGTGAGCTGAAATAATATTTCCATTTCATGCTATTGAAACTCCATGTATAAATAGTTTTAAAGAAAACTTTTCCAAATCCAAGGGTGCCTATTCTTAGTGCCAGTGTTCTTGTTATGTTAGAGCAGTATTTGAGTGCGTTATTTCTGTTATGTGGTTCCTCTATTATATTTGAGTAGCACAAAAGCTGAGGGCAGTGGAGCTGACCCATAAGTAATGCAGAGGTTCAGATGTAGGGCATGATGCACTTACAGCTGGCTTCTCCCTGCTCTTCCATGGCACAGGACAATCCGAGTATGGCTGAAGAGAGACAGTGGGCAGTACTGGCCCAGCATCTATCACACCATGGCATGTAAGTACAACATGGGTGTTGGAAGTGGTGGCCAGGCATAGTATGGGGTTTGGAGCTGTGCTGTGTGTAGGAATACCTCCTTCTCATTTCCCCAAGAGCTGGGTTCCTTCAATGATCTTGATTTTGGGAGCTTTGCAGCAAATCTAGCTCAGACTTTGATTTAAAACTAGCTGCATGGTGGATGAGATCTGTGGCAGTGTTCTGTCAGAACCACATCCTTCACCAGGTAAATCATTGTGGATCTGCAGCTGGAGGTGCCTGAAATGATGGCAGATAACTTGTCTGCCTGTTAAGTGAGCTTTTCTAACCACTAGCTGACAGTTGAGATGTAAGAATACTCTCAGCTTTCCAAGGTGTGCATTTTTTTCTTTCAGGGCTGCATTTGAGATAATTTTAGTGAGCTCAAGTTCTTAGGTGTAACCAGCTGTGGCTGTTAGCTCAGCTTTCAGCATGTGTAAAATTCCTCTTGCTGAGTTGCACCTTGTGGCAGGACATCAGGTTTGCATATGGTTCCTGTTAGTATATCTGAGTTACAGTAGTCATGTTCCTGTCCTCAGCTTCACATGTGGGAATTGAACTGTCATTCCAAGGGATGGTAGCTAGGCAGACTAGTTTCTATCAAACTGCTTAAACAGCTTTTGTCCTGAGTGAAAGAATTGACTTTTATTAAAGTCATGTGTATCCTAATGCCTCTATTTAAATATGGTGATGTACTTGCTTTTTTTGACAGCCCCATGTTCTGCCATGGCTTATCATCATGACAGTAGACGGATTTTTGTTGGCCAGGATAATGGAGCTATCATGGTAAGTTGTTGTGACTTTTCTTCTGAATGTAGGTTAGAATTGCTCAGATTGTCCATGTGTTGCTGGCAGCTGATAGTCTGTTTTCTTTCCATTCATTTTGGAATGCAGCTACTGTTAAATGGCTGAGCTTCTTGGCAGCTCAGCTGAGATGTGTGTGGGAGGACTGCAAAGCAAAGGTTCTTCTGGCTACTTGTGAGCCAGGTAGCTTCAAGAAGGCCTTGAGCCATTAGTGCAGCAGTGGGCCCAAACAATTTCACTTGGCCAAGGAAATGTTTTGAGGGCAGTACAGTAAGCTGGGCAGAGTCCATGGTGGTGCTCTGACAGGGGTTGTGAACTGCAGTTGGTTTGCCCCTGGCCAGGAGTATGGATCTGTCTGTATCCTGCCATGCTCACATCTCTGGATTTGCTTGCTGCACATCTTTTTATGATGTAGAAATTTCAACACTAACTCTAAAATTATAAGAGGCTGGGTTCATCTCTTTTCTTGCTGGGAATTCTTTCTTCTCTCTTTGTATACTCTTGCTGTAGTTGCTGTCCCTGTCTTGGAGAGCATACACTTGGCAGAACAGAAACTGGGTTTTATTCTTCCCCCCCTTGGTAAAGGAGGGAAATCTTGTGACTCTCAGATGCTTTAATGGTTTCCTTTCTCTATGAAAGTAAGGTCAAAATAATAACTGCCCCATAAGGAGCCAGGGTACTGCATGAGTGTCATAAAGAGTGATTCTACAGATAACTGCTATGAATAGCCTACAAAGAACTGCAGAGAATTCTAGTGATAACTATTGGAAATTTCAAGTTGACACTTCTAAAATTTCATTAAGTCTAATGGATCAAATAAAGAACACTGTCACTTAAACCTGTCCATTGTGAAGTCACAAGCATGCAAATCTTAAGTACTACAAGATAGTTTTGTTTGCTCCTGCTGAGGACAAATGAGATCTTATCTTTTTCTATAACCTCCCTTCAGTAAACTCAGTTCTGAAAGGATGTTCCCTGTTGAAAATTCAGTTCACTTAAAACCTTAATTTACAGTTGGTATTTCAGTATGCTTTGCTCCATCCTGAGAAGCTGCCTGTTTTTTGTGGGATATACTGCTGCTATGCAAATTTTGGTCTGTGAGGTTACTGCTCCTTTTTGGGTATCAGTGTTGCTTTATGCCACTGTGGTATCTTCTAACAATTTCCCTTTGCTTTTAGGAGTTTCATATTTCTGAGGACTTTAATAAGATGAACTTTGTGAAGACCTATCCAGGTAAAGAGTTAACCACTATCTACACTAACATTTGTGTAAAGGGAAAGTACCTACAATGCTTGGGAGACTGGACACAGTCACAGATTAATCAAATCTAGATTTGCTTTAATTCTGACTGACCTTATAGTTGGTCACTTAGTTGGGGGGTAACTGCCATAAGAAGAGTGTTCTGTCAGACAGCTGAGTCCAAGTTGTAGTTATGATCATTAAGTTCACTGCATCGTTAGTCTGCAATGTTATGAGCCAGAACTAGTAAGCTTGGATTTTGCTCTTCAGCTGGAGTAGTTGTACTACATGAGTGTTGGTGTAAGAGCTTTATAAAGGTGATTTTGGTATTTTCAGTTTCTCTCCTTACTTCTTGTAATCAATGTGCTTGGTTACTCCTAGCTCAAGGTAAGAGTCTGTACCTTCTCTGTCACCTTAGGAGAGCAACCTTAGGGATGAAAAAGAGCTAATTTTTCCAATATGTGGGAGACAGGGTTCGTTGGATTGTTCTAATATTTATAGAGATATTAATTTCAGCATTTGTCTATACACATCCTTTATAGAAATACAAAACTCAATTGTTGGTTATAATTGGCATATTAATGTGAAAGGCCTGAAGGAAGCTGTCAAAGACTGCAGATTATGTAGCAAAACAAAGTGCAGTTTGTCTTGTGACTCCCTGACACCAACAGAAGCAATGGTCTTGCTTGGGAGAAAAAGACCTTGTTCTTAAAGCAACAAAACCTCCCTTTATCCTAAGGGAGATGATTTGACAATTCAGTCAAGGGAAGTACTTGTATCTTGTGGGGCAGGGGAAGCTTCTTTCTGAAGCATGTGTAACTTCTTGCTTAGTGGTAGCATTCTCAACCAAGCTGGGTGGGATTTGGTTTCTGTCACAGGAAACAGTTTGAATGCCATGGACTAGATATCCTTTCAGGTGCTTAGAAATATGAATGTGAGCATAGCTCTCTGGGGTTAGGAAAAGATGGGTTTAGTAAAGCAATTCAAGGTTTTAGATGTGTAGAAGTCTCGAGTTAGCTAGAGGAAGCTGAGGGTTTGCTTGTTCCTTAACCTTGGGTATCTGGGCTGAACTCAGCTTCTCTCTCTCTGGGGAAAGGCTTACATCAGCTGAGTGATGGGTTTGGTTCATTTGAGCTATTCAGCAGGCAAATCCTAAACAGAACTATGGGAACCTTTTCATTCAGCCAAGATGCAAGTATAATATAATGATGAAAAATCTCCCTGGGGCATTGCCTGGATATCATCTTCAACCTCTGTCTGTCTGAATGAGAATGGAAGTACACAGCACTTGGATTTTTGGGGAAAATAGCCAGAATCTTTTTCTTGTTGCAGCTCACCAGAATCGAGTGTCTGCTATTACTTTCTGCCTGGCATCAGAGTGGCTTATCAGCACAGGTCATGACAAGTGTATCAGCTGGATGTGCACCAGGAGTGGGAGCATGCTGGGGAGACATTATTTCACCTCTTGGGCCTCATGTCTACAGTATCCTTTAAAAAATGATTGCTACCCTGAAAATGGAAGACTATTTGTTCCTTTACCTCAATTTGTTCCCAACTTTCCATGTATAAAAGCTAGATATCCATGACATCTCTTGCAAGTCTGCTAACCCTTATTCTCATTAGAAGTTTCATACCTTTATTTCTGTTAGTGGTTATTAGATAGCAGAAGAGACCTTGAGCTGCAGAAATCCCAGTCTGTACTAGTTCATAATTTTGAGGTGTCTGTCTGTAGCATCTTGTGGCAGTGACAGTATCTATAGCATGGCCCACAGACCTCCTGGGCAAGTCCCTTTGTTCAACAGATGCCAGTGTGTCTTTGAGTCTTTCCAGAGCATAAAACATCATGAAACCCTTTGGACTGCTTTAATTTTTCTGTCTTTGCTCAAGTTAATCTTTTCTATCTTTAAGCTACCAGGTACATTGAAACTTTATTCACCAGTAGTAATTTGTCTGTGTACAATTTGCTTTCTGTAAACTATATTTAACAGCAGTATTTGCAGCTTAGACACTCTGTCTATTCAGCTGTAAGTACTTCAGGACATTCTTTACCCTATGTAAAAGACTTACAAACCCAATAGCTTGAAAGGTAGTTCACATATCGAAGCTTTTGAAAGCAAACTAAACTAAAACTGTTTTTTTAGCACTTGTTAATGGTGGCAGTTTACATGTGGCCAGACAGTAATTGAAGGTATTGGTTGCTGTATGAGGTTTAATGGCAGTAATGTTTTAGAAGTAGCAAGATTAAAAAACTGAAACAGGTCAACATCATCTCTTGAAAACATGAAGCCCTCTCTAGAGTGGCTGTAACCTATGTCCTGGTAAGAAGCTGGGAGGAAAACTCAGTTGCCAGCTGCATGTCTGTCCTTCTGAGGTCTCCCATCTGTGCAGACCCTGCCTTACTGAGTGAAAAACTGCCAGGTTTGTACTGTTGTACTGCTGCTCTGTTTTAGAGTCCAGGGGAGTTGTGTCCCACAAAACATTCCATGTGCAGCTCACCTCAGCTGAATGCAGCACAGAATAGGTTAAAGCTGGTGTGTGTATTGGAGACCAGCTCACAGCAGTCTGGGGAACAGTCTGAGTCTCACTGAATTCAGTGGCTTCTATAGCTAATGCTATGGCAAATAATGACACAGTTTATTATTAAAATGGAGAAAAGAATATGACCTTTTATATCAATATAAAAATAAATTTCCACTGAAGAACTTGACATTTGAAAATCCATTTTAATTTATCTCTCTTTGGATTTGTGTTAGGAAGAACCAGCTTGCTGGTGTGTGTACCAGGTGCTTGGCCTCCCAACAGGAAGTTCCTTAGAACATTGTTTGTTAATGATCCTATGTGTAAGCTTCTGAAAAACACAGCAGAGTGCCTATTCTCTACTAGATTAGTGGGGATAAGGCAAGCCTGAACTTCAAGATGAAGAAAAGATCACATGTTCAGGGACTTAGAGGATTTGTTGAAAGCAAATTGTTTATCTCATGATCCTGAAGGCTTAAGAGACTTTGGAATGTCATCAGATGGCAGAGCCTCTGCATTTTCACTTAGGGTGGTGGGCTTTTTGGTAGACTGTCCTAAAGTTAGCCTCTGTTGGATACCAGGGGCTACTGTTCTAGATGCAGCTTGTGTTTCTGTGTGGTTCAAGGAGGACACCTAACTTTATACACAGCTCTTGGGTTATGTGCTGTCAGCTGCATGGGTCTTTCATAGCTCTTGCTATATATATAATAATAACAAAAGTCTTGTAAAAGCAGCAAATCATCTAGTTCCATTGACTTGCCATGCTTTGGTTTCTGGAGTTCATAGTTGCATTGTGGCAATAACCAAGTATCAGAACTCTTATGAGGTGTAACGCTTTTGCCCAATGTGCCACCTTGTTAATGGATCAGTGTGGCTTTGATCTCAGTGTTAACTGACAGAATCCTTTCTGAAATTAGGTCAGTTTTCAATACCACACTCAAGAACCTGCATTGGTAAACTGGAAAGTCCAGAGAACAGGACAAGAAATGAGACAGCCTCACCTTGGCAGTAGCTGGAACACTGGGGGTGTACTTCCACTGTAAGGTGAACTTGTTGTGGAGGGTCAGCATCCTTGTATCTTGGTTTCCCTCTCCTGGAGATATCAACTACAACCATGCTAGAAAATGAAGGGTTATTGGAGAAGATACCAGGTAAGACTGAATGCAGCCCAGTGTCCAGTGAGGTGTTCCTCATAGTTGCAGAGAGCTCTGCACTGCAGCAAGTAGCCTGATGAGTTTTGGCATCTTGTAAACAGCCATGAGTGTGTTCTGTAAACAGCTGCTAGAAATGGCCTGAAGCTACTTGGCTTGCCTTAAACTAGGGCATGGATTATCTCATGGCTTTCTCCAGTGGCTTTCTAAAACTCTTGTCTTATTTTCTGTACAGTTTTACTTGAATGTGTAGGGAAGTGTGATGAGAAGAAAGGAATCAAAAAGGTTTATTACAGTCTCCAACCACTTTAAAAGTAATTATGTAAATATTTATCTGGTGTGTTAAAATGTTCTTTTCCAATTTTTTTCACCTCTGTAGCTGATTGTTTCAGTCATATAAAATACTCTTTGAACATGTGAACCTTCTCCTTGACTGGTGTTCAGATATGATCATGAAACTCAGCATGCATTTGTTGGTGATTATTCTGGACAGATCACTCTTCTGAAGCTGGAGCAGAATACCTGTTCAGTTATCACAACCCTTAAAGGGCATGAAGGTAAAGTAACTCTTTGTCTTAAAGCCACCTCTCCCAGATACAGTACCTCTTTGTAACTTGGGGTGAGATGGTCAGTTGCCTATCTGCCTCTTAGGGTAGATACTGGATGAAAAACCAGTCCAAGGCAGTGGTTATCATAAACTGTTGAAAGCTATACTTGACTTCCTGTTAAAGAACAAACATTCTTGCTGAAGGCAAATCTTAGCCTTATAAATACCTACAGGTATTTTTATTGTAGCTGAAAAACAAAACATATGCATTCAGTTAAACACAAGTTATCCACTAGATGGCCACCTTTAAAAGCTTTAGTCTCAGCATTAGAGAAACTGCCTAGTCTAAGGCAAATGTCTCCTCCTCTACAGAACAGCTGAAGTACTTATATCAAATGAATAATCAGGTGGTCCATAATGTAATACAGAGCTACTGTCTGCTGCAATGAGTAAGGCAAGAATGCAAATCACAGAATAATGTGTAACTTAATAATATGCTGAGAAAAATAAACAAGAGAATGCCTTTTCCCATGTGGTACTTGCAACTTTCAAATCAGCTGACAGTTTGCATGTGGGTAGGGATGAACTACTGGGTCATGCGTCTCTGACCCACTGGAAAAGGCTGCCTTGTTTAACAGCTGGAAGTATAGAGTAGGCTTTGTTAAAGCTGAGTAGACTCCTGATCTACAGATGACTGTAAAGTGATACAGCTGGTTTAGAATGCAGGAGGCAAGTTGAGATTTTCAAGTGATAAATGTCTCTTCTGCTTTCAAGGAGAACTTCAGATTGTTTCAGTTTAGAACAAAATAATTCTCTTCTGAGGCCCTAGAGACTCCTTTGCCTCTGTATACTTTTGTACTGGTCTGTGTTCAAATGCAACTTCTTGGTAGATGTTACAGTTACTCTAAAGCAGTATGTCTGTGTGGTGCTTTCTTGTTATGTTCTGTCTCTTGAGTTGTGATGGGCTTCCAAGCACCAACTTCAACAGTGCTGTCCACACAGCAGCCACCTTTGGCTCATATATTTCCAAATGGGGACTGTGATCCTTAAAACAAGAATTGAGCTACCATAAAAAATTATTTCAGGGGCAGAAACAGATTTTTCTTCAACAGGTATTGTACTATTTATTTCAACTTCTTTCTTCATTTATTTTTTTTAAAGCAAATTAGATTATGTGTAACTTTTTTTTCTCCACCATATTTGTATCATATTCTCGAGATCTAGTAACTCTAAACTTAAATGGCATCTAATTCTCCTTTGAGTGCAGTTGTGTTTGACAGACTTTAAAAGTCTGATTTAAAAGTCTTGTTTGCTTTCTAGCTCTTGCTAAGTGTGACTTCATAAGCCAGCAGTTGCTTTGCAGTTTAAATGGTTTCAGAGTTTGTTCTCAGCTTCCAGAATTCACCATGTATAACAGCCTGCTCTGTGTAATGCTGAGATAATACCCAAAGTTAATGCCTCTTTGGTGCACATGCTATTTCCAAATGGGTCAGTATGAAAACAGCATAGCCCTAAAGGAGGCAAAAAAAAAATCTCTTGCTTCAGAGCATTGGAAAGAACTGATCTGGGCTCTAATTACCATTCATCATCTTGGTTTTGGACTAACAAGGCTTTTGATGACAACTGAGCAATGGAAGGATTTCTGCAAGGAAATAAAATGTCCCAACTTCACAACTATAGGTGGCATGAGTAACAAAATTACTCCTGCAGCATACTGGCAACGTTACCATGGGTATGGGTTCAGTATAAGGCTGCTACTGTCAGATGACTCATTTCTTTCTATCCCTAATTCACAGTTGCACTGGGCCTTCTGAAATCTAGTTTTGTAATTTAGTGAGTGGTGGCAGATTTGCTAACAGCAGTGAAGTTCTCACTTTGTTTCTTAGTCCAGCTATTTTAAGGTTGTGTGGTTATGTGAGGGAGTAGCTTTAGCTGAGAACACTGCGAGCTGTGCTGCAGCCACTGACCAAGCACCTCACTGTGTTGTAGATAGTGATTTCTGCTTGGCAGGTGCTGGTGCTTCTATCTTCCAAAGCTCATGTGGCAGCCTGGCAACTCTTAAAATCACCTTCCTAAATAGAAAGGGTAGAACTCAGACTTTCTGGCTTATGCTATATCTGTCTTCTTAGGGACATCTGTTCAGTTGTCCAGTACTTCTTGCCACTCTGTCAGGACTGCACTTTGCTGTTGGATGTTTCCTTTGCCTTAAGGCTTCCAATATGTTGCTGGTGTAAGGCAGGACCTCAGGTTTCACTTGAATGCTCCAGGAGGGCATCACTGTGTTGGGGAGCCAGTCCCTTACATCTAACTGCAGAATGTTCTCTCCTAGGGAGCATTACTTCCCTGTGGTGGGATCCTGTCCAAAGGCTGCTCTTCTCAGGTGCCTCTGACCACAGCATTATCATGTGGGATATTGGTGGAAGGAAGGGGAGAACACTGCTGCTCCAGGGACACCAGTATGTAATAGAGTCTTATTTTTCATCCTGTAATGGACACACAGTCCCAGGAAGACTAAATAGCATGGCAAGATATTTGAATCTTTGTGAAAAATGGAGAAAATTACTCTTTGCAGAACCCTGAGTACTTTGAAGGAGAAGAAGGATAATCAGTACTAGGAAGGCCTTACTAAAGCTTTTTTCTTTTTCGTGTTTAATGTCTTCATGTTACCGTGGTTTAGAAGTAACACAGAAATAGTTTATAGGAAAAGGTGGGTAAAAATCCTAAATCATCTGGTTTGGCCTTTAAGTAAATTTGCATGTGTCTGTATTGTAAATACTGCAACTGAGTTACCTTTGAGAGGAGGGCTAGAACCTTTATGTATAATCATGTTGCATATAAAATAAGCTTCAATATGTTCCTGTTCTCCCTGTCTTTGTCAGTGATAACTGATAGGTCATAACTGATTGGCTAAATTACAGGGGTAGTCTCTCAACTTCAGAAAGTGTCATGTTTCCCCTCTTCTGAAGTTGAGGTAGTTGTCTGTAACAATCAACTCTTAATTTTTAGACGCCCAACACTAGCTGCCATTTTTAAATGTAGGGCTCTAATTTAGTCTGACAGGCAGTTCACCACAGAAGATATATTCTACTTAGAAATGCACTGGTAGTAGAGATTTTGTTTATATTTAAAGATATTTGTAGTGTGTTCTCCTCTTGTCTAATTCCATAGATGCCTCCATCTACCTTTGATCAAGACTGATAGCCTTAGCTCTAGAACTCTTGTTAAATCTTGAGGGTTTAGTCTTATGGCTAAAGAATTAAAAATAGAGCCTTGGTTACAAAAAAGTAACTGAAGTAACTGGAGGACTTTATACTGCTGTTACTGCTGCCTCATGTGTCCTGGTGAGGACTTGTAACAGTTAGGTTCTTTCTGAGAAGCAGAATGACTTTTTAATTTAATTTAGATGTTGCAAAGCAGTTTGATACTAGTCAGATTCTTTGTTTAAATTCTTAGGGCAGACTTTTGTTTTGACATGACTTTTTTTAGGATTAAATTGTCTTATTGGTGAACGCATATTTTGCTTTTCACCTACAGCCTGACTTACTGTGATTTGTTAGCAAAAGTGGAACCTGCTGCTTAGTAGCACCTTGAAACAAATATTTCTCTTTATTTATTCAGTTGTTTCTGTTTTGACAAGTGGCTCTCCTTGCCAACACAGAAGAGTATTTGCACAAGCACTCTGAGTCAGTTGACACTCAGTTCACCGTCAGGGCTTACTGCCAGCAAATGTTAACATGGAACTGTACCTCTGGTATTCTGGTCAGGCCTGTAAGAACTCCCTCAACATCCTGATGCTAGGGTAGTGCTCAGGTGACAGCATTTGTTCACTCATCCTCAGAGCTCTACTTAGTGGACTTAGTGAACTGAAAATCAGTTTTGGCCTTCCTCAGTAGCTTTATTTACGAGAAGGAATCAGGGTTTGCTGAGAAACCAAGCTTTGTTTAAACACTTGTGGGTAACTGGTGTGTGCTTTGTTGGCAGTGACAAGGTGCAGGCTATCTGCTACATCCAGCTGACACGGCAGCTGGTGTCTTGTTCAGCTGATGGGGGAATTGCTGTTTGGAACATGGATATCAGCCGAGAAGAGGTAACTTCATGTCATACGTCAAAGATATTTTCTTTCCCCTTTTCAGAGACTAATGTGACTTTCCTTAGTCAGTTCTGCAGGCTGCTTTCCTCATTTTGTTTTAAACATGAGGAAAGCTGAATGATATTATTGAAACCTAAAACATTCACTTTAAAGCTGAATGCTATTATTGAAACCTGTTCTGTTCTAAGGGCTGTCCATGCTGCATTGTAGTAAATGGAAAAGTGCAGGAGATGCTTTGGACTGCTTAGAGTTTTATCTCAAAGAGAGCAACAGGTTCACTGGAATGGCTGTGGCCTTTGCTTCTGGAACAATCTAAAGCAGTCAAACTCTTGCAGTAAAGAAACCAAAGGACTGTGCTTCAATAGTCTTGAAATAAGTTCTCAACTTGTGTCAAAACAGGTAAAGAAGTGAGAGGTAGATTTTGAGATGCAGTTCAGAAGGCAGAGGTTCAGTTCCCAGGCAACTTTTTTTTTTTAATAAAGATCTCAGTACACAGCAATTGACCCAGCCATACACTTTCTTTCTGCATCAGTTCATATCCATGGTGGTGCAAGTGAGAATGCTCTTGTTTTCTTACTGTCAGCAGTGTAAATGAACTGAAAAGAAAAAATGCTGTGTTGTTCCAGCTTTCCTCCTCCAGTTTCAGGGAGACTTCCTCATGAGATGTATAAAGTTGTATAGAATATACATGTTCAAATTCAAGTCCATGTAGTAAAAATATTGTGCCTCTCTTTCTATCTCTTTCAGGGATGTTCAGTTAAAGTATCTGAGAGAGCTGAAATGTGTAAAAGCTCTATTTTCATTTGGCCTAGTCCATTTATGGCAGGAAAAGTGTGTGGGTGGGAAAAGGGATGCTTAACGAAGATGGGGGCAGGATGGAAAATGCAGATGAATTCCTAATTATTTCAAACTGAAATCCCATGAAAGTAGAAAAGATAATTAGTCACAGAATTTACTTCTGGACACCCCCTTTCTTAAAGGGGATTACTGCCTCATAGCTTCTGCAGTTTGGACTACACTGGTCCTTAAAAGCCATCCACACAACCAGAGCAGCAGTCTTTGAATGCCTGCAGTGGGTTTAGTAATGTAGGTGTTTGAATAAGTTTTCTTATTAAGGCAGTAATATAACATATTCCTGGAGGCTTAAAAAGTGTAGGAGGTGTGTAGGTAACCAGTAACTGTATTCTTGGGTTTGAGGCTTTTGTGCTAAACTTTCTTTGTACTATGCTCTAGGCAATTTATTGTTGTAATGTCCAGAACTGAAGCAGGGCATCTTTCCAAGTAAAACTTTACTTTGGGTTCTTAAACTTCCTTGACTGTTGTGTGGAGGAAAACAATTCTGATTGCTTACATTTCCTGCTCTTTTCTAGGCTCCTCAATGGCTAGAAAGTGATTCCTGTCAGAAGTGTGAGCAACCTTTCTTCTGGAATATCAAACAAATGTGGGACACAAAAACGATAGGGTTGAGACAGGTGAGATGGCTGGTTTCAGTGCTTAGCTGTACTTCAGCACTTGAGCAAAATGTAAACAGAAGATCTCTAAGGCTGGTAGATCTTTTCATCTCTTGTATTTTTGCTCCTTTGAAGTGAGGTGTATTGAGAAGTCACGGCTTCTAAGCACTGCTAAGACATTTCCAAATTCTGTGAAAGTGTTGCAACAAACCTGTCACAGGTCAAAGCAGGCTGTGCTAGGTGTGCTCTGTTGGATTTCTCTGAATGTTCCCATGCTTTGGAACTATGGACAGCTAATCCTCAAGTGTTGTGTAAAATGGCAAACAGTGCCCCATAACTGAGACTGTAGATGCTCACTCCAGTGAAGTACTAATGGCCCTGTTCTTACTGCACCAGAATGTTTTTGACTGGGTTGCTTGTTCAAGCCTCTTTTTCCCCTTCTCCCAGAAGGAGCTTGCCAGAGAAGAGGATAGACACAGAGTATGGAGATAAATCCATAAATGATCCAAGTGACTGTTCAGAACTCCAGAGACATTGGTCTTTGGTTGAAGAAGCAGGGGTTTCCTAGCAGGTTGCTTTCTGCAGGTTGCAAAACAGAAGCTTTGTTGTTTTTGTTGTGCAGTGGACACTTGTATGGTGGTCAAGTGACATTGTATAGTGACTTGTTGATTTTCTTCTTCCTCCATGAAGCACCATTGCAGAAAATGTGGGCAGGCAGTTTGTGGCAAGTGCAGCACCAAACGGTCGAGCTACCCAATCATGGGATTTGAGTTCCAGGTCCGTGTCTGTGATTCCTGTTTTGAGTCCATCAAGGATGAAGAGTGAGTATTAGGGAGTAATAAACTGTAGTAACACTGCTGGTGTGCAGAAACCCTTGGCCTTGCTCCACATCCACACACAATGCTAGAGAACACACTGAGCTGACTCTCTGTTAGGCCTTGGGGACTGAAAGCACTGTGATGGCAGAGATCCCCCATCTGCCTCTGCCAGTGCATTTGGATCAGATATGGAATTACATCATTTATATCCTTTTTTAGTTCTTCTTTTCCAGGAGCCCAGATCTAGACTTGAGATATATTTGTCTCAACATTTCAGTTTAGTTAAAAGCTATTGATTGCACTTAACATTGATAGGTGGGTGCCAGGCAATGCATTTCAGCTGCCAGGACGTATATGCATTAGTTCATGTACACTTTTTTAAACTTTGGGAATATTCTTCAGAACTCAACATTATTTTCCCCATGCAAGCAAATCAGGTTAAACATCATTTGCTGTCTTATTAAACCTGTCTTAGAAATGAAGGAACCCCTTTTCTTTGGTATGAACAGAGTAATCAGATGTGAAATTTTTGAGAGTGTTTGGGGTTTTTTGTTGTGTTATTGGATTTTTCATTATTGGGACTTTTTGTTTGCTTGGGGTTGGTTTTTTTTTGAAAAGTAGGATGCTGTGCCCTAGTTGACTTCTGTAGCCAGCAAGGGAAAAATGAACTTGACTTTGTTAACCGGGTGTAGGAGTATTTATTAATTGTGTCCCACTTCTGCTCTAGTATTACTAACAGTCATGCTGCAGAAAATGTCAAACCTGTACAACACCACAAGCAGTGCCTTAGCATGACTTGCTAATTTAATTCTATCCCCTTTAATATGGCACTGCAGCTCTTGGAATAGATTTATTAGTACTTGAGCAACCTAATTTTCTTTTAAGTTTATTTTGCACTGCTATAATGATGCCATGAAACCTCATCTGATGGCTGGCTTTCATTTCAATTGCTCTTGTGCAGCCGTACCTCCCTGGCAACCTTTCATGAAGGCAAACACAACATTTCACACATGTCCATGGACATCTCCAGAGGGCTAATGGTGACTTGTGGGAGTGACCGGATTGTGAAGGTATTGCTGCATCTCTTTCCTGCATTTCTAGCAGATATTTAAGAGAGAGTTCAGTTTTGTATGTTCTTCCTTTTTTCCTGACAAGTATTTCTACAAGTTATCTATTGTGTGAAGAAGGAATTGTATTTGCTAACCTGTTCTTCTGCAGCTGAATGAGGAAATGACTTGTAGCTCCACTGTATGGAGTGCAGCTGTTGTGTCTCTGAACAAACATAGCAGGCATGGGCAGCAGGAGAATCTGCCAGCAGCCCCAGAGACACAGACCTGAGGAAATGTGCAGGTTCCTTTGCTCTGAACTCCATGGCTTGGAGCATGGCCACTAAAAGCCCTTATTATAAGACAGTGACATAGAGTTCAGACTGATACAGAATCTTGCTGTGCCTGGGCTCTACATTCACCATGCATGTCAGAACTAAGCCTGTGCCATCCTGTTCTTGTTTGGCTCTAGGCATGTTTGTGACAAACTGTGTAGCACTTGTTATAGCAGGCCTACACAGAAGTTCAAGACTCTTGAGCCCCAAATTTGGCTTTTGGTTTGTAAGGCTGCTGTAACTCTTGATGAGCTTTTCCTCAAGCATAGGTTAAAAAGGAGTTGTTACCTTGTGTCCAGGGATATCTTTGCTTCTATGCCTCTTGCAGAAGGAGCTGTGAGTCTGACACTAATGCTGTGTAATTCTCCACAATTCTCCTCCAGATCTGGGACATGACACCAGTAGTTGGTTGCAGCCTTGCCACTGGGTTCTCTTCCCGCTGATCTCCTCGGTGGCAGGTTTATGCACCTTATGTACAGCAATATGCACCGAATGAATGGAACCCTCCTCAAGAATATTACTGCAAACACTGGTTGCTTGATTCTCCTCTTGCTGCTGTTCCAGGATGGACAGTCACCCTTGTAGAGCACAGCTTTTCTGTTGGGCTCCCCGGGAATCTCCGTGGTGCTGAAGCGCGGTTCCGCAGCCTCTCGGACTGACATAAATGGTTTATCTGCAATATGACACCTGGGTGGAAGGACCTGTTGTCTCTCAGTTTACATATGTAGTGTTAACAATGTGCTATCTCTGCTGATATATCTTGTACAGATACCTTGTAGCTAAAACATTACCAGAGTAAAATGAGTGTAGTAAATTCAATTTGTGCAAATGGTAAAATAACTTATTCTCTCGTCCAAAAAGCAGTTCTGTTGAAATGTTTTTGAGCAGTCACTGTCTAAATTGCCTCCAAAAGAGATCTTGGTTATTCCTATGGAAGGAGGAGATAGTTTCAAGTGGAAGGTAATTTCTTTCAGATGAGATAGTAAGAGAACCTTTGATCACACAAGATCTTTTATTGGCTTTCTTGTAGTGCTTGTCTTCAAGTTCAATTGTTAGTGAAATCACTTTTGTGGAACAGCTGTTCTGTGTAGGTAGCTGGTGAATCTGCAAACAATCCTGGGCTTTTTATGTAGTGTTTTAGCATAGCTGATAAACTTCTGTAGTTAGGAAAACGTGCAGCCCACCTACTCTAAAGACTGGCCACAGGTATGAGCCATGTACTCTGACAACTGTGATCTTGTTAGAATGGAAACCTAAACAAATCTGCCTTGTTACAAGGAACAGTTAAGAAAAAATGGCCAGCTAAATTTTAGAGGTTTTTTTCTGTGGAAAGGCTGATGTTCTTTAATGTTAGGGAGCCTGTCTCTGCTAAAGTACAGCATAAATTCAAATACTGTCTTGATGTTGCTTAAAACAGATAAAAACTGAGCAATAATTACTGAGGTACAGAACAGCTGCTTTTTTCCCTGCACCTAGGAGTGTTAATCCTGAGATATCTACATTGATCATTTCCTGTTTCAAAGCTGAGAAATATGAAGAAGAGCTGTGAGGCTTTTATGACTGTGCAGTTGGCAGTAAAGGAAATAACTAGTGAGAGATACTGTCAGTAAACTGGTTTGTCAGTTGAGTGAATCTCCTACATTTGAATACTGTAAAGAAGAATTTATTTTGTAACTTTGGAAGCTAAGGTGATATGTCACAGAGTTTAAGCTTGGAGCTGTTAAGATTTATCTGAAAACAAATGCAATATGTGTGAGGACAAAAAAAGGTAGGTCAGCTGGCCTGGAATGGGTGGTGTTACACAATTATCAAAGATAATATGCTCTTTCTGGCAGAAGAGTTGAGGGTTAGACTGTCTTTACTTACAGCAACAATCAAGTGGTGCTATGAGTGTTAGTGAATTCAAGTCCTAGGTGTGTAACTTGACACTAATAATCTGCATTGGACCATGCTGTAGGCTGAAATAGATTAAGATCATTAAATACATGGTGATTCACTTGCATTTTAAGCCAAAAATCTGATAGTCTCCACAGGGCATTAGAATCCAGAATATGATAGTTACTGTTACTTTGTCTGCTTTTCCATGGGCCTTCTCTGGAAGTTTCGTGAAGAGTTTTTATCTGCTGGCCTTACTGGGCCACTGGAGAATAAACAAAACCATCTTTTGTGGGGATCCCAAAACTTGTCTTGCCTTCAATACAGGACTCAGCACTTGTCACACCCATTTGATTCAATTTTGCCTACATGCTGTATAGCTTAGGTTTTTTGGGAAGGCTTATTTCTAAGATGTTGAGAGAAAGAACAGTTGCAGCTTTATGCTCTGAAGGCCTTCGCCCTTCTAAACTAGGAAGGAAAGTGTTGTGGGGTGAATAAGCTCTGGGAAGTCTCTGCATTCCCTTTCAGACTTGGTCCTGTCTGGTTCTGGAAGAGAACGGATGCCTTCTTCCTCACAGCATGTAAGGCAGAACATGAATTACAGTGCTAGAATTGTTTAATATCCCACTGTAATAGGTTAGAAGGATCTAGGGTGTGAGTTAAGGTGGGAGATTGATGTAGATGTGCAATGAGTACCATATTTTCCAACCCAGACATTCTGACACCTATACCCACAATGCTGAGGTGTGACTCCTTTGCAGCTAGCACTTCAGAACTCAACTTTTTTTAGTTCTGATTACTCAATGTGCCCCTGCTTAACACACTCCCTTCCCTGTGAATACTTCCTCTCTTTCTTTACATTATGTTTTTGCCACTAGATAATATATTCTCTACTGCCTAAGGAATCTATTTTCTATAATTGATATACTTAAAGATTGTGTCAGTTCAGATATAATGACAGTTATGGCCACTAAATCATTAGTCTTTTAAGTATACTCTTGGTGTTGAATGAGTAATGCTCACAAACCACTAAAGAGAGAGTAGTTTTGTTTATAAACAACTATTTGGAAGGCACTCATTCTCTCATCAAACTGAACATACTTAGCTATGTCAGCTCAAGTGTGCAGTTACTGAGAAGCCTTGATTTGAAGCATTACAGATCTCGCTTGTGTAACCTCTTCCATTGGGGCAGGGAAGGGGAGCAAAGGGTACTAATATGTGTTAATTCTTTCCTAGTTGTATTTCTGTACCCTACATAGTTAAAAGAGAATCTAGATAAATCTGTCCTTTGCTCCTCCTTGTCTGTTTTTTAAATTTTGATTACATGTACAATAAAATATTTCTTGATATTCACTTAGTCTATTTGGATGATCCATTTTTTTTCCATCCTGTGAAAGCATGATGTGCATTTTGTGCTGTGGCTCTTTCTTTATGTGCCCCATGTACAAATTGTAGGTTCTGGGAGAGCTTGTTGGGTATGTTGTATTGGAACTGAATGAGCTGCAGCAGGTCAAAGGCCCACAATGGACCAGTGAGCTGAGACATGAGCAACTGCTGTGTGATCCCAGCTGGGGATGTGTAACCCTATCCTGTGTTCTGCTTGCCAGCTCATACAGACATCATCTCTGCTTCGTCTGGCTGCCCTTCAGAGCTCTGCAAAGGTTCTTACCTGCAGAGTACCACAGGATCCTTTCCTGAGATGCCTTGGACTGTCTGAGGTGCCAAAGAAATGCTCATTTTGCTGGATGGGGTGAGCACAGCCTTAAATATGTATACAGAGGACACAAACTGCAGCCACACAAGGTGGTTGCACTTATTTCAGGATACTTTCTCATAGGGAAAGGATGGAGATAAACTGGAAAGCATCCTTATCCCTCACAGCCTTCACAGGCTCAAATTCAGCCCTGGCTGGCTGTGTAACACTTGGAATGTCTGAATGTTGGTTGATCAGTATGTTGTGTGGCTCACTGCTTCCTTGGGGTATTTGGGAGCTAGAGAGGGAATCTGGAAGAGTGGGACAAACTTGCCACCTTTGAATGAGGGCTGAAGAGCATGTGTGGTATATAATCATTTTTGTAGGGTTTGGTTTTTTTTTAACATGATATGTCTCATTTTGAACTGCTTAAACTTCTCACATTTCCCAAGGCAAATTCCAGTGAAAACTGACTGGAAAAAATGAGGCTGTTGCTGATCTACAATCAGAAAAGCCTGTTTAGATGTCTATGTAGACCATCTTATGTTTTGAATAAGGCATATGAACTCTAGTTAAAGTTGAAGATGCTGGAGAATTGCAAATAGTGTACTTGTAGTGAAAGCACAAAAATAGATGTATTGGTTTTCTAACTGAGAGTGCACAGTTGATCACTTCTCAAATTCCTGATACTGAAAACTTCATTTAAGTTTCAGATAGCTGTGCCAGATCTTAGTACCTGTAATGTTGACTTTACTCATTGAGGAGATTTAGAATACAATAGATGCAGGAAAGGGACAGATTTTAATGTTGATCAGATTCACTACTACAGTTCAGAAGGAAAGCTCTCTAAGGTTTTTTATGTCTGTTGACCAAGTCCTCAGTGATGAATAACCTGACTAACAGTGAAATGCCATGATCAAATGCTACAGAAAATGATTAATTTCCCAGCCTCACATTTAAAAACTGATTTTGTCATCAACTAACCATCTTACAGGGAGTTTTAATGTGGCCTGTCCTTCATAAAGGGCAAGGATCAAGATCTCTTAAGTGACTGCTATCAAGTGATCCTATAAAGCTTTTTGTCCCTTTGGAAGATGGAAGGCCATGGGCTCTAGGCAGCTGTGTAGTCTGCTCAACTTTTAATATGCAAAAGCTAATTGTTGAACAGATTTAAAGAGAGCATTACTTGTTTTATTACTCTGGCAATGGAAGTATCAAAATAATATTAGTAATCTATACTTTTTTTTCATAAAATTAAATATCAAATCATAAAGTGAAATATATGGGGTCATTAGAAGTTTTGCTTTCTGCTCCTGTGCATGACTCTTTCCCCCCAACAAATCAGCAGCTCTGAGTTGCTGTAGCTACCTGCTGTCTGACTCACATTTGTATACCCAGGGTCTCTGACAAGTTTTAGTGTGTAATCTGGTCACACAAAGAAGTAGAAGCATATTCTTTGACTTACTCCTGATGTATTATATTAATTTTGGTGGGATGATTGGTTTGTCTGCAGGAAATTTGGCACATTCATTCCTAAATTGGTTTGTATCACAAAGATATTATGGGTTGTGGAGGTACATGTTTTTCTCCTCTTTACCTTGTTTATAGAGAAATACACATTAGGGTTTAAATTGCTCCTGGCTTTGCTACTTTAGCTGTCTTTCAAGTAAAGATTCTATGCCTTGCAGTATCTATACTGAGTCTTCTTTCTGAAGCCTGTTTTCAGCTTCTCTCAAAATCTGCATGTGTATATCTGTGAAAACTCTTGAGTTTTCATGAGCTCAAGTGCACCTGTGCAGCTGATCAAGGTGGGCCCTGCTTGCCTGTACTCCTTGATGGCACTGCTGCTGAGCCATGGCTGGCTTGTGCTGTCAGTTCTGGTGCTGTCCTTTGTCTTTTCTCTGCTCTCATTCATTTCTCTTTCTTCCTTAGTATATGGCTCCTTCTCCAGGTTTCCTCCACAGCAGCACATCCATGTTGGAGTTTGGCTCCCTGAGACAGGTGACAGCAGCTCTTGAAGCACAACTGCCCTGCTCACCAGAGCCTCCTGATGTCTCTTGCAGTGCTTGAATGAAGGATGGCTGAGGCAGCAGACATGGAAGGTGAGTGTGGTTCAGGACACAATCCACTTCCCTATTCTCAGTTACAACACTCCATCCCATTAGGCACTCATTGCAGTGCAGCCATAACTTGGTGATTGGCAGGGAAGATGTGGAATAAACAGAACTGTCAACAGTCAGAGTTTGGAGAATGTCAGGGTGATTTCTGCAAGGGTAGAGAATTGCACGTGTCTAAATGGTGTTTGTGGGATACTCAATTTAAAACTTGAACTCACAGGCATTAACTAAAAGAGGCAAACAAGGCTGTAAATTGTGCTCATTACAGTCCTTTTATGGAGAAGAAATGCTGGGAATATCAGTATGCTCACAGGCAATGAGCGGTGCTTTAGTCCTACTCCAAAGCAGTGGTTCCCTGTTTTTTGGTATGAATACACCAACTGAGCACTCTGCTGTTTCAGGAGCACGGGAGCCTGGAGGGGTTTTGATTTTAAAACCAGGATGGAAAGAGGAAAACCATGAAAGAAACTGAGTGAAGGTGTACAGGACAAAGAACTGACTGGCAGTGTAGTTAAGGCATGCAGAGCTGTGATTTTGGGGAGGTAAGGAAGGGTGCTCTCTCTGTAATAGCTGTTAATCCAGCTGAACACAAGAGGGCTACAGGAACAAGTTTTCTCTGGATTGAAAGAATTCTCGATGGAGCTTTGGTAATGCTTGTCTACCTTTGGCCTGCTTTTAATTTTATACAGCTGGGAAATAAAATGCCACTTGACACCCTTTAAGTGCTTGTGTACACCTGTCACTTCAGGCTATAATTATTTGGATTGCTATTTTTAACACTTTTCTAATACTTTATAAATGTTGGGACTACTTACTGAACATGTTGCTGCTGATAAGATACCAACATCTATGGCACAGGTACATGGTTTGGTATGTGCTCTAGTGATATGAATACTTTGTTCTGCACTTACATTGTGGAGAATCCAGACTTTGGGAGCGAATAAGGAAAAAGGAACATTGGAAAAGCAGTCTGGAAAAGTACAAGCCCTGCCTAGTAACCAAGTGCAAGTGTTAGGTTGCTTCTCTATTGATCCAAAGTGCAATTAAAAGCTACCTCCTGCAGCTGAATTTAAATCGGGCTTTTAAAGTTTTTTTCTTTCCCCCACAGAACTAGTATCGAGTGGTTAAAAATCTGCACAGCAGGTCTCCTATAAAATCACCAAGTGGAGTGTTCATCAGCCTCAACTCCTTGGTTTGCACAGGGCAGCTTACCTGAAGGAGTCTGTGAGCTCAGTTCAGGTGCTGAAAAACAACACCAAAGCATCTGCTGGCTAGAATCAGAATAAGTGTTCAATTTTCTGTCTCATTTATTGTGATACTCAGTGTCAGTGAAAAGGCTTCTTCCTGCAGTAAAAGGGTGGTTTGGGTTTTTTTCAGAAGGAAAGCTTGTGCAGTTTTGTTTAGAAGGAAAAGAGAATGTTAGATTTTGTTCATTCCCTACTGTTCTTTAGACAGTAGTTTGTGTCTCTTAATTGAAGCTAACAGGATTTGTTCCTCTTGAAATGCACAGGAAAATAAGTTCCCAATTACTTGTAAATCACTGCTGAATATATAGTTTTACTTATATGGTTCCGGATTAGCTTCTGAAGAGCTTGCAGAGATTAGGAGGACCCAAGACAAAGCCTGTTGCAGATTTAGGCATCTGACATTTTAGCAATGACTTCTTTTAACATAAATAATGCCCAAAGCCACCAAAACTGCTACTTAGGAGCTAGGGAAGTTTTTTCATCAGGTGTAGGCACTCAAGGCTCACTGAATCAGCTGTAACTCTTGGTGTGAATGTTTTCTACTTCTGAATATGACAGGCTGCTAAGAGAGTGGAATATAAGCAAAGAGGATAAAATATGCCAAAGCAGTAAAAAGCTCCTTGCCTCTCTTAAAAGCCTGTTTCAAAGAACCCTTAAGAAAGAAAATGTTTATACTCCTTCCATGCAGAAAAGGAAGCCAAAAAAGAAGGGTCTCAAATCTGCTTTTTGCAGCAGTTTTGAGTTAGAGAAATAAATATGCATTACTTTGCAAACATTCATGTTCAAGTTAACTAACTGAGCCTAAGGGAAGCAGTGGAAGCAGTTCATGTTGTGGTATTTAACTGACATAAGTTCACCCACCCCATTGGTTCACCTGGCACAGCTGTGCACCCCAGCTGCCTCCCCCTGCTGAGTGACACTAACAGCTCAAACTTCCCAGCTAGGAACTACTGATGGTTATCTTCTTTATCAGGAAATTATGCAGCTACACAGTGCTAGTGGCAGAGAGGCAGGGAGGGGAGAATTCCAAGTCCTTACCATGGCTAGTTAGGCAAGTCATTAAGTGCAGCCTGGCTTTCTGAGCTGGAAAGCATCTAATTTAGGCATGATCCTATATCTGCAGGCTTGTTTCTGTAGGGCTTCTTTCTGCCAGCTTCCAAGATTGGCCATAATGGGCTGACTTTGGCCACTGCTCTTAATGTTCACTCTATGCATGCTGTGTTTGCTGCTGCTGCCACTTTTTTTCTGATTACTTGCAAAAACACACAAGCAGCAGGCTGGTTCTCTTGAGTTTATGGCCTAATTACGTAAGATCTTTGCATAGAAAAGTAAAATGATTGGGGAACAGTTGTTAAGCAAAAAAATATTATTGTCCATCACTTGAGTAAATTAGAGAGGTAGGCAGTGAGGGGTATGTTCATCCCTTAATTTTAAATTCCTTTTGGAGATGCAAGTATTGATGCCTCACATCTGCAGTACAGCTGCACTGTGGTGTCCACATTCTTGTGTGTTAGGCAAATCCTGTTCTGAGTGTTCTCTGGCTTTCCCAGAGCTGCAGTGCTATCTGTGAACACTCCCTGTTCACCAAGGCAGTGTTTGGGCTTTAAGTACAGAGTCAGACCTCTATTCTGCATAAGCCACAGCAGGTAGAGCTGGGGGTGCAAGGGACAGGGGTATGAACGTGGTTGTGAGGAAGGCAGACCTTTATCTCTGGGGAGAGGCAGTGTGAGTACTGTGGCACTTTGTGTGAGTCCTTCAGAGAATGTGGTAAAAGGTTTTGGTCTGCTTTAACAGATTCTGATTGTACTAAGTATGTATTTGGCAGGCTCACTGAAGGCAAGGTGGTGCCCCAGTAAAACCAGTGAGGCCAGCACACGCTGTGTGCTGCACCCCACCGCAGGAAGGGTGAGATGTTCCTGCCCTCTGCAGATAGTGCTGCTTTATGGGCCCGGGATGTGAACTTGGAAAGGGCAGGGACAAGTGAGCAGATGTATCTCTGAGATCTGTGGGGCAGCTGGGCCTTGTACCTTGTGTGTGGTGCACTCCAGAAGTGAAAGCAGAGCACTGGGCAGCCAGCAGCATCACAGCACAGTGTGCCATGTGCTGCCTGGTGGGCTGGAACATGCAGAAACCAGAGCTCAGCAAGCAGCAGCAGTATGTCTGTACTGGCCAACCCAAAACCTAGGCAGGGCTAAGGGGAGAAGGGTCATGCACAGTTAGAGAAATGTGGAATTTACCTCCACGCTGTTGAATGAACTTAAGGAGCACACACCTGCATTTGCACTCTGTTCTTGCAAATTTGTATTTCCAACTGGGAGCGGGTTTCAACCCAACTGCCCTCTCAGCTGTACATGCAAAAATTGCTTTTGGCCAGGGATCTGTCTCCCTTCTCTGAAGCCAGAGGCTGCAGAGGGGTTGTCTCTGACACCACAGGGATCCCTGAAGTCCCCAGGTCCCTTTGGATTTCTTTCCCTTTCTCACTGATGGCTCACATGCACCACTGCACCCAGGAGCAGGGCACAATTCTTCCCTGCCTGAGGAGTTGGGATCCTTATCCTGAACTGAAGCATGCTGTGCTCTGGGAGATGCCTCCCCTTTAGATTACAGACATGGGATTTAAGCATGCTAAGTCTTCTCACTTTATGCCCCTGTGGTAGTTTGCATCTGGATCAGACTCCTTGTACAAATCTGAGAAGCCCTAGGCCTGGATTTAGATCTTTTGATTCAAGTGCTGAGTCTGTGGATGTTACACATTCTTTTGGCACCAGCTGCTTATCAGCAAATCCCTGCCACAGGTTACGGGGATTTGCTGATGTCTTGCTCTCTCACCCAGCTGCATCACAAAGCACCGCTGAGCCAAGCCCAGCCGCTGAAAGTATTTAAACTATCAGAGTTCCATTTTGATGGAGATGGGCAGTAGAGCAATCATGCCTGTAGATCTACCCGTGTCTTTAGGGCATGAATGCTTGACAGGGGAGTAGCTGGAGCCAGTGAAAACATGAACTGTTTTATTGGTGTCGGGAATGCCGAGGTGGGAAAGGCGCCCTTCGAGCGGCTCATGCCCGTAGGGGCAGCAGGTGCGGTCACTCCGTGCGCGGGGCCCGGCACACGCGGCCTGCCAGCACCCTCACAGCCGGGCTGTGGCTCTGTGGGGCCCTGCCCTGCCCGGCCCGGCCCCAGCCCGTGCCCCGCGGCGCTGCCCGGAGCGGCGGGAGGAGCGCCGGCAGTTCCCTTTCGGGGCATTGTGGGAAGGCGATGCGGCCCGGCCTCACCTGAGCGGGGCGGGCGGGACGGAGGCGGCCGGGCCGGGCTGGGCTGGGCCGGCTCCCAGCCAGCCGCCGCACCATGGTGAGTGAGCGGGGCCGAGCGGAGCGGGGCCGGGCCGGGCAGGAGCAGCCGCCCGTGCCCTGCCGGAGCCGCCGAGCCCCTCGACGGTCGCGTTGTCAGGGCGCGGAGCGGGGCCGGGCGGAGCGGGGCTGCCCTCGGCACCGGCACGCTGAAAGCCATTCCCAGGCGGGCTCGAACAAGGTTTGCACCTGTTCGGGGAAATGAAAGTTCTCTTCTTTTCCGCTTTGTTTTCCGACCCTCGGGATGAGCCCGGGTCACGCCGAGAGCCTTTCTCAGACAATCAGGAAAACAAGGCTGTTACAGAGAGGCTTTATTTATAAAGTCTTCCTGTAACTCGAGGAGCTGAGGTGCAGGACGGCTCCAGTGCCTGCAGAAGGATCGAGTGAGGTTTCGTGTGGATGTGTCTGTCTCTAGGCTGACTGGGGGTAAGGCGGGTCAGTGTTGGCGGTGGGTTTTCCTGTGGCGGGATCGTTGGGAAGAGCTTTTCCCCAGGTGTATTCCCTGTTGTCAGGTAAGTGGAGGGCTTGCACTGCAGCGTTACCTCCAGCCCGGGTGCCTCTGCACCACTGCCGGGTTTGATGGGGCTTGTTGGGATTTGGCTGCACCTTTCCATCAGGTAATGATCAGCGAGAGCGTGTGGGTCTGGTTCTGAACCTTCTGTCGGTCACCAGTGTCACTGTCGGACCCGGCTCAGGGCTGGCAGTGGCGAGTTTGAGCTTGGACGGGGCAGCAGCCCTCCGGGTTAAAGAGCTACGGGCAGGAGGATCCGGGAAGGGACCTTTTGCCTATCCAGTGCTGCCTTGGTGTTGGTTTGATGAGATCAGAAAGGTTGCTGTGGATGCTCTCTTTTGTAAACAATGGTGGCCAACATCCAGAGAACAATAGCTGGATGTTCCCCGCGGGGGGACTGCCTGCTCCCAAGTAGTGAGATGGTCAGTGATGCCTCTTAATAGAGAAACCATCTCACTGCTTGATAATTCAGGCTTCTGCGGGCATGCCCCGAGCTGCTGTCTTGCACAATTTGCCCATTGTGTGCACCTGTAATACCAGTTACTGGCAGTGCAGCTGATCAGAAGCCTCTCAACTCCTTCAGTGGAGGCCAAGTGCTGTTGTTTGTCTCTATCCTCAAAGGCAGAGCTGTGTTGTTTCTGTGGTTTAGCCAGAATGCTAAATATGTGTTAGTCTCCTGTATTTAGAAAGGTGTACCTGTCATTATATTTGCAAATAGAATATGCACAGTAATGAGTTTACAGATAGCAGTGCAGTCTCCACACCTTAAGTCCCTGTAGAGATGTAACTTTTCTGGTTACACCCCGAGACAGCCCTACATACCCAGTTTCCTCTTGTAAAGCTTATGTAAACAACTGGAGTTCCTATTTTGCCCTTGAAGGTCAGTAAATATGGGAGCTGATTTCAGGGAATCTGATCTCAGAACCCTCCTTGATGCGGGTACTTCACACATGCCAGTTTTCAAAGCACTCACGATAGTCCCGCGGGAGCACTGCTTTTACAGCAGTGCTGCTATTGACGATCTGGAGTCTGCCTGCTGTACTGATGGTTAGAATTTTACAAGGTGAGTGTGCATTCTTACAAGTAAGAATTTTATTTTTCCTTTTTTTGAGGCCATAGTACAAACACTTGCTGGTGTTGCTTCATTAGATTAGTGCTGTCAGCCTTACCCTTTTCTTCTCTTGAGGGTCTGGTGCTGATGAAACAGTGCTTTTGTCAGGGAACTCTAGCTTTAAATTTCTCTGTCATGTAGTCTATGGAAAGGGGTTGTTAGCACTCGGTTATGAGTCAAGAAAAAAGGGTTTGCTGGGTTACAAACCAGGAGTAAGCCTTATCCAGGCTCACGAGTGATGAACTTTACAGAGGTCATTTCAACTTTCCATAGACTGGTTCCTCTGTTTTGAAATTTTGAAATGTTGTGCTTGCTTCGACTGTGTTTTGGGATGGAATTAAAGGTGGAAATGGTACTATGTCTTAGCAAGAGGATAGTTCCAATTGTTTGCTCTCACAGATTTCCATGTAAGTTTCAGGGAAGAGTCTGTTTAGCAAAACTGATTTCATATCCAGCTAAGAAACACAGCTTTTATGCCCAGCTTGTGCTTTGTGACATGTTGTTTTAAAAATTACTTTTTAGAAAGACTAAATTCTGCTTCCTCTCATGTGTGGGTGCAGCAGAGATACATGTCATGAAGGATTGCTGTCTCAACAAAGTCAGAGAGTGGGGAGAGAGCACAGAGGAGAAAAAGATAAGTCTCCCCAAGGACATGTGTTGCTGTTAGTCTCTTGTGCCTGTAAGTGTTGCAACACCTCGATCCTACTGCTGCCTCAGTGTTATCAGGATTACTTTTGTGAATAAATACAGGGCTCTGCTTGCGTAGCTCTGCATGCAGAATTGGTGCTGTATAGTAAAGGGTCTGATTCCCTCCTACCTGTGCTACTCATCACTACAGGGAGACAAATTAGTACTTGTGGGCATGATCTGAAACCCTGGAGAAAGATCAAAAGAATCCCATTGAGCACAGTTGCTCTAAAAATGTACTTGGCCTGAAAAGAAAAGGAGTTGGCAAGCACTGTTTCCACTTAGCAAGATATTTGATAACCAGTCACTGATCTAGAAGCTGGGGTGGGAATATCAGTTGCTGTGACTGCAGCTGCTGACACCTCCCTAGTGTTTGGAAATGAACTCTCAGCTCTTCTGAATATTGATGTCATCAACACCCTCAATGCCCTTAATTGTGAAAATGGATGTAGATCTGCAAAAGATGTTTCCTGTGCTGCACAGAATTTACTATTTACAGTTCTAAGAATGACTGCTTATTTTCCACGTGATACACCTGTGTATTGGCCTCAGAGGACCATGAACTTTGCCTCTAGGATTTACCTATGAAAGACAAGGATGGCAACAGATTAGAACAGATGAGAGGAGAGAAAATGATGAATAAATTAGTGTGTCATGGAAGACAGCAGTTCTTATGCTAGATGACAAAAAAAAGTTCATGTGGTATTTCTTTGTTAATTTGTCTTGTAGTGAACTTTTAGTGGCAATGGAATGGCATCCTTTTAGAAGATTCTGAGTTTGTAGACTTTCTGCCTGCAAAGAGGTGACTGCAGGGGAAGTGATAGAAACACATGAAATCATGAACACTAGAAAGATGGTTGCTACGCAAATAATCAGAGTACATCCTGTGAAATTTTTAGGCACTAAATGTATAAAAAATAAATAGGAATACTTTTTCACACAGTGTAACTGACTGTTTTCAATTCACTGCTGTGGATGTCCCAGTAGTTAGGCAGTTCATAGAGGGTGGGGCCCAGGTGGGTTGTTTGCATGCAGTTTCTGTCCCATAATTCTTAAACCTGTGATTCCTGGAGGTCAGGAAGGTCTGGGACTACCAGATGATTTTACACATGCCCTGTTCCTTATGCTTGTGGCCTTCTGGAAGCTGCTTAGATCAGAGTACAGCTCAGGGGCTGATCCATAATCTGGCATTCTGTTACTTACTGTCATTCAGTTGGACTTTAGAATAGCATCTTGTGGGATTTGTGAAGAAAAATGTTGGAAGTGTGTCATCTCTGACTTGCCAGTTTTGGATGTTCCTTCTCCAAGTGCCCATGGCCATTACAGATTGTCACTGTTTAATACTGGAGCCCACTCGGGCCATGCAGGAATTCCCATTCATGCTTGGATATTAAGTTTATTCCTGGAAAGCAAAATAAATGTTATGATAGATCATCTGCTGATTATTGTCTTAATAATCAGCAATGTAATAATTCTTGTTTTTTAAAATATATTTATTTTTTGCTCAGAAATAAGGAAACTGAAGGCATGTCAGAGCCAGGAGTTATTAGGATGTGGGATGGCTTTAGAGAAAGCCATGGCATTTAGGGTGGGCAAATGGGATAATGAGTAGCTGGGTCTGTGATGAGGCAAGAAAATGACAGGTTTTGCTGCTTTTCCATGTCTTTAGTTACTTCAAAATCCCCTGCTTTATAAATGATCCCATGGACCTCCTGAAGCCTGCAAGAGCTGCAAAAGGACAATGTGGTGAAAGTACTGAGGAAACCAGTGAGTCAGGGAGGGCAGATAGAGCTGCCTCTTCCTCAAGTACTTGCAAGATTTATGCTTTGGCATCCACATCAGGCATTGCTGTGAGCCAGTCATGCTCTTGCTAGTGATGCCTAAATGAAAACAATACTGCTTGTGTGAAAAGGATTCTGTCTGTATCACATGTGCCCAGTTACTGATTTCCATCCCTGCCCTTCCATTTCCTGCTGTCCTATTCCTGCAGGCTGTCATCTGCATTTTCTTGGCTGCATTGGCTCTGTGCTTTCTTGAGTGGCCACCCCTGGGCCTTTGCATTTCTGCAGATGTTGCAATGTAGAGAGGGAGTTGCAAGATCCAGTCCTGCAAGCATGGCACTTCATTTGGGAGTAGGAATACAGCATGCAAAGGCATTGGGGCAGGATGGGAAGGTGCAATTTCCATTTGTATGTTTGAAGACAAGTTTGGCGTGCCTGTCTGGCCTGGAATGTTCTGATGTGTGTTTCTCAGTATTACAGACATGACCCCAGGTACTTCATTCACCAGTGTTTTTCTCTTCTCTAGCTTGCTGAGTTCATGTGGGATGTCCATCTGCTCTCCTCTCTTAGAGAAGGCATTAAAATTCCTCTTCACTAACCAGTAAATGCCTGGTGTTTCCTTGCTGCTTGCCTTAGGAGCTTGGGATAGTTTTACTCAGACACTCAAGCTGGCTTGTTAAGCAGCACAGGAGCTCTGAGGTCACCATCCTCTGCTTAGCCCCCTGGGGTAAGTTGTGGGCAGAAACTACAAAGGAATGAGAAACAAACCCACTGTTTGAGTAAAATGCAGAAATGTGTATTGTTGTGCCTTTGTTGTGCAAGGCTGTGTGCTGGAAGGAGAGCAGGTGAAATGTTGGGTGAGCCTGTGTGCTCTGAGCTCTAGAGAAGCTGTGGGAAGTGCTGCATGAAGCTCAACAGTCTCTGGGCTCAGAAGATGGGATGGGAAAGAGGCAGTACCTCAGGCATTTCCTTGCTTTGAAGTCTCATGACAGGACTTGGAATCTGTGATCCTTTCACATTCTACAGGTTAAATATTGGGCCAACATATAAAGCATTTTGGAGGATTCTCTGCTCTGGCCCTTCCTTCTGTAAACAGTGGTTGCTTTTATGTTTATGCTTAGGTTAAATCCATGTTGGTTTTTTACCTTAAAGAAACAATGCCATTTGAAAAGGGAAAATGGAGAATTTCTTGATTGAAAATGCAAAAGTGAAATGCTTCAGTGTTTCCAAAAGATTATTCTGTGCTCTTTCAGAGCTATAAACATGATCTGAACTCACATACATCTTTAGTCCTTTTGGAGCTCAGGTTTTCTGTGAGCATCTTTGTTGGGAGCTGGAGGGATGAGTGTGAGGCTGCTGCCCATCTGCAGTGTTCCTGCTCACCAGACATGGGAATCACCAGGCTGGAGCAGTGTCTGTCAGCCCCTGACGAGCCAGGTTAGCTTGTCACCATCTGGGTGTGCCTCCCTGTCCCAGAGCAAAGGTTTTTAACTTTGCTCCTGGAGAGGTCAGAGGCAAAGGAAGTGCCTGCAGTGCCTTCATGTAGCAGGGCTTTGCAAATAACTGATAAGGCAAAGTGGAAATGAAACTAAAAGAGCTGCACCCTTTGCAGATCCTCTGGGTGAGATTTTAGCTCTGTTTCTTCACTTGGAGTTCAAGGAATAGGCTGGAAAAATAGTTTCTTGTGCCTGTAAAGTGCACTGGGGTTGTAGTGAATTAGGGGTAGCTCTCAGCAGCTTGTTCAGCCTCTCCTCTGGGAGAGGGAGGACACTGGGCAGGAATGTCACCAGTCCATGCCTGTGTTGTAGGAGGACACTGGGCAGGAATGTCACCAGTGCATGCCTGTGCTGTAGGAGGACACTGGGCAGGAATGTCACCAGTCCATGCCTGTGCTGTAGGAGGACACTGGGCAGGAATGTCACCAGTGCATGCCTGTGCTGTAGGAGGACACTGGGCAGGAATGTCACCAGTGCATGCCTGTGCTGTAGGAGGACACTGGGCAGGAATGCCACCAGTCCATGCCTGTGCTGCAGGAAGGCCACCAGTGCATGCCTGTGCTGTAGGAGGACACTGGGCAGGAAGGCCACCAGTGCATGCCTGTGCTGTAGGGAGGAATTGATTCACAGGTGAAGGAACGCCACCAGTTTATGAGGGATGAGCCAAGGCTGGGAGGACTCGAACTGCTGAATGAAGAGATAAGCTGGAGCAGAGCTAGAGGGAGCTTGGGCTCAAGTTCCTTGAGCTTTGTTTTCCAGTCCTTAGTTAGGGATCCAGGAGGGAGCAGCTTGAGCTCAGCTGTCCTGTTTTGATTATAGTTTTATTTAACTCAAGTGAGGCTATTGAGAAGGTTGTTGTTGTCTGGATCGATACCATATGTTATAAATATCCTTCAAATGCTGGTGTGCTGGTCCATTTAGAATCTTTCAGTAATAAGATAAGGGTGACTGCTGCATCATGAAAAGCATAAAATCAATGTGTAACTATGGTCACGTGTGCCTGTAATGATCTGGCACAGCTTTTATTGCATGGACTTTGGATGCATTGTTCAGGGGAAATTGCTCAGAAATATTTCCTAATGGAGATTAAGTGAGGAAGAATCCTGTGCCAGGTAGGCAGCAATACACTGCTTCAGAATTTCTGTGTTGCTGGGTTTGTGCATATTTTTTTTTCCTTATTTGCTTACATCATGCAGACTAAGTACATGTTTGAAATTTTAAAGCTGAGAGCCAACAGTATTTAACAAATATCTGTCAGCTCATGTGCTGCTCTGAATAAATGTTTTAGTGACAGGAAAAACAAGGAAATTAATATTTTTAATAAAATAGTCTGTTTTGAATTTTTACATATTTGCTTTAGAAGTGTCTGAAACCCCAGAGAGTGTATTAAAAGTCAGTAGCCAGATGGGATTTCATGTAACAGCAGCATACCAAAATATCTGTACTTGAGTGTGTTAGTATTCTGTCTTGTCCTGATGTGGGTAGATTGTTAATAGGTCA
Source organism: Molothrus aeneus (assembly GCF_037042795.1). Classification (NCBI taxonomy): domain Eukaryota; kingdom Metazoa; phylum Chordata; class Aves; order Passeriformes; family Icteridae; genus Molothrus; species Molothrus aeneus. The sequence continues at coordinate 8,831,017 of NC_089655.1, read as the reverse complement.
ATAGATCTGTTCAGTGCATGTTTCTCATTTCACCCTAAACACCTGGCATTCCAAACCAACTGTGTGTTCACAATTTGTTTTAATTTCAGTATTTACCGCCCCCCCCCCCCCCAAAGCAAAACAAACTCACTAAACAAAGCACAAATTTAATGAATTTAATGGAATTTTTTTATTCTTGAAATGGTTTGGAAATAAAAAAAAAAAGCTGATGGCTGGAATAATGGGAATGTTCACATTTTTTAAAAGAAAATTCAATGAAAGTAGGTTTTGGTAATTTTCTATTGTAAAAGTAAATACTGATAAAATACTGGACAGTTGTCTGTGTTGGGACATAGATTCTTTCATATCAGAGGAAAGAAGGAAAGAATGAAAAATAGTAAAAGAGAAGCAGACTATGAACTCTGTTAGACTAAAACAGTGGGAGCAGATGAAGCAGGCTTCAGGGGAATCAAAATAAGTGAAAAAAGAACTTTCACATAGCAGGTCACTTCCTCTCCACCAGGTACAGCCAGTCAGGCTGGTTTTCCCCAGGCTTCTGCTGGCAGCTGAAGTTCTGGATTTTCATCCCACTTCTCATTTTATGTGGTCTGGGAATTTTCATTGATTAGCATGTCTTGTATTGTCTGTTGCCCTAGAGAAAGTTTTTAAGGAAAGCTGAAAGTTTCCTCACTTTGCCAAGATGTCTGTTTAAGGATAGCAGTTCCTAATTTGCAGATTTTGCTTACATGTGAATTTCAGGTGTCTGTTTTATAAAGGTGGCTTTGATTTTGGAAGGCTCTTAACCAAATTTGGAGAGGCTACAGCTGAGGCAGTGTTAGCCCAGAGCTGCTGAAGTGACAGAGTTGCCTCACCAAGCAAATCCTTGCCCAACCACACACCCAGACAGGAAAGAAGATTCTTGCTCTTTTTTCTGCAGTCTTCCTCTCGTGCCTCCCCTCCCCTGAGGCTCCTTGGTGAGTTCCCATCTCTGTCCTCCTCTCCTCCCCCAGGGACATGGAGAAGCCAGATGCCACAGAACAGGTTTGGAACCAGTCAGCAAATGTTATGCAGGTTGAATTACAGGAAGAGGAGCAGCAGTTCTAGTGCACATTCTTCTTTCTCACAGTGTGATGAATTAGAGCTTCTTGCACACCCCTGGAGATCACCTTTCAGGAAGAAATTTAGCATCTTTTACATGTTTGTGTTATGAAACAGTGAACTGGAGAAATTACTGTAGGAAAGGAAAGCTAGGAAAGCCCCTTTCCCATGTATTCATTTTTATCTGCTACCCCTGCAGGTGGTTTGTTGTGTATGGAATGAAATGCAGCCCTTTAGACAGTTGTACTAATTGTTGCAGATTAGGTTAAAATTTAAACCCTCTGTAAAGGCAAAAATGATCCAAGTTTGAACCTACTGAGCCAGTTGTAATGTGTTTGATAAGTGTGAAGTGTGTAATGGCCAAACAGTGGGGAAGGCTGCACCAAAGGGGACCTGCAGTCCTGGCAGGGAGCAGTCCAGAAGACAAGCTTGGGTGAGCTGCTTATCAGATTAGTACAGCCCATTAGTTAAAGGAGGGAAAGGTCTCCCAAGGAAGGTGGAAGGAAATCACAGTGTGTATTAGTTTCATTTGTCTCTCTTGTATTTGTTGTTCATGAATATGCAAACCTTCTGTATTTTGCCTTTTCGATGTCCATTCTATTTATTGGTAAATTATTTCATGTCAAAGTCTAGAATTTGATTTTCTTTTTGTAGCCCTGAAACTAAGGGTGTTGGTTTTTATCCTGGTACACTTGTGTAAATCTTGATAGAACAGAGGGCCATAACTTTCCAGTCTGTTAAGTAACTTACTGCTGCAATTGATTCATAGATGCATGAGAAGGGGGTAGAGTTCCACGGTTTAAATGCTTGATATAAAAAACACCCCAACAAACTATTTTTCCAATAGCCTACAAATAAAAAATGCAGTCATTTGGATTACTTACTGACGTTTATGGAGGTCATTTTGCACAGTGCTGTGGGTGGTTGGGTCTGATTCAGTAAAACAAGCAAATAAAATTAGTCTCAGCTCCCAGACCAAGCTTGTCTCCACAGACTCCACATGTGAAGTAAGCTAATGCTCTCTTAGGAACTATACTCTTCATCCCAACCCACTCAGTCTTGCACCTAAAAATTCCCTCTGGCATCAGCCCTGGGTCTGGTGATTGTTAGTCACAGCCAGCATGCCCTGGGATGGTAAGAAAGGGACCCAAGCACTCTGCTTTCGAAGATATTCTGCTTGTAGCAAGTCATTTACCTGTGTTTTCCTCTGGCATTAGGACTTTTAAAGATGAGTAAAGCATTGCAGGATAATCTACTTCTCTTTGCAGTTTGGCTGCTGAAAATGAACCAAAAATTTCTTAATCAACATCTGTCTTGTCATCAGCACTACAGGAAAGCAAAGATGTTTTCACAGTCAAGGAGCAAGGAACAGATGAGCTGTTAGATCTGTGTTTGTGCAGTACTTCAATATTAGCAGGTTTATTGATGCATCAGAGTCTTTCCAGTGGGATGTAATGAACAGAGCAATGAGAGTGAGGAATGTGTTGTGTCCTGACAGTGGGGCTGGGCAGAGCAAAGCTGAACTGAATGTTGAAAGCAGCACTGGATGTTGAAATTTAAAATGCTGAAAACCATTTAACCTTTTAAGAATGTATTATTTACCTCCTACAGAGTTCCCCAAATTGAAGGGGATATTTTTGCTTCTAAGTACCTGCAGCTTTCTAATAAGTTGTTTTGTTACCGTAATTCTTAGCTGGCCACTGATATGTACCTAGGCTTGAGTGTGCACTATTTTGCTGCAGACTGTAAAATTTAAAATTTTGCTAAAGGTTCTATTTTCTAGCTGTATATATTACTGTAATAATTAAATTGCCATGTGAGGTATGCAGTTAGTCTGCATATGAAACAGTGTGGAACAGGAGACCCAAACAATGAGATTTTTGGAGCTTGTGTATGAACATTTATTCATTTAGGAGCATTAATGGATATTTTCTGATTGCAAAGAACATTGCCTCAGCTCATAAAACTGGTGGTGAGACATCAACTGCATGTGTAGAAGAAACAGTGGAGTTCACAAAGCAGTTTTAAGTGGAGAGCAGATCACTTTCTATGGGTGAAGCATAACATCCTGCAGTAACTAATTGTCTAATACTAAGTGGTGGTAATATTCACAGTGATTCCCTGGTTTGTTGGTATTTAATCTTTTAGAGGCATAAGATTGCAGTTCTGCAGATATATATGTATATTACATGCAGGCACTCTAGTTTAAGGTCTCTTGGATCCAACAGCTGACCCTAAACCAGAATACCTTTTAATTTTCTTTTCCTATTGAAGCACTGCAGGCAAAGGATGCCACAAAGCTCACAGCCTTATGCTGAACATGCTGTCAGCTTTTGATTGAGGTTCATTGACTCATTCCCTGCATTTTCAGTCAAATCTGATCATCCTCTCCTATCTGATGGTTCACCATATTTTTAGAAATTTATTTATCAAATAGCTGCTACCTCTACCCAATGGCTTATAGATGGACTTCTGCTGACCTGCTGCTCTTATCTGTGGAACCTATGCTCTGTTTTCAAAACACCCTCATCTTTACAAGGGCTTTGGAGTTAATGTGCTGTGCAGCAAGCAAAACAGCCTTTTGTTCATCCAGCTTCTCTCAGTGTGCAAGTGTGTGGATAGTGAGTGCTGTCCCTACATCACCTGGGAAGGGGTAACCCTGGCAGCTGGAAGATTGCCATGTTAAAACCCAGCTGGTAATATGAACAGAGAAAGGCAAAACCATGGTGCTTTGCTCTTCACTGTAATCAGGCCAGCAGCATACTTGTTTTTATTTAGCAAGCTTGTCTGGATAATATTATAGGACTCAACAGAATGCAGCTACAAAATCCTTGTAATTTTATCAAGCACATTGGACTAACAATGGCAAGAGCCTTATATCCTTATATCCAGCAGTAGATCCTGCCAAAGACACACATGGCTTAAACCTTCCTCCTTTCCCTAAAATGAACCCACATTTGAAGTCTTTCTCAGTATAGTCAGAACTCTTATCTCCAGATTACTCAACTATGCAACTCAATACCTAGAGAATGGTTCTGAATTATGAATGAATGCTTTGTTTAAAATCCAGTAGCTTTTCCTTTTTTTTTTTTTTTTTGGTGTAGAAACTTCTCTGACTTCGCTGCCCAGACTTTACCAGAGTGTGGAATGATTGTGGAATATCTTCACAGAAATCTGCATTGTAATCTTAATAGTGATTGGTGATTGTGAGCATTAACTTTTTAATCCTCACTTGGAAATGTGATGAAGTATGGGTACAGCAATAAACTGGAACAGGAAGCAAGGAGCAGAAGAGATTAGGGTAGAGATTGAAAAACCTCTCGGGAAGGACACGATTAGGCTAATGGTGAGGGATGTGCTGAGACCTGCTGGATGAGGGCTTTGCAAAGGCTGGGAGCAAGTGAGGAACGTGAGGCTCCTGTGCTTCTCCCTGGTCCCCCAGGATCAGGGGAAGGCACCAGTCAGTGTATGGACAGCTGGCAGTGTACCTGTCACACACGGGGATACAGCTACAGCCACCCTTCCTGCAGACACCTGGGGCTGGTACTGGTACTGCTGAGAGCCCAGTCAGGATGCCTGGCAAGAGCAGGGCACTTCAGATGTCTTCAGCCATTAAACACATCTCCATCTACCCCCCACCCCCCAGTGGGTTTGTAGGGGTTTTTTCCCATTCAGCAGGTGTCCTGTTGTAGAAGGATGCTGTGCTCAAATTGATGTCTTGCATTCTTAAAGCCATTTTCATGCTCTGGGTGAATGGGATACTGTACTGCTAATATACACTATGGTCAGTTATTTTAACCTGCTGGTAGTACTCTTTATATAAATGTGAATTGATACTTTTCTCCCAAGGCATTTAAAAGCTGGCTGTTGTGTATTTGAGTAATACTGTTTATGCTAGACAGGAAACAATCATAGGTCAAACCTTGTAAAGTTATGACTAGCTTCAAAGTGGGAATTTTTGAACAGTATAGATACTGTCCTTTACTTAATACAGTATCACTCACTGAGGTCTGTCTTTCATCATTACAGTTGTCTGAGTTTCATAATATCCCAATTTCTTCAATAAAACCAGTCAAGCTTCCTTTCCAAAGTAGGTTTCTTCTGCCCCTTATTGCCTCTTCTAGGAACCTGCTGTTTTGTGATCTGAAATAGTGCAATATCAGAGTTGTTAGTGATTATGATTACCATCTCAGTCTTCATATTTCTAGCCTTCTGCCACACTGATCCTGATTTCCCTACTACTGTTGTGGATGTCTTTATTCCCTTCACTGAGGTATCTGATTTTGCTGGAGGAGGGGGTGGTGCCCTCTTGTCACCACTGCAAAGTGGTGATGCTCCTCCTGTTCCCCAGGGCAGGGGCAGAAAAGGAAGCAAAGCTGCTGTTTGCACAAGGTAAGGAGGATGGGTAGGAGAGGATGTGAAGGGTTTACCTAGGGAAGATGTGCCACAGGGAGGGGAGAGCTGCCTGGGAAGGAAACAGGAGAGAGGAGAGATCTTTCCCATGCTGAGCCTCCCCCGGACCTCACTGACACCGTGTCCAACCATCATGCCAGGGTTGGAGGTGTGTGACCAGGACTTGGATTTCTGGGATTTCTGGTGCCAGGCAGAGGAATGCTCTTCCCTGGCCTTGGCCCTGGTGTTAACCATGTTGCTTTGTTTACTCTAGATACACTTTATACTGCTGTTCAGTCGGCAGGGGAAGTTAAGGCTTCAGAAATGGTACACGACGCTACCTGATAAAGAGAAGAAAAAGATCATTCGAGAAATTATTCAGATTATTTTGTCTCGCAATCAAAAAACAAGTAGTTTTGTTGACTGGAAAGACCTCAAGCTTGTTTACAAAAGGTGTGAGTAATTTTGTAAGAACGTATAATCACTGTTCATATGAGTAACACATGCTGGAAGAGGAAAAACAAAGGCTCACCTAAAGAAAAGCAGCAAACAACACTTGTAGAGCTGGGCTGAGTTAGGAGCCTGCCATTGGCAATCTGGGTACAACAAGGCAGTGTCCCTGGACACACCAGCAGGGTAATTGTGGGGTGCAAAATACTTGTACAGTCTGTCAAATGAGAAAAACACGAGTAATGTAATAGGTATTGGTGTTTAGAGGGATTAGACCTCACTGCCCCTTCAAATTCCACAGGGTAGCCTGGCTGAGATGTGTGTGCTGGATTTTATTAGCTGTGGAGATTGGAGGAATTGTTCCAAGGCACTTCCATAATTCTGTCAAATTTTGTTTTTGAAATATTTGTTGCTCTGGAAAGGTGTTAATTCTCATTTCATTTTCCAAAGAAATCACTGATCCCCAGTTCCACAATGCCTAATGTTAACTGCCTGTTTGTTCTCCTACAGTTGTAGCAAACAAATGTAGCCTTAATGTGTAGTACACTGGGTAAATTAATCATCTCCCATTTAGCAAAAACTGAGTTCCATATGTGATGAGAAGCATATAAACATCTGATCAGAAGCTGTGACAGAGTGGCCTCCAGCCACAGTATCAGCAAGCTGAATAGATCTTGGGTTGGTTTAAACATAAAGTTTTGGTGCAAGTTAGCTACAAAGCTTCTTTGATCTAAGCAGCTTCATGCATTCTGGCCCTCTGTAAAACACTGTCATTTGACAGCCAGCAGATGACAAATGCTGAGATGTAACTTCTTTCACCTTTGCCTTATTGTTATTTTTTAATTAGAAGGGGTGGCTTCTCCTACAGTCTAATTAACCCCACTCACTGCAGTGCTATTGCAGCAGGAGGAGGAGACCTGAAGGAACTACTTACTACTGATTTATTGCCTGTTTCAGTGTTACAGGTGTCCCACTTTACCAAGAGTGTAGTTGGTTCTTCTAACTAAAATAATAATTTGTTTAAATCTGATCTATGAAAGTGTTCTCTGGGACACTATAAGAGTGACAGAAAATGTTTACTTTAGAGACTAGATAAGAATTAACTGTCATATGAATGACCTGTAAGAGATGAGCAGAGCACTGAGGTCCCAGCTGTTGACTGCCATGTGTTTGCCTGTGTTTCCCCAGGTATGCTAGTTTGTATTTCTGCTGTGCAATAGAAGACCAGGACAACGAGCTGCTGACACTAGAGGTCGTTCATCGATATGTGGAGCTCCTGGACAGATACTTTGGAAATGTAGGTTTCACTTTCTCCCATGAACTCGTTCCTGTCTGTCTGATAAACAAAATTATGTGGAGCTGATTTGCTTTGTGTTCCATCTGCTGCACTTGCCCTGCAGGAGCTCTCAATCCAGATTGAAATTAATTATTAGAGTGTTTTTTAAAACAGTGCTGAAATGGTCATAAGATTGTTTTCTCATCCTTTTTCCACTCACCCAGAATTAATCTTGATGCTTTGTATGTGTCTTGGTATAGAATTTGAAGGGAAAACTTCAGGAAAAAATATTTTAAAAACTCAAAATAGGTTTAGTTTTGATTTGTTTTGTTTGTTTGAATTTTGTTTGATTTGTTTGGTTTAATTCTCTCTCCTGACATTTTCAGATGCACTGGTTTTGTTTGTCTCATAATACTGTGTAACAATTAAGGACATAGAGGCAAAAGATAAAATCAGTGTGTTTTTAAAGAAAAGACTTAGAGAAGGTCCAAACAAGTCTTTCAGTAAGTCTTTAGAGAATAAAAGAGGCCCATCTTTTCTCTGAATATTTTTGAAATGATCCTTTCTACCTTAATTCATATCTTAGTTAAATCAGTGTGCCATGACATGTCTGTACTTCCTCAAAACTAAAAAGCAGTTGGTGGCTCCTGCTGGGCAGGGAATTTTCTTGCTCTGTGAACCCAGGTAACCCATACCACAAGGGCTGTGTAGGGCCTGTGATAAGGTTAGTGGGCCAGGAAGTCAGCTTGTATCTCTGACAGCCAGCATGAAGTTAATAATAAGTGGAATATCTCTGCTGTAAGTCTGTATATGTGGAGAGAACGTGTGCAGAAGCTTCAATATTACATAACATGCAGTTTGTTTCTTCACCCTGCTACCTGCACAGGGGTGCTTATGCTGAGGATATTTGATCATCACAACAGCTCTTGGCCTAGTAGTGCTTGTAATACTGTAAAAGTGGTTTAAATGTGCTTGTGGCCTCTTGTTCTGGCAGGTGTGTGAGCTGGATATTATCTTCAATTTTGAAAAAGCTTATTTTATTCTTGATGAGTTTATAATTGGCGGAGAAGTACAAGAGACTTCAAAGAAGACTGCAGTGAAAGCCATAGAAGACTCTGACATGTTGCAGGAGGTAAGGCAGAGGAGGACAAAAGGCAAACACCTCATCTTCCTAATCTTCCTTGTTTGACAGGAGATGAAAACACAGCTAAGCACTTCTGGTACTTAATTATCCAAGTGTGTCTTACATTCAGTTTCAACAGGTACAACAGTGCAGATACATAAGCTTTCAATTCAACTCTTTTGGTATCATCTGGAGGGTCTTTATATAAAGCTGTTGCTCTCTTGCAGCTGAATTGCTAGAGTTTCTTAATAAATAGTTTAAGATGTATCTAAGATATTTCTCTAATATAAGAACATAATCTAAGGTTATATTTTATGTATGCATATGTAAATACAGAAAATCTCTTCTATTTCACTAATAGCATTGGAAACGTGACCTACTATTAACATTTAAAATTGGAAAGAGTGTTTGCTGGCAAACTCTGCTTTCATTCAGAAGCACCTGTGTAGTTTTTCTGTAGGGCACAGATATGTAACCCTTATTCAGAGCCCTGCAGGAGTTCTCTTGTAACTTGGAATGTAATGAGTAACACTGAGGCAGAAATGGCAACACCAGTTGCATGTGATGGGTTTCATTCATTTTTTTACCTTGGTAGTGAAGGATCCATCGCAATCCTGAAGGGAGCAGCACAGTGGTAGAACTGGCTTGGGCTGTGCTGTGGGAGTTGAGCAGGTTTCACCTGCTGTGCCCTGTGCACATGGAACTCAGCCACTGTGTGCAAAGGCCACTGGCATGATGAGTTTGGCCACAGCTATGCTATGGCATGATTTATTTTAGATAATTTCCTGCAAAACTACAGCAGTCCTCAAAGAGGACAAAAGGATTTCTCTGAATATTACTGTACCATTCCATAATGAATCAGTTGTTTCTTTTTTTAATTTGTTTGGGTTTTTTGTTTGTTTTTGTTTTTGTTTTCTAGACAGTGGAAGAATACATGAACAAGCCTGCATTTTAATGTTAAACTACCTGGAGAGAAAACTGCTGTATGCACCTCCAAAGTGCACTTCCTGAAATTCTTCCCAATGTGCCAGATCTTCAGAGAAATACCAAAAACCAATAACTGAAGGGGTTTGTTTGTATAATGGTGAAGATGAAGGTCAGCTAATGTAGCAAAGGGTTTAACAATTCTGTGCTTTGCATTACTCTGTACATGAGTTTCTCAGAGTTGTTATTGCCCCAGTCTAGTTTCTCCTCTTGTTGCTGGACTCAGCTCTTGTTTTGTACCACGTCTTTTAGCTACGGGTTTTGTCATCACAAGATGCTCCTCTGACAATACTTTGAAGAGGTATTTTTACTAGTTTTGTTCACTGCTGACTGTATGACTCTACTTTTGTACAAATGTCCATTATTTTGAATGTAATGGTTATTCTGCTGTAATAATAATTTTTTTCTAAAAGCCAAATTGTTGTGGGCCCTGATTTCACAAACTTGTGACAAGATTAACTGTTGAAGTATATGAGGAAATATGCATCTCTTTGGAGCAGCTCCTTTCTTTCACTGTCTTTCTTCTCTTTTCTGCTCTAGTCTGCTAATAAGACTGCTCCAACTGCTCCTAGAGTGCACTCCATGCCTCCTTTTAATCTGGAAGACTGTTTGAAGGTAGGCTTCTCCTGAGTTTAATGAATCCTCTATATGCTGCTGCATGCAGATGGCCTGTTTCTGTCTTTCTCTTCATTTTCCTATCCCCTTCCTAGATCCCCTGGACCTCTCCAAAGGCTCCAGACTTTGAAATTGTGCAGCATGAGTGCAGGAGAAAATCTGAAGAGAAATAATCAGCCTTTGGAAGATAATCTTTTATATCTTTTGGTATCCCAAACCTGTATTTCCCAGTAGAATTTTCCAGTCTCAAATTCATGCACCTGTTGGGATGATCAGCTTTCTAGTAGTTGAAGATGCCCTGGTTTTTGAAGGTTGAGCAATTTAATCAGCTTTTTATAACTCTGCAAGCTGTGAAAAGGATAACACAGTAGAGAGGAGTCAGCTGGGCTGTGTGTTACAAGCCATTGCAGCAGAGTGTGTGTGGAGCCAGGTGTGCTAACTTGCCTTTCAGTGCAGTTCAGACTCTATAAACTGATTGAACTGGCTCCCTTAGAGAGATTGTCCTCCTTTAACAGAATCCAAAGCTCAGAGAAATTCTGTTTATTTGAACCCATAACTCTCAGCTAGATGTTTTGTTTCTGTCAAATAATGAAATTACTCTACACAAAAATTAGGGAAGTTATCAGACAAATATGCCAGAATGATGCAAGAATTGTTGCATTTCCCTTCAACATTCCCCTTGATTTCTGGGATGTACAATCAATATTTTCTTTCAGAGGTCTTTCTAATCTTTATATGTCCTGAATGCTTATTCTGATTTTGGTATTGCTCCTTCCTTCATCATCAGTTTGTACATTCCTACAGAAGGGACACTGGGGTTTTTTTGAGAGTGGGGGCACTTTCACACAACACAACTTTGCTGATTGTCAGCCCACTATTCTGCCTGTGCTTTCCTGTCTGTTAGTAAAACTGTGACAAACTGGTTCATAGCATCATGTTGCTCTTTTTTATAATTATTTTATCCATCTGTTTTTTCTGTATTGATGTCAAAAGCATACTTTCAGCCTGGAAAAGACAGTGAAAATTTCTGAAGGGCCTTTAATAGCTCTGAAGACATTCAATATAATAGTAAATTAATGAAATGGTATTATTTGTATATTATTTTCTCATGGTTTGAAATTAAGTTTTTAATGTACAGTGTTTAATTGATTAAGAAATCACTTCAGAATGTGCAAAGAGGCTCCTTCTGCTCTTTGCCTTTATAAGTGACTTCTACTAACTGAAATCATCAGTAGTTTGATTTTACTCCCTTTTGGAGCCATGCTGTGATTCTCTAACTCTGAACAGCTGTCATGTTGGTTGAATTCTGAATTGGATCAAAATAGGAGTATCAAAAAGATTTCTTGGTACAAAAGCCTGTCTTTTCAGTCACTTTAAGAGCTAGAAGGCTTCTTGCTCCATCATTTTCAAGTTGAAGAGAATTCCCGATGGAAGAAAATAATGGACTGGGTAGAGGTACTTATACCAGCCATATCAGTGTAGCATCTGAAGTAAATAGCATTGCCAAACTGGTGTATCCAGTGTCAGCTTGAGAAGTGTGAAGGAGTTAGTCTGGTAAGTGTGAAGGAATTGGTCTGGTTTCCTTACCCTAGTGCAAAAATTCCTTGGAATATGGTGTGCCTGTTGTGCCACCTGCCTCTGTGCTACAAAGATGAATGGAAAGCATGTTAAGTACTCTAAAAGAACTGCTGAATTATGTTCATGCTTCAAGAAACTTCTACAGACTCCTGCTGCTTTTGTGTGTAGGAGAGCTCCACAAAGCAGGAGGTGAGCCTTAGCTGATGTGACTTTGCCTGCATACTTAAAAGCAGGTGGGTTTGAAACATAAAACTTGTATTTAAACTTCTTAGAACCTTCAATGAGAAAGGGATCACTCAGATAAGTAACGTTGTAATGGAATTCAGTTCACCTCAAGTCTTTCTCCAAGGGAAGAAGCCCAAATGAAGCCCAGTTGTTGTTGGGTCACCTTTAGGTTGCTGTCAGACTGCACGTGTTCCCATCTTTGTGAACTTCATTGCCCCTAACTGAACCCTACACAGATTGGTGCACTGCAGTGCCTAGCTCATCAGAAGATTTGTGTCTCCTGATGTCTTAGTTCCTTGATTTTTCTTGGAGCAGGAGGTGCATATGTCTTGTACGTGTTCACTAATCTCTGAAGCATTGCCATTTATATTTGCTCTTGATGTTTCTCTTTCCAACTTGCCTGACTATCCTAGGCAATGCTCAATGTCAAGTTTTCTGAGAAACTTTATGAAATTATTATCCAAAAAACTATTAGCAAGGTCCTTAAATATTCCCCACCTGATAATCTTTTGCCATTACCTAAACTCTCACCTTGCTGACAAGCTTCCAGCACACGTCCTAGTTTGCAAAATTGCATTTACTAAAATAACCATTAATCACAGTCATGGTGCTAGCCTAGATTCCCTTCCTTGCTCTCACCAGCTGCATGTAACAAAAAGCTGCTTGATTTTCATGTGAGCATCCCTGCCTGGAGGATTCTTAGTTTGATCTTGCTGCTCAGTAGTTGGGACAGAGCTGCTTCTCTGTCATGCAACTATTTGCAGCACATAAGTTCAGAGACACCTCTGAACATATCCTGGCAGAAGAGACAAACATTAGACTGGCATAAAAATAAGTGTAATAGTGTCCAAAGTAAAAGAAATGTGACAAATCATGTTGAATGAGAGACAAGAGCAGCAGGATTGCACAGGATTCATGAATTTTTATAATTTTTGTTTCTTTTTTCATTGTAAATTTCTGAGTGTTCATTAAAAGGTGTCAGTTCCTTAAAATAATTTAAGAAAACTGACATTTAGGTTGCCTCCTATCAGATTTGTTTAACCAAAAGCCACTGAATGTCTTCAATACCTTCTCCAACTGCTCCTGCAACCCACCTGTGCTTTCAGAAATCCCAGTGGGAAACTCAAGGTAAAGTTCAGGTGTGATTCTGCATCTGAATTTTCCTTGGACAGAATAATGTACTTACAAAAGAGTGAATTTTTCTTTTGCTTTATTTCACAGCCCTTTCAATAGAAAACATATTTTTTTATCCTCTGCTTAGGAGGAGTAAGTGCTGCATTGGAGTAATGGAGCATGCAGAATGCATATGTGAGGTGTTGGGTGGGGCTGGCTTCTAAGGGAAGATCAGAGTGTAAGTGTGAGTGGGGCTTTCAAAGATAGAGCTCTCATCAAAGACTGTTCAGTCCACAGTCCCCTCAAAATAACAAGGCAGCTCCCAGAGAGAGAGCTCTCATCCCTGCCTGTCCCTGACACTCTGTTCCCCTGGAAGTGCGTGTGAAGGAATTTATTTCTGTCAGCACAGCTCTTGTGAGGGGGAGTTGCTCTCACCCTGCCTGAGATGACTAAACCCAAAGGTCTCAGTTCTGCAGCTGATCTGTATGGTGGGGTTTTCATTGCCTTTATCCAGTGTCTTTATGAGCCTGGAGTCTGCATCATCCTCCTGCATCACTGGATTTAGAGGGCTGGCAGAGCTCTGAGCTCAGACCAGGTAGCAGTGTCCTTCTGGGGGAGCTGACAGCATTCCTGCTCAATTCAGTAGTGTGTGTGTTCCTAGGCAGGATCACAGTACAAAGGAAATAGAGCTGTTGATTTAAATGTCTGTTAGCATATTTCAGGGATCTTTTTCAATGAGGGTGGCTGGGCTGGGTTACAGTATATGAGTGAAAGCTTTGTGTTTGTAGCAGAAATAACAGGCTGTGCTGCAGGAGAGTTAATGTTTGCTGTCATGGAAACCTGTTGCCTTGGAACATGATTAATGTTCCAGGCTAAGGGAAAGGGAGAAGCTATTGAAATTAGTGTTCAGCAAACCCTAAGCAAGACCAGCAGTATACAATACTATGAATTTTAGTTATTTCAGATTCTGTTGTCTAGTTCACTTAACCTTGTCTTCTAATTTACTTATTCAACAGCTCTTATAACCACGTTTTTGTGCAAAGTTAATCCTCTGGCTGACTAGAAAGAAATAGCATGTTACTTGCACTCCCAGTACACTACAAAATTTGTTCAACTTTTGTGGAAAGCACACACTGAAGGCAAACTTGAGGCTGGTCTGGAATGCCAGGGGACAGTAGCAGTTTAGCTGAGGACTTTTGCCTTTTGACTGTAGTGGTAGGTTTCAAAGAGTCCAGGAGTATGAGGTAGGGAACATTTCTGTGGACTGAGCCATTTGGAGAAATCTGGTTACTCCTGTGTACTGGTGTGGTAAGATTGCTATTCTGTAATGCTGAAAGGAAACAGTGAGGGAAACATACAAAAGATGTTTTGAAGTTGGTGACACCCTTCTGCCATCTCCTCTTAGAATTCCCACTGAGACTTCTTTCTTCTGGAGTTCCTTCCAAACCCAATTTCTATCATTACACCCCAGATTCTGCCATGGGGAATAGAATGTTCTTCTCCTGCAGAAGTGAATTTGTGTGTCTGCTGTAAAAAGCAGCGCTGAATGTGGAATCTCTAGTTTACACAAGGTGACAAATTCATTAGAACTTGCTGTGAATTTCAGCTGCCCTCTGGACCAGGATCTTGCATGAATAAATTACCAGCAGCTCTAAGTCTCCCTGCCTTGTGGAGATCACACTTCAGGGCCCTCTTCCAAGCTCACAGAGAGGGGTCAGCCTTAGCTGGGCTGAGCCAACAATGACAAGTCACAGGGGAGCATCTTCACAGAAGTTTCAGGTGAAAGAACGTTTTTATTTCTCCAGAGGGCTTAGGGCGGGGTTCTAGGTGAATATTACGCTGGATAACAGCTCTGAAGGCACAATCTGACAATGTAGCAAGAAGGAAATATTCTGAGAAAATGCACAAGGAGCTGGCTGGGTTTGTAAACTGACAGCTACACTGGGGTGAAGGAGGGCTTTTTCTGGTGTCTGTTGTCAAGGACAAGGTGGTCCTTGCTTGTTCTCAGAGGGAAAACTGGCTTGGATAATGAGTTCTTGCTTGGCAAAGGCTGACACAGGGTTATGCTGGCAATGACAAGAATGTTCTGCTGGCAAAAAGGTACCACAGAGAGCAATGAAATAGCATAAGTTATTTTAAAATACAGTAGCAAAACATTGATTCATTCTGCTTGGGTTAATACAGAAGAAACATCAACATTTAGCACGACAGCTCTGTCTGAATGACGATGAAAAGAAATAATTGTCAAAAAGGCTATGTCCTAATGTATATTCTAATATTTATGTTTAAGTCTGGCACAAGAGTGGAAAGCCTAAGAAATCTTGTTCATCCTTCAGGCAGGATCAGCTGCTCTTAAATTCTGAGTGATGTTTTTGTAACTTCTTCAAATCAGCCTGTGGTGGACATTTCAGAACATTCCTGAAGCATCTGCCCTTAAACTAAACTCCCCTTCTGAGATGAAATGCTTTTCTTTACAGCTCCTTTACTGCAACATAAGCTCAGTACAGCTTGTGATACCATGCAGAGATAAAGAAAAGGCTCCGTTCCATTTCCCTGCAGCTGCCCTTTAAGGGCTCTCTGTTCTGCTGTCCAGCTCCCAGGTAATGCTCAGGAGCAGGGGAGCACAGGGCTGGCTGTGCATTCAGAATGGGCTCTTGGGTGGTGTTAACCTCCATCCTCTTGAACTGCATTCAGTGGTGGTGATGAGTAGCTGGTCAGAAAATGTAATTAGCAACTAAACCAATTAAAAGCAGGAGCATCATTCCTTTCTCCTGTTTTCTCACACTTTAACTGCTCAAAACAGCTGAGCATGAGGCCTGGATTCAGCAAATACTTTCTACCCTGTTACAAACATGGTAGAAATTTCAGACTGCTTTAAAGGGGAACCTGTGTTTTTGAGTTTAATTTACCTTGGCTGGCTCAGCACTGAGGAAACAGCTGTTTCTTTCCAGGTGTAGGAAAAGGGGATTTCTTTTCACTGCTATAACTGAAGTCATGTTTTAGGATAAAATTAATGAGAAACAAAGCTTGTTAAAATTCTACAGGTTCTGGCTGTGGGTGTGAGGTTCCCACATGTAATTTTCCAGCTGGGAAGCAGCAGAAGAGCTCACCCCTAAAAGGCAGAGCTTTTCTGGATGGCAGGAAACTTAAAATATGAAATGGGGTATGGTTGGAAGGCAGACAGTGAAGGAAGAAATGTCAGAAAGGATATTTCTGGCTGTCTGGCTCCTCCTGTGGGGTGCTGGGGCACAGCTGGGCACAGCTGCAGCCTGGTGCCTGTGGAGAGGAGGGCTAAGAGCACCCATGGACAGCTGGTTTCTGACAGTGGTGGCCAGGTTAGTCCTGTTCAGGAGGTAAGTGCCCTAACAGTGTCCCAAGATGTGTTGGCTTGGAGAGGAAATGGGAAATGAAATCCTTTGGGACAGCAGAAGGACTTGAGGAGCTGGAGCGAGACAAAAGGGTTTGCTGTTGGTTGGCTTGTCCTGCCATGCATTAACAGGCAGAGAAGCCTGTGTGTCATGTGCAAAGAAAGTTGTCATAATAGCCATATTGGAGCATCCAAAAATCTGGGACCCTAAATATCTGCAATTACTTTGGTAAAAGGAAAAACTAACAGAAAAGCAAATGGATTCTTAGAGAGAGAGAACCTCCATTTGCCTTCTGTTCCTTAATGAAAACACAAAATTTGTTTATTATTGTACTGATGGTTGTTGAGGGGTTTCTGCCATTTCTTCTGGTAATGACTTTGTGTAGCTGCTGAGGGCTGTGTGTGTGAGGCCAAGCAGTAACACACTGATGTGTGGCACAAGTCAAGAGGAGTGAAAATGCTTCCTGTTCCCCTTCTGCTCCAAGGTGATCCCAGCCAGGAGCAGGAGGGAGGTCCCCAGGTCTCTGGCACTCAGCTTCCCCTTGGCACAGGCTGGGGAAGCAGGAAATCTCTTAGCCAGGGAGGGCAGCCAAGAGCTTCGAGAGGTGCCTAGTGGCAGCTGGTGGGAGCAGAGGCAGACGGCCCTGCTGCCAGCATCCCTGCAGGGGCAGGGCAAGGAGGGGCTTTTGCAAGGGGGAGGATTGAGCAGGAGGCCTTCAGGTGCAGTCTCCACACCATTTTGGCGGTGTTATCCACAGCTTTCCCTCATCTGCTCTCTTTCTGCATCACTGCTGCCCCCATTCTCTTTACCAACCTTATTTTTTTGTAAACTTTCCTTGTATTGTCCAACCTGGTTCCTTCCTTTCCTTTTCCTGATGTCTAGTGTTGCATAAATTCTCCTTACCTCCTGTCTCTTCCTCTCTGCTCATTTTGAACTGATTTTCTACAGAGGGAAGGCAAGGCTCTGTGTCTGCAGGGACAGCAGAGCAGTGGAGCCTGGGACCCGTGTTCTGCTCACCCTCGGCTTCTGCTGATGGCACTTCCACCACCTTTCTCTCTTGTCTCCTTTCTGTGTGAGCTTCTGCCAAGAATGCAAAGTCTGTTGGAAGGCCTTGTTTGAGGAATGACCACATTTCTGGTGTTGAATTTCCCATTTCTCCCCTGAGTAACTGCAGATCTCGGTCTAGCTCAGGTGGGTTTTGCAGTTTGTGATGCTTTGCATTGGGTGTTTCTGCTACTAGATCAGATGGCAGCTTGGTGCTTTTCCAAACTGGAATGTTATTTAGAGTCCAAATATGAGATTAAGAGCCATATTGAAAATTTTTTAGACTTCATTGCTAATCAATACTAGAAAGATGAGCAACAAGAGTTTTTTCATTCACATTTTAGTGTGTTTGTTGTCCAGAGTTAACTCAGACACCCAGAGGGCATTTTTGCTGTGAACTTTCCATCTCTGCTGCAGATCTGTTTGAGAAAACTGATTTGGAATGCAGGTAAACAGAGACCCCACAGAAAAGCAAGCAGTTAAACCAAGCCAAGGCTAAGAATGCTAACAGAGCCAAAAGATCAGACAGGAAATGCATTTCACACCAAAATGACAGAAAGATGGTGTTGATTTTGTTGATTATTTTTAAATAGAAAAGTGTGTTGGGCGGAGGCCAGTGTCATGGCAACCCTTGGCCTGTGTGTGACAGTTTTTTCTGCACCTTTTCTGTTACATGTTTGGTCTAGCATTTCAGTCATCTTTGCCTTTCATACTGTGCCTGTAGCCTGGGCAGGCCTGGGGGAAGGAGCTCAGGTGGGAGCACAGCCCTACCCCAGCAGCCTTTTCCATGTCTGCAGAAACCCCCTGTGTGTGGCCAGCCCCACATTGCCCCATGCACTTTCCAAACCTCCACTTTGCTCCCTAATTGACTGACTTTGGTGAAGAGATGGAGCTAAGAGCAGCATTTCTGCTTCCAACACCGTGCTGGGGAGGTCAGGATTCAGGAGCTGTAAGTGATGCTGCCCTCCAGGCAGCCAGGATTGCAGCTAAATATATCCCCTGCCTTGCCATTCCCAGCTGAGGAGTGAGAGTGCTGCCTGGGCTCACAGGAGGCTGGGGCTTGGCTGTGCTGCCTAAAGCTAGAAGAGAAAATATATATCACAGGTGTTAGTAATTAATCTATGTAAGAGCTAAATCTCAAGTTACCCAGCTTGGTCCCATCTCCATCACTTTGAAGGTTTTCTGGGTAAAATGCCAAGGTCCTTCTAACAGGCCTTGCAGTCTCAAGTAAAAATCTGAGTTCTAACTACATAGAAATAGCCCCTTTCTAGGTTGCTTCTGCTTTTAACTCTCAGTCCCATTTGTTTCACAAATTCAGGGCTGTGTTCATGTGTGACTTTTTCAAGTCTTCACATTTCACGTGGCCTTAGCAAGGCACAGAGGACAGAGGCTCTGCAGTTTGGTAGCACTGGATTTGTTGATGCTTCTCTTCCAGTCTGTTTGGGCACCCTCATCAGGTGTTATGGGCAGCATCCCTGGGGCACTCCAAGGACTGATGAACAGCTGCACTGGGCTGTGTCAGCATCTCCTGAGGCACTCCCACCTTGCCATGAGCATGGGGAGGGCCAGGACAGGGCGTGCACTCACTGCCCTGCCCAGCAGAGTGCACAAGCAGGGCTTAGCAGAAGGCCTAGGGCTGGGAGGTTTGTTTTCATTTCTCAGTCAGTATCTGATAAATCAGAGTGCCTGAAGAAGTATGTTCATGGTCTCAAAAGAAAAGTTTACACTTGGAAGGTGCTGTGGGTACATGCTCAGGCAGCCACAGCAGAGATGACCCCTGACCAAAGCCCTGTGTTTGGGAGGAAGTTCAGGCTGTTATGTTGATACCTTTTTTTATCTTTTTAATGAAACCTCCTTCCTGCCATTTCAGAGGAGAGGAGGCTTTGACGTCATGTGCTGATGAGTCACTGCTGTTAACAGGCCAGCAAGCAGGGATTGAGAGTGCTGTCTGCAGCAGCTGCTCTGTTAATCATTCACAAAAAGCCCAGAGAAAGCTCAAGGGGAATGCTTGTGAATAATTAAATTTCTGTTTTCATTATGAAGACGCAGTTGATTTACCTGGATCTGCTAGAATCCAGGTATTGGGAAGTGAGGGAAGAGGACAATGATCTCACTGATTTGTTGATACCACTGTAAATAGCTTTTAGATGGTCATTGGTATCAGTAAAGCATAGGCATGACTTAACAATTTCATGTAAGGCTTATGTAATATAGTTGACCATCATCTACATCTCACTTGCCACAACCACTTCAACCATATTTATGTTTTCTAGAAGAGAGCTCTTAGGGAAGCAAATGCCCTTGATAGGGCAAGGCATGGATTTTACTGGAAGGCTGGGTCTCTGTATGTATCTCATAGCCTAAAGTTGTGTATTCTCAAAGAAAGCAGAGTTGTGTTGTCATTTTACTGTAAAACTTCCATATCTTCTCAGGGCTTTCTCATCCTCACAGCACAGCCAACAAACTCCAGCTCCCTCCTCACCCAGCTCACCCACTCTTTTATAGCACTCATCCTTATTGGCCACAGCTGTGGCCTGTTAAGGGCAGGCCTGTTCCTAATCTTTGGTGATTAGCACAGCTGCAACTGCTCAGGGGTGAGACTGCCTTCTGCACTACCTCTATTCTCTTACATTCCATCCCCCCTCAGAGTTGTCCAGGTTTGTTCACTGATAGTTCTTCTGTTCATAAACATCTTCTGGGGGTGACTGGATCATTTAGAGCTGCTGCTAAATTGGTGTCATGACAAGAGATGTTGCGCTTGTTGTGATGAGCTTTAAACTTCAGCTGCCAACATGCCATGATCAAAGAATTCATTGGATTCTGTTCTGGGTGAGTAGGACTTTTATTTCAGACAAGGTCAAAACTGGATAAATTCCTAAATACTGAATTATTGACTGCTGAACTTTTCCTCTCTAGTTTTAAATGTCTTGGACAAGAGCTGCTGCCTTTTACCCAGAGATAGGACAAGATGGGCAGTTTTACTCCCAAAGCAATCCCAACCCCTAGGTAGTCAGTTGAAGCTGCCTTAGAACAGAAGGATGATGCTTGGTCTTGACAAAATATGAGGTTTAGCTTTGCCTGCACAGGTGGAGTGCTGGGACCATGGGGAGTGTAGGAGTGCTTACAAAGCCTGACTTTAATTATCTGTACAATGTGATGAGGAAATTGTTGTTCTGCCTGTCAGACAAATAAGAGAGAGCCCACACAACAAAACCATTTGAGTCTGATGAACCTTTCTGTCTTGGGGCATTGTTTTCATGGACCTGTGAAAGCCCAGGGATATGTAGGCAGAACCTAATTAACTAGAACTCTTGAAAGAGAAACTTTGAAATGATTTGTTGAAAACTGGCTATGTTTTTCATCTTTCAGCACTGTGGCAAATTTACTGTGGGTTTGCTATCTTGAATTGATTTGTGCAAAGTTTAACTGATCATATCAGCTCCTCCATACCCACATTAGCCCCAACTTCTACAGCTTCCTAAAATGTGCTCATTCAATGGGCTGAGTTATTCTTGATAGATAAAAAAATCCTGGCAGATGAAACCAGATACCATCCCTGTGGAAGAGAGTTGTCCTGGAGCTGCAAGAGCTGATGATTTGCCATTTCTGCAATGAGATGATTTCCAGAGCCCACTTTTTGGTCTGCAGGTACAATGGCCAGTCTGGAGCCTTTCAGAAGAGCTGGCCTTGCTCCTTGAGCAGGGCCAGGCCTCCTGGTGGGGTGGCTGTTTGGGTATTTAGGGGTAACAGCAAAGGCCCAGCAGAGATGATGCATGAAACCTTATGGAGGGGAGCAGGGGGGTTCATTGGAATGGTGAAATCTGGGATGGGATGCCAGCAACAGGCTGACTGTCCTGAGTGGGGAAACCAGAGCCAGAAAAATGGGAGAGCAGTTCTACTTATGAGGGTTGTACCTTCCCAGATCATTGCCATGCTCTAGTGAGTGGGGAGCATTGTCAAAGCCCCATGGAAGGTGTGATCAGAAGGAAATGAGGTTTGCACTGATTTTAGCAGTGGTAGAACTCAATTTACAGATGTCAGCAGTGAGAGGTTCTGTATGTACCCTGTCACAAGCAATTGGAGACCATGAACCAAGTGACTGTGTGCCCCACAGAATCAAAACCTGAGAAAAAGGGTGTCTGAGGATGGGTGATTTGTAACTTTGGTCCTGTGGCACATCTTTTCTGGAACTTTTCATGTTTGCCTTCTGAGCTTTTGAGATTCCTATGCTCAAATTCTTATTAATTTCAGGCCCTGGAGAGACTTGCATATTGAAAGATGTGATTCTAATAAGTAAATGACATTATAAGTATACCTGGCTTTATTAATAACTCCTGTTATTGTGAGATTTGGATTCTTCAGCATCACAAGGCACAGATATCCCACTAGACAGATATCCCACTCCATCTTGTGGGATAGAGCCCAGTTTGGATATCAGAGCTCAGAGTGGTTATTTATACAGAAGGGGAAAAGGTGTCAGCAAAGCAAATAGTGTTGCTTGCAGATGGAGCATACATTTTATGACATGCAATAATAATGAAGGTCTCACACCAGCAAAAATGGAGGAATATTGAAAATAGGGGAAATCAAACAGGAACTTAGGAAGTGTGGGAATAAAAGAAAATCAGGAAACCAGTTAAAATCTAAACTGAATACCGTTTCTGGAATCGATACTTTTTGTCTCAAATGTTGGTTCTACAGAAGATGCTTTTTTTTGGTTGCTCATTAAAAAGGGTCCTCCCAAAGAGCTATTGTTCCCTGGGAAGTCAGATGCATTGTGTAGTCAAATATCGTATTAAAAATAGAGAAGGATTTCTGGAAAGATGTAGGTGCAAGAAAGAAAAAATTCTGAAGAGGTTTTTAAAAGCCACCCAGAGAAAATGGCCATGTGAAGTGTATTACAACACTGAGAAGCCATCAGCAACAAGAAATCCTCTGGGACACCAAAGCCTGGGTCTGCACATAATCCTGAGCACCTGGGAGCCTCTGAGCTCCCTCCCTGGAGTCCCTGCCTTGTGGATGAGGACAGCTGATGGCCTTTGCTCTGACATTTCTATTACTGGAAGCACTCTCTGTGGGAAGGGCTGGAAAGGTTTAAAAACAAGTCTGAAATTTTTCCCGATTCTCCAGACACATTTTTTTCTCTTAATTGCAAAGCAAGTATAAGCTATTGGGGTTTTTTTTTAATGACTGATTCAGCCAGCCATTTAATCTTTTGCTCTCTGTACTCAGCAAAGATGTGAGTTTGTCTGGAAAAATAATAATTGGAGAAAGATTAACACAAAGGACCAAAACAAACTGGGATTAAAGGATGGGTTCAGGAATCTTTCCCCAGCCCAAGTCAACAGTACCCAGAGATTGTCCAGCAGGTTTGGCACAAATCAGTGTCCAAGCCTGAGCCCTGTGGCATTGGAGGGTGGGTGTTCCTTCCCTCAGGCCCTCTCATCTGAGCACATCCTGGCTGCTGCCTGCCTTGGTGCTCATTAGCGATCACAGTGTTGTGCAGGAAAAGGCACCACAGTTTGCTGGTCAGATCATCAGATTTCTGCACTCACTGCTGGCCCCTCAGTTTGTGCTTGGGAGAGCTGGCCAAGGCTCTGCCCCAGGGCTGCAGTCCATGCCTTACTCACACAGCAAAGCATCAGGGAGTTCTTGTAATGCCAGAGCTGGTTTCATTAGGTGTGTCGTCATTAATTATTGACAGAGCACTCAGAGATGGGCTTCTGATAGTTCTGTTCTATGTTTCTTTTATAATAAAAAGAAGAGCTTCAGAAGTTAAATTTTAAAAGTTTAAAACTTTTCAGAGGTGCCTATTCTCCCGTGCCTGAGGGGAAGAGTTTCTTTTCTTCTAAGGTGAGAAATGAGTTTCTCTTTCATCTTCCATCCTTGATCAGGCACTGTGGGATTTTCAGAGGGCCCTGTCCCATGGAAGCCAGCACATCAGATGGCTCCAGTGCATCAGCCAGGAGCTGTTCTCACAGGTTCCAAAGGCAGATGAGCAGCTCAGACTCTGGTGCAGGGATGAGCTGCTCCCTGCTTCCCAGGAGACACCAGCAGGATGCTCAGCATCCCTCCTGCCTTCAGTCCATGCCCATGAAGATGGAAATGCCTGTTGCACCCCCTGCTCTGGCAGCCTGATCTTGCTTGTCACATCCTTCTGGACTTTGTGGCAGGATTCTGCTGTGAATCTGCTCTGAATTTTGAGAGCATGGCACCTTGTGTCCTCAGAGAGACAAAGACACGTCCTTCTTTTAGATCCAGCCTGCTGGAAAACAAGGTCAACCTGATTGTTTGGGAACAGATGGCTTCCTTCCATGGAGTGGCATTTCCCTGGCTAAATGGAGCCTGACTAGACATAAATATCAAATGTAGCTATATGTGGAGCTATAAGTATAGCAATGAATTGTAGGGTTATGAGAATTTAGAGCTGCTGAAGAAATTATTATTTTTTCCCAAAAAATCAGTCAGCACTTATTATAAGTAACTAGTTTTCTTTATCTTCAATAGTCATCCTTTAAAATAAGTTAAAATAAGAGGTGACAGGTTAGCCCAGTTTCCCCTGGGGAAGATTTTCAGTGAAAGATGCCTGGGAGCAACTGCACGAGAAGAGTTTGATATATTCTGAGCCATCTGCCCCAGTGGAGTGAGGGTTTGTTGAGTTCTGTGAAAATGTGAGCTAAACCAGATCTGATCTGGATACTGAAACTGGAGATTGATGGGGAAGTGTGGGTTATGAGGCTGGAAAAGGTACAAGTGAATTAATGGCACACAGAAAGTCTCCCTTACTGTTTCCAAGGAAATGCATGCTGCTGTCAGTTTTCCTTGTTTTTTTCAAAATATAGAGAATAATTGTGCCCCAGATTCTTGTCTGACTGTACTGCAGCATGCTTGGGGAGGGTGTAGGGGGAGTGCATGTCTTATTCATGCATTTGAGCACTACTTGAGATTTCCTGTTTTTTCAGGGTGTCCATATGCATTTCCTGGTCCTATAGAAGTAATTTAGGCAATTAATTAATTGTTTCTAATACTGCTGTGCAGGAGGGAGCCTTCAGAGGCCCATTCCAGCTCTATTTTCATATTGCTGGAAAAGCAGTGCAGGTCTCTGCTGCACGGTGTTTTACTCCTGTGTGAGAGAGTGGCCTTGGTGGCATGAGGAGCTCTGCCTTTCCAAGAGGGGCATTCAGAGCTCTCCTCTCCAGCTTTAGCTCTTTATTAGCTTTTTCAGAAAAAGCAGCAGAAATCGAATGTAATCTGGTTGGTGTTCCGAGGCCCTGGCTCAGCTAGGGGAAATGCTGCTTCATGACTCATTTCCACTTCTGTGCACTGAGTCACTGTCCATCCCTGCTGCTGGAATACCTGAAAGGGTCTGACTGCATTCCTGGGCACTTGGAGTCTACCTGGCTTCAGTGAACTGGAGGGAGTTCACTCAGAGACAGGGGAGCTTGTTGTCCCTTCTGAAACACCATCAACTGTAGAGATTAGCAAGTGTGTTTGAAAGCCTGGCTTAGAAGTGTTCAGGTTTCCTTTGGCTGGTAGGTCATAGGTGAACAAGGACTGAAACACAGCCACAAGGACTTCAAAGGGGCTCACACCTTAGCCAGAGCTGAATTTCTTTTTCACAGCTTGGGCAAGTTTCCAGGGCAGAAACAAACTCCACTGAGGATTTTAAATATCATCAGCCTTGCAAGTCAAGCACCAAGCTCAAGTGTGCAGTGAAGGAAGGACCTTGACTGAGTGCCCAGCCATATTTATGAGCCTTTGAGCTCCTGTGTCTGAGCAGGAGGGGAATAACCATCAGGAACACCTCCAGCCTGCCTCAGCTTTCCTCTTCTTGTGTTTCCTTCTCTCTCTTTGAGCTCTTTTTTTCATCTGCTGGTTCTGCTTCCAGAAATGCTGCCAGCTCCCCACACTTTTGTCTTTCCAGTCAGGTTTGCCATGGTGACTGCATCCCACAGGTCTCCCTGGTCCAGCTGCAAGTCCAGAAGCTGGTGTGGTCTTAGGTGTGAGCCTGCTCAGCCTCTCCTCACATAATCCATCCTCACATGGCAAGAGATGAAGGTATTTTACAAGCAAATCCAATTCATGACAAAATAAAGAATTTTCTGAAACAAGCACTTGTATATGTTTAAAGGATTTTTTGTCTTTCTTCACTTAAAAGTTTTTTGTTTTTCATCAATATTGAAGTCATCCTGTTTTAAGAAATTTAGATGAAAACTAACTTAACACACTATACCCCAGCATTCTTATAAAAAATGCTCACTTGTTTAAATGTCTTTACAAAATGTAGAGAACAAATACCAGCATCAGCATTGAGACTGAAATAAAGCTAGATCCATCATTTATTTCTCAGTGAATTTGGGCTACCCAGCTCCCCAAATCCACAGGTTTTCATTATTTTTCTTTTGATTTTTGCTGCCTAAGGCACTAATTATGTAGCAAGGCAATATAATGTAACATTCCTTCACACAGACCTTGCCTTCAGTTTCAGTATTTCCAAAGGAGACCTCCCAGCCTGCTTGGAGCATCCTTCCAGAAGGCAAAGTTAATTCAGCACTATTCAGAGACCTGCTTTACAGAGACATCTTTTCTGCTCCCAAGTAAAAGTTCCTGCTCATGAGGGCTGTTGACCCTCTCCAGATACTTTCATCTATCAACCCAGCTGTTAGTCCAGAGCAGCTCTGGGGTTTTTTACTTTGCTGAGACCCAGTGATCAGTGAAGTGACCAGAGGCGGGTCAGAGCACCTGCAGAGCTGCTGGCTGCCTTCCCAGCCCTGGGGATGTGTCTGACTCCTGCACAGATCCTGTGGCAGCAACCTGGAGCTGGGCTGGGACCCTCCTGCCCCAGCAAGGTACAGCCCCTGTGCCCTGCACAGAGCAGAATATCACTGAGGTACAGCCCCTGTGCCCAGCATCAGCAGAATAATATCACTGAGGTACAGCCCCTGTGCCCTGCACAGAGCAGAATATCACTGAGGTACAGCCCCTGTGCCCTGCACAGAGCAGAATATCACTGTAAGCAGGTCTCACTGTGTTATATAAGGCAGCAAGGAAATTAGCAGGAAACAAAGCAAAACCTGGCTCCATGAAATCTGATTAGTAGTTTTTGCCAGTGAATGCTGGCAGCACAGAGATTTGGTGTTGTTTCACAGAGGTTGGCTGATAGTGACTGAGGCTGAGCAAGGATTTGCATGTGCTGTGCCTGAAACAATCTTGGTGTTCATGTGTGGTTTTAAACGTTCCCCAAGTCTGTGCAGAAGTGAGTCCCTGAAAATTAACTTTCAAAGGCTGGAAATGTATTTCCCAGGTCCCTGCTTTTTGGCCTTGCTCATTATAGGAGGCATCCTTCCCTCTGATTATGGTCTTTATGAGCTATGTGTTGCCAGATGAACACAAATAAATAAGACTGATTTATGAGTTACCAGCCCTCAGTAATTCTTCATGATTGATGCAGTCTTGGTGTGGTTTGGGTTGCACCTCCAGAGCAGCTGCTTGAAGCTGTTTGTACCCTCCTTGTACCTCTCTTTTCCCTTTGAGAGGGAGAAGAGACTGTTCCTGAAGCCTGAACCTGGCTTCTGAATTTCTGGAGTCTTTCAAGTTTGCTTTTATTTGTTATATTTGACTTCATGCCTCTTGAAGTGGCTTATTAGTGGGATATGAATATTGAGGAATATTAGTGCTTCTTTGTTCTTAGTTCTACAGCTGCATTTTAGTTAGACCTCTTCTCCATCATTTAACTCATATTAAAAACCAGTATGTTTTGGAACAGAAAATTAAATGCTATAAATCAATCTGAAAACCAATAGCTACCAGAAGCTAAATTTAAGTCTGTGAGCAGCCCAGGGGTTTGCTATTTGGGCAGGCAAGTTTTCAGCCAACTCACTGGATGAGATGCAGAGAAGTTTCATCATTGCAAGGCTCTGGCTGGCAGAACGTGCCACAGGAGCAGAACAGTGTTGCTTAGCGACTCATGAGGGATGATTAACCCCTTCCCAGAACTCCCCATATCCCTATGGAAGCCCTCCTGAGCCATCATTCTGGACAATAATTGAATATGAAGAAACTACTGTAATATCTTTAGCTATTAGATGTATTGATGTATTAATCATTAATGCTTAATGAAGGACTGTCTTAATCTTACCATTAGTTACTGAAGGAGATCACTAAATCAAAAGCCATCTGTCCCTGGTATGACGTGTAATTATTGCAAAGGAAGGCTCATCTAATTACAGTAAAGGTGGAGCAAGAAATGATTAAAACTATTTTGGGACTGATGGTGGTCATTGCCACTGCTGCTATTTCTTCATATGAACTCAGGTACTTCTAAAATTTGAGCTGAATTTAAAGGCTGAGCCCATGCATTGACATTACTCTTGCATGGAGCACCTTGAAGCAGAGTTCAGTACCAGCAGCAGTTAGGGAAGTTCCTCACCTCTCATCCCTTTCCAAAGCAACAGAGACGTTATAAAGGCTATTTCAATCTGAAAGCAGTCCTTTTAATTAAAAATATAATTGATCTTTTCTGTTGATGAAAACATTCTGTTCTCTTGTTTGAATGGTGCCTGAAATTGAGCATGAGCTGATAAGCAGGAATGTGTGGGTGTGGTGGGTGGGTTGGGCTTTACCTGGTGTCACCTTTTGCAGATACTACAGAGCAGAAATCTTCCACACAGCGTCACTAATGTGTTCCAGCACTTGGGCCGATCTTTTCAAAATGTGATCACTTTGGATGGTGCTCACCTTATGCAGGTTGAGCTCTCTTAATGTGAACTGTGCAGTCAGGTGAGCTGTGGACAGCCAGAGCAAGAGGAGCAGCTCTCACCTCTCTCAAACTGCCCCTTGGGTGGGCTGGGCTGCCAGGGTTTGCCCTCTTTTGAGGCAGCCTGGAAAGAGCATTGACTCCAGCCCCAGAGAGTGCTGGGTGAGAGGAGCCCAGCCTGGAGGGGTGTCTGAGGAGTGTCATCTTCACAAGGATGGTTTCCCAGTGTTCAGTGTGCTGCTGGACAACAGTGGCAGAGCAATGTGCTGTTCTACTGCAGCAGTGGGAAAATCCCCCCGTGGGGACAGAAGTTAAAGCATAGAGAGAGGATTTTAAATTGCAATGGTCACTCTCTGTGATTTTAGTTGGTAATAAAGGCAAGAATTCCCCTGGAGCAAGAAACACTCTTGGTTTCACCTCTCCCCCTCGAGGAGCTCCAGCAGCAGCAATAAGTTTCTGTGACTGTTGACCCTCAGCTCTGGTAACTTGAGAGGAGCTGGGGGCTGAGAGCAGCTGCCATGTACATGGGCCTGTGTGCACCCCCAGCACCTGTGTGGCTCAGCTTCATCAGCAGGGAAAACCACCTGAGCCAGAACCATTTTGTACCTGGGAATGTTGAGATAGTGTTCTCTCCTGTTTGCAGATGGGTAACTCTGTGCCCTTAGCAGAGACTTACAAGGCATTAGAATCAATCCAGGTGACAAGTTGGCACGAAGATAACCTTTGCTGTGACATAGCCAAGTGCAGGCCCTGTGTTTCTTAATTTGTGCTTATTCTGTGTGCTGCTATCAGGCAGATGCAGACGCTGCTGCTGATCTTGTTTCCTGTCTTCCCCTGATGCAATTCAGACCTTGGGCTCCAGAGAGCAGCCTGTGTGACAAACAAGCTGACTGTGTGCCATGTGGGGTTTTGCACTACTGCTTTTTGAGTGAGTCCATGCCACTGAAGGATCTCCAGGGAGATTAATGCTGTAACAGAGGCACAAAACAATGCAGATATTTCTGAATTGTTAGGCAGATTATTTACTGTTGTTTTGAACACGCTCTCTTAACTTGCCAACAGCAAAAAGAAACTTGTGTGACTGATATCTGAGCTGTTTTCTTTCAGTGTTGTCAGTAAGGAGATGGAGCTGCTGAGCTGGGATGTTTGGGTGTTTGGCTAGAATGGGTGGATTTGACTTGTCTGAAATACGGTTTCTGGTGGCGCCTGTCAGAGGCAGCAGCCATCTGTCTGTGCTGTGCTGGCTGGCCTGTCACACAGTGGGGACAGCATGCATTAGCACCCTGCTCTGTCCCTCCCTGGCAGGCCTTAATCACGCCAGCTGTGGTGGTTTTCTGAGCAAGTGATCCTGCACTGGGGCTCCCAGTGCTGCCTGAGCAGAGGAAACCTTGCATGAGTGCTGTGGACAGAGAGGTCCAGCAGTCAGCTCAGTGCTCCAGAGGGGGACCAAGCACAGCAGGGCTCTCCTGTGTGGGATTCACATTCTCTGAACCTGAGAGAAGCAGAGAAGAGAATGATCCAAACAATTCTTATCTCATTGGCTGCTCCTGTGTTGTGCCAAAGTAGAATGCAATGTGGAGATTGTTTACCCAGAGTGATGGGGCTTTGTTTCCTTGGCCTGTCAGGGCCAGACTGTCAGTCAGGAGGCAGTCACAGGATTTTGTGCAGTTAGTGCTTGTGCAGTTTCAGTTTAGATGCAGTGTAATATAGTACAGAATAATACAGCATAATAAAGTAATTAATTAGCCTTCTGATATCATGGAGTCCTGCTCATCATTCCTCCCACCAATTGGGCAAAATTTCTCTGATACTCCTGGTGCTGGGGAGGGGCAGGGCTGAGGCAGCAGAGCCCTGAGCTCTCTGCTGAGCCCTGAGAGAGGCAATGCTGCTCTCCCTGTCCATGCCTGCTCCCTGGCACTGCCCAGTGCTGCTGGGCTCCCCCCATGGGCCCTGCCCTGGCTGCACCCCCAATGTCCCTGTGCCCCCATCTCTGCCTCTGGGCGCCCAGAGCTGAGACTCTGGGGCTTCATTAGATGCTCCTGGCAGGAATAAACCTTGCTGGCATTTGTGTAGGCAGGAGGGCCATAGCAAAGGAAGGTGTGTGGATGAGTCTGGTTGCCGTTGGGGAAATTCTTGGCATTTCTTGTTCCTGTTCTGACTCAGGTCTGGTGTGGCTTTGTCTCTGGAGGAGAGCCTGGTCTGTGGATAGGCTGTGATGAACTTTGACAGTGAAATGTAACTGCACATGGAGGGTGCTGGGGCTGGGTGGGCAGGGGCTCAAGTATTTCTGTGGTCTCAGGCAGCCTTGATTTGGCTCTGGGTCCCCCCACAATGTGTGAGCACACTGGTACCTGGGGCTGAGGCTCACAGTGGAGCCCTGGCTGTGTGTAAAGCCCTGTCCTGTCCCCTCCCTCCTGTGCTGCACCAGGAAAGGAGCAGTGTGGTGCAGAGAAAGCCCAAGCACCCTGGGAGTGAGACAGGGGGACATTCACAGTGAGCCCATGCTCACAGGGAGCTGCCCTGCCTGCTGTGCACCCTGCTGGGGTGAGCCCAGGTCAGCCCTGCATCCCCAGAGCTCTGCTAGTTCCAGCATGGATTGCTGCCAGCGAATACACATGTACCTGCCCACAGGGATCCAGTGCTCCATTTCCCATCAATCCTTCAGTCTAGGGGGGAAATCTGGATGTGTGCTTATTCATTAGTTCCAGGGGTGCTTCGGCCATGTGAATTGTAAATAAGTAAATGGCATATGAAATTCTAGCCACTAGAATGGGGAAATAAAAGGCAACTAATCTAGAAATTATTGATTTTCCTTTTCCAGCTGTTCGTGGTTAATATTTAGCCACTCCTAGCTGTGCTTCAACACACCTGTGAACACAAAATGTGAGACAGGCAATAAGAAGTGTCTGATTTCATTTTAACATCCTTTAATTAGTGCAGAAAATAGCCAGTTGGCCATATCTGAAGGGGAAGGGCTGCACACCGAAGCATTCCCTGAGATGAAATAAAGTGTGATTCCAGGTGAGGCTCTTTCTTTCAGTGCTGTCAAGAGCGAGCCCTGGGGAGTTTGTTCTTTCCAGCTGGATGATAGCAAGTGACAGATTTCTTAATATTTGTTACAGTGTTGATGCCTTTCAGTGTATGGCACATCAGGAAAAAAAGATTCACTGTTCTGAAGAGCTGAACCTGGCCTTTTTGTTCTCACCACTGGATTCTAGTGGTATAGCTTGAAATGTAAAGCCTGTGATATAAGATTATTAAAAGTTCTTTAGTTAGGCTGTAAACAACTATATTTTAAATTGTGTTAAATTCATTGTGCTTCAGAGCTAAAGCCTGCTATAATGCCACAATGCTGTAGAACACAGAAATTTTTGCAGGTAACTTCTGTACAAAGCTGCAGACAGTTGATTTCAGTCACAGTACAAGGGCTGTTATGTCACATTTCTCTTTTCATGTGATTTATTTTGAGCAGTTTTCTATCCTGTGAGTTGTTTGCCTTCATACCCCCCTCAAAACCTGCTGAAAGTTTTGTGCCTTTTTTTTATATTAAAGGGGCCTCTCAGTCTTGAATGCTTAATGTTCAGGCTGAGATGGGCAGGGAAAGCTGTCTGTTCTGCAGGGACAGAAGCTGGGAACAGGGAGAAGCCAGCTCCATTGAAATGGCTTCCCTCTCTGTCTCCAAGAAGTTCCTGGTAACAGAGGTAAGAGTTAGATGTTTTGATTCTGTCTAAAAACAAATTTCCATTGTATCAGGAGGGGAAAAGTGCTACAGAATCACACAGCTTCAAGAAATTGCATATGTAACAAATGCTATATCGTGAAAAGGAGGCTCTATTTCAGATAAAAATATAATTGTTATTGAGAAAGATCAGAAGAAACCCACTAAATATGTGACTGAAAGTATATTTGATAATAGGAAAAAATTATCATCAAACCCAAAAGTGTCCCAGTTACAAACATTCAATTACAGACATTAATTTCTTGTGGTCTAGAGCACCCAATTCTGTCTGGTAAACACCTTTATTTTGGGAGTGCTTTTTCCCCCTGACCCATATGAAAAATTTTATCTTCCTGGCCCATTTGCAGCAGCCTGCAACAGCCAAGCGTGTGTCTTCAGATGTCACACAGAGTTGGATGCCCTGAGATCCTGGGCACAGGTCACACCTTGGAGCACTGACAGTGTCTAGTGATGAGGCAGTGTCCTGTCAGACACAACTGGATGAGTTATTTGTAGCAAACAGCTGATTTAATTTCTCTCCCTTGATGCCTGAATGATCTGCTGTGAGGTTTTGACTGCCAGAGATCTGCATGTGTGAAATGACAATGAGTGTTTTATGCAAATGGCTCCATGCTCTGGATTGCCTATCAGCTATGCAGAGACATTATTTCTCATCATTTGCAGTTCTGCCTGGATGACAGTCCTTGCAACTCACTGAGCCCTGAATGAGCAGCTCCCAAGCTCACATGGAGCTTCCAGGATGATCCTCCAGCAGTGCCATAGGTGTGCTCTGAGCACAGACCCTCACACAGGGGCATTTCTGTGCCCTCCTCCTGCTCATTGCTGTGTTCTCTTGGGGGTCTCTGTGGTCAGGATGACCCCAGGATGTGTCAGAGTCTCTTTCCCAGCGCAGCAGTCGAAGAAGGAGTCAGGATTCTTCTGTTCTGGTTCTCAGGGTTGTTTATTTTCTGTTAGCTATAACATTCTTTCCCTGACCTGCTGAGGTCCATTCAGCAGGTCAGTCAGTGGCACACTGCCCACCCTCAGGATGGTGTTGTCTTTTTATACTAAAAACTATGTGTACATTATTTACAATTATTTTCTGATACCTATCACCTATGTTAGACAGTCCATCTCTACCCTAAACCAATCCAAAAGTGCCACCCAGAAGGTGGAGGCTAGGAAGAAGGAGAAAGAAGGACAAGGCATGCCCAAATTTCTCCATCTTGGGACCCCAAGCCCCCATTCTAAAAACTCCAAAACCTATTTTTCACCCCATGACAAATTATTATTCTACTTAAACTTTTGTGGCTTATAGATCCTCATTTAAGGTTGGTAATTTTTTCCATGGGTCAAAATCAAAGGCACAGGTGCCTTGGGCTCTGTGCCAGGGTCTCTGAGCCCCCGGCAGGGTTTGAGCCATCCAGGGCAGCCAGAGGGATGTCCTGAATTGTGACAGGGCTGGCAGTGCTCCCTGCTGTGTGGGGCAATCCTGAGCCTCTCTGTGCAGAACTCTGAGCAGGTTCTGGCAGCGTTTCCTTGGCTCTAAACTCGTGGCACACGGTGCAGGGAGCTGGGCTGACCTGGCAGCGGGCAGGGGATGCTCTGGGCTGGGTCTGGCCACAGGACTCAGCACCATCCCTGCTCCTGCTCACACACTCCAGGCTTTTCCTCTGCCCAGGAAGCAGGGGACCTTTGCTGTGCTCCATATGCAGTTCTTCAGCAAGAGGTTGTACATGAGAGAGCTACATCATTTGTGACAGTTGTAGCTCTAAATAGGAAATGATTAATATTTCATGGTTATTTTTCTGTAAGACATGATCCTTGGGAGAATGCATCAGCCTGACTTGCTGGAGAGAATGAGCCTGCCTTGCTCAGCTTCAAATGAAAATGTAGTCAGGCACTGCATGCTAATATTGCTGCTTTAGATGAAAGCTCTCTGTCTGCCTGACTGATGCCAGTACCACAGTGCAGTTTTGGAAACTTCTCTTTCCCTCGTCAGTCTTCCAAGTTATCTGCTACTCTGCCTTTGCCTTCTGCACCTTCAGTCTAGTTTTAAATAGTACAAGAGGTCATGAATGTCAGCTGACTGCATCAGCTGCAAAATCTGTGATCTTTCCTTATTTATTTGCTTATTTTTTCCTTTCTTGAGTCATAAGCAAACCACTTCAAAATATTTCAGGGTTGCACCAGAGAATAGCAAACAATTGGTCAAGGAAACATTCTTGTCTCTTTGTGATATGACTTCCTGTGAAGGTGGCTATTTAAAATGCCTCTAAATAACAAATATTGGCAAATAACTTACAGAACTTTTCTTCACATAACATTAAATGGAATGGTCACAGGTTACTGTTATTCAGCAGCAAGACCACCAAGGCTTTGACTGCCCTGGACTGCTACAAGAAAGTCTGCAGGAAGATTATGGAAAGTTTGGTAAGAAAAGTGCAGTGGATGCAATGGAAGCTGCTTTTTTTTCTGTTCTGCCAGTTGTTCTGTAGGAGTTACACTCCACTATAGTAGGATATTGTTAAATACTGCAAACCAGGATGAAAGAAACAGAGGGACAGATTACTACTTAGATATAAAGGTTTTTTAACCTGAACTCAGTTAGACAGAAGAAAATGCTGTATGTTGCCCCAGACTGGTATAATGAGATTTAATCCTCACAAACAGCTGTACTGGAATACAAACCATTCATAGCAGATTCTGCTGGTCCCAGCCAGGGTTTCATTGGGTTAGACACAGTAGAGAATGCCCAGAAATGTGATGAAGGAGAGGCAAGAGTGCAGAAAAAAACCAAATGTTAGAATGTGTCAGCATTGAAGTGGTCTGTGAAAGGTTAATTTAACCATCTCCACTTCTGTCCCCTGCAAGTGCTGCACTTGCTCTTATTTAGAGTCATGTCTGCCTTCTCTGTCTGTGCAAAAGAGTGCATATCCTTGCTGTCACCCAGCACAAGAAGCAGTCCTGATTCTTTCTAAGTTCTTTCAGCTATTTTGCAGCTGTAGTTGTTTCAATATCACAGCTGTTCCAGATTATTTTAAGGTATCTTGGTAGCTTCTAAATGAAGCAGAAAGAAATGTATAGGAATGGCAACTACTTTGCAAACATCTGTACTCACAAGACAATTGAAACTAAGTTTTGGAGAGGAATGATTCACAGCACCTAAAGTACTTGGAGACCTCATTAAGGCACAGGGTCATCTCAGAACTTTTGTCTGTGCTATGTAAGGATTTAGGGAATCAAAACTATGTAGCCTGAATTGCTTTGCTTTGCATTGTTTTCTGCCTAAAAACCCTGATCAAACCACCTCATTGGGGTGTGTACAATTTTCTGCATATGTG
Source organism: Molothrus aeneus (assembly GCF_037042795.1). Classification (NCBI taxonomy): domain Eukaryota; kingdom Metazoa; phylum Chordata; class Aves; order Passeriformes; family Icteridae; genus Molothrus; species Molothrus aeneus. Next base: position 8,795,954 of record NC_089655.1, on the reverse strand, counting down.
GTTATCTACCATTGTATTTGGTGATCCATCTTTTTTAAGATAATGCAGGTGATATGTCAGCATTATTAAAATTCATGTTGCTTTATGAATTTAAGACTTCAGCACAATGCAAAGTATGAATTCAACAGCTACTCTAGGTCAGAGTAGTCTCAAGCTAATATGCAATATAGCCATGGGAAGATACCAGTGGATTGTAGGCAGCTTTGTAGGTGTTGCTTTTGATGATCAACAGAGCAATCAAACTTGCATGCTTGTCTTATTATCTGTCTGCCTGAAAATTTTTTGCTTGCTTGTGCTTTTTTTGGCTTTCTTCTCCTGAAGTGTCACTGTTTTGTAAAAGGAATGGTTGGACTTGGTCAAAATAATTATGAAAAGAGGTTTGGTTTGGTTTGTTTGGTTTTGTTTGGTTTGTTTGGTTTTGCCTGATGCCACTGGCACAGAGAAGCCTCTGCAGTTGTGTTTGGTTTCCAAGTTAATGCTGTCTGGGTGTTGCTGTGGATAGATGATCTCTGAGCCCTGGCTGTCTGTGCAGCTGTGAGGAGCAACAACATAAACTTAGTGTTAAGGTTTTTGTCAATACTAATTAAAAATCATGGTTAAGGGCTCTCATTTAGCAAGCACTGACTGCTGCTCAAAGCTCTTAGATATGTTTTTAATTTTGTGCATATTCCAAATATATTTAGTCTCATTACAACTGAAGCATATATTTTGAATCCTGTGGGTTTACTGCTTTTTAAAAGCAAATAAATGGCTGGAATTCATATATGTGCTTGGTAGGTAAAAATCAAGAAATATAACGAGTGTTTATATGGATTTACTTTTGGGAGCAGGTTCTGTATTTCTGCTTCCCTGTGCTGAGATTTACTCTGTTATGCTTTTCCCTTCAATTGATTTTTCCTACAATTTCTCTTACATTTAAGCCTCATTTAATACATTTAATATCACTGCTCATCAGCCTAATTACCCTTTGGTCCCACCTCCTTGGCACAGACCCTCAAAGAGAGGCTCAGAATTCCTGCCTCAGCTCCTGCACCATCTGCTCCTGCCAGCTCCAGCCTGTGTCTGTGGTTTCCAGAGGAGGTTTGGTCTCTGCTCTGCTGGCTCAGGCACTGCAGCTGCATCCCTGGCAGCTGCCTGCTGCCTTCACTCACCAGCTCCTGCTGCGTCTCCTCCTCACCTTACACATCTTCCTTCCCATTTCTTCCTGTCCCATACAAAATACCTCTATGCTTCGAAAAATATCATAAAATAGGCTTGATGTCCTTCCCAGGAGCTCAGGGGGCTCTGCTTGTGCACAGGACCGAGTCTGTACCTGCCAGGACCACCAGGCACAGTAACACAGGGTGCCCCTGATGCAGGGAATGATTGGCATCTGACTCCATTGATTCAGGATACTGAACAATTGCTTTACTGAAACCATATTATATTACATTACTATATCATTTATATCATATCATATCACATTATATCATATTATATTATTACATATTATATTATTAATTATTATATTATTAGTATATTATTACTATATTAAAAAGATACTATACTATACTATACTGATACTAAACTATACCATAAAGATACTAAACTATACCATAAAGATACTAAACTATACTATACTATAATTACATACTAAAGAAAACTCATGACTGTCTCCAGACAGCCAGGACACAGCTTTTAAAGTGGCCAAGGAAGCAAAACAATCCTCAGCAGAATCTAATTGCCCTGTCACTTCAGGTAAACAATCTCCTTGACACATTCCACATGTGCAAAAACAACAGGAGCAGCAAGTAGAGATGAGAATTGTTTTTTCTTGCTTTTCTCTGTGCTTCTCCAAGAAAAAGAGCTGAGAGAGATAATTATGTCTCTCTCTGCTCAGAGAATGTGAATGTCACACTCCAGGTCCTTGCAGAAGAGAGAGGATGAGGAGTGAGGAAGGGACCTTCATGCATCAGGGTGAGAACCAGCCAGCAGGGGCTCCACAAAGCTTCTGCACCAACAGGCACCATCACACTGGGGGAAACTGAGGAGAGCACGCCTCAGCAAACAGATTGGTCATGGCTCCCTGATCCAAAGCAAGCATCAGCAACCTGGAATGGCTGGGTTTGGTTTTGTTTGTGTGCTTTTCATACAATAGCATCCTGCAATGGTTATGTACAATTGAGAACCTCATCTGCAACAGATGGTGAAAACCTCCTGGCATGGACAAGTAATCCATTTCATTCTTCAGACAAGATCTCCAGTGCCAGGCAGAGCATCTGGCCCCTTGGTCCATCTTTGAGATGCTCTGGTGGAAGCCCAGAGGCAGCCAAAGGGCTCCCTGTGACCCCAGGTCCACACAGGAGCTCCTGTGAGCCACACTGGGGTGATGCTGAGAGCAATTCATTGAGGGCTTCGTGACCTGATTTTAAACAGCTGCAATGAATCGCTTTTGCCTTGAATTTTAAACCATTTATTCTGGGAGAGCAGAACACTTCTGTGAGATGCAGCATCATGCTGAATGCAGGAGGAGCAGATGACAGGATACCTGGTGTTTTTTTGGAAGATGGCCCCTGAGTCTTTGGGGATGCAGGTTGCATATGTGAGCACATCCTGGGCTGTGCTTTTGGGGTTTTGCAGCCCTGCTGCTGGTGGGATGGACCTGGGATGGTATTTTGCAGCACAGTGGCAGCACCAGAACTGCTTCAAAATAAAGGCACCAGCTACAATTCTGAAAAATGTATCCTCCCAAGCAGGAGCCTCAGGGCTGGGAAGGGCACTCAGCCCATCCCAGGCACTTACCATGAGGTGTGGAAGACAGAAAAGTATTTACCTTAGGGGAAAATCACAGCATTTTCACCTGATTATATGGATTTTACTTGCCAGTCAAGGCTCTTATAGCTGAGAGAGATGTGAGACTGCTATCTAAAACAGTTTGGACATCCAAACAAATGTTCTTCCCAGCTTGCAGAAATGTTAGTAGTGGTCCTGTAGATTGGAGGCTTTTTGGAGAAACAATGTCCCACTTGTATTTTGACTTTTGCCAGAGAAGGGAGCAGCCTGCCTATCAGTCTTTTCCTGCTTCAAGAGACCTTTTCATGACTGAGTGATAAGAAAAAGCAAATTGTAGATGTTAACAGAGCTCTTAATATTGCAGTGGACGGATGCCATGTTGTGCCCAGCATGGTGCCTTTCCATGTACACTTGTCCATTGAGGAATTGTGCAGCTCACAGATCATTGTTTGATTTCTGTCTCCTGCTGCCCACAATCTGCCTCCTGCACATCTGTTTGATGGCATTAAACCCTCAGCACCCAGGAGTGGGTGTCAGTGGGTCAGTGGGCTGTGCTGGTTCTGTGCTCACTCCTGAGTACAGCCTGCAGCAGGGGGGTAAATGATTAACCTGCATCTGTTCTGCTTTTTGCACTGAGACTCTGGACCTGCCTTCATTCCACTGAGGAAGGGAAGCTGCCATTGAAGGCAGCCAGCTCTCCCTGGGTCTATATCCTGAAATTCAAAGTCAGCACAGCCAAACCCTAAAACAACAAGATTTCTGCTTTGATGCTGATGTGACAAATGCTAATAGCCATAACCACGTGGAAGGACATGAATTTGTGCTCTCTTCTTGATGCAATCACTCATAATTATGTTGACTAAACTTTTAATGTAGTATATATTTTTTAAAAAGGGCATGGCATGAAGTGGTTTTGCCTTGGCCACACAAGCTAACAAATCAAATTGTTTCCTCTTTTCTTGTAGAAGGAGGGAATTCTATAACACTGTCTCTGTGCTGTGCCTTGCCCTGAGTCTCTTTCACCTATTTTTGTCACATTCTTGACCAAATACTGCATTTGATTTTGACCCAGATCTGTACAAATTACTGTAGCAATAGGGTTGGAATTCACACACATAGATACTGAGCAAAGGACAAACCTATGGCCACAAAATGGGTTGTGATGAAACCAGGGAAACAAATGACCCTGACAAGGACAATGCACGAGAAAATGGTGATAATGTTTTATGGCACAGAGCAGAGCGTGGCTTTTTGCCCTCCTAGCTTCAGCACATAAACTCTCACATGCTCCATTGGTAAGGCACCTGTTGCCCTAATGGCTTGGGGATGGAAGAACCTTTGCCCACGTGCAGTAATGCCAGCATGCTGGCTCGTGCTTTGGGAATGGCTGGACTCAAAAAAAAGAGGAAGCACAGAAGAGTTAATTTGGAGTGGCAATTTTGCTCCTCTAACCCCCATTCGGTGTTGTCAGACAAGGCAGCAGATAACAAAATTGACACTTTTCTGCCAGAGACACAGAGATCCAAAATCACTGAGCTTCTTCATGTTTATGAGTGATTAATGTAAAAATTAATGAGGGTTTAATGTAAGTAAGGAATAGAAATGATTTAGCCCCAAGATCATGAAGTTTCTGCAGAGCAGAATTGCTGAATGACTAGCAGAGAACTAAATAATGGACCTAATCTTATGCACAGCTGTGAAAGCTCTTCTCTCTGTTTGTTTAAAATGAAAATTCACATAAATGTGTGTACAGATCACTGCTGTGCAAACTTTTTTCCCTCCCATGTAAAAGTATTGTGTTCTCTCATGAGAAACCGTCACTGAAGGGCAATCCTGGCTGAGCTGGGTACCCCAAGGTGGCCAATACCCCAGGCTGGGCACTCACACCAGCTGAGGATCTTGACAGGAGCGGGTGGCATGCACTGGGAAGGAACAGGCAAACTGGTTTTGCTGGCTGCTGCTGCTCTGAAGGGTTTCAGTTATGTAATCTCCAACGATTTGGGGTCATTCTGCAACTGCCACGACAGGGCTGCTTTGCCTCCTTTCCCCAAGAGCCATGAGTGGGCAGCAGAGCAGCTCCCCAGACAAACCCCCCTGGCTACAAGCAGACTATTTTGCCTCAGCTTTAGCAGAGTGGGCTGGGGCTGGAGTAAAAGCTGCCTCTTCCATATGTGAATGATGCTGAGAGCTGCTGGGTCGTGCAGCATGCCCTGGATGACGAATTGTTAGAGCAGGCTGAGAGCAGCAGCCCCTGCCTGAGCACAGCCAGTCCTGCAGCTGAGCCCTCGGGGTGTCAAGGCAAAGGGGAGCCTGCCCCATGCTAATTAAAACTCTTTTCTCAACTTCTCCTTGGCAAAGTGCAAAGAAATCCTCTTTTCATGCCCGACGACTAAAAATAAATCCTATTTTGGGTTTCAGAAGCAGCCGCATGACTAAATGAGCCCTTCAGTTTCATTCATGTTTGCTGTCTATTAATCTGTTCTCCTCACCCTCAGCAGGGTATGACTCAGGGCTTCACATTGTCTTCCTCCCTGAACTATCTGTGTTTTGACTTTAAATTCTGCTGTCTGACGCAAAGCAGTGCTGAAATCATGACAGTTTGATCCAGCCAGCTCCCAGGAGACTCCTGATCTTTACTGGCTGGTAAATGTAGCACTCAGAACAGCTATGCAGAGCAGATATCGATATTTTTACACCAAATGTTGGTAAGCAGATGTCACAGGCTTGTGAAAAGCCTTGAAACTCCACGGGAGAAAATATGTGAGTATGTGTGTGGGAGGTCTGGAGATAAAAATAATTCTGTGCTTCTATGAGAAGGCATCTATTCCTTAATCCGTTGGTGTTTTGCTATTCCCGTGCAGGGTACTCAAAGTGGAGGCTGCTATACTGGAACAAGTGTAGCAGCAAACTCTTTCCCTGTTGATTCATCTGCTGCTTTTGCTGCTCTTCCAGCCCAGGCTTCTCTGGCCCTCTGGCCCTGGCTGAGCTGGTAGATCCCATGAGCAGCGGGTCTCTCCTACGGGGTGGAGAGATTATCCCGAGCTTCAGGCATCCCATAGGAAGTGTAGGTCACTGGGCAGGTAGCAGCAGTGAGGCAGCAGGGCTGGGCTCCTCCTGCAGGCACTGGACAGGCACTGGGGGGGTGACACAGCCCTAGGGAAGGGCTCTGAGCAGGGGTGGCACAGCTGAGCCCAGCCCTGGAGTGAAGGGATGATCCCCGGGTGCAGGGGGGCAGCCAAGCCTTGCCTAAGGCTCCTCTTTAGTTATTGTTTTATAGGCAGGCAGCCTGAAATCCTGAGCTCGTAAATGTTGGATAAAAGTCCAGATTTGGGTTTTTTTGTTTTTCCTTAGCTTTTCCTGTTCTTGAAATGTCCCCTCAGGGAGGTGTGTAGGGCAGGCTGGTGTTAAACCTGCTTAATCTTGTTGAGTGTTGAATAAAGCCCAGTAATCTACAGCCAGTGGATGCTTGCCTCGACATTCCTGCTTTTAAGGACTGTGGTTAAGAACTTCAAAACCCTTATTTTTTTCCTTACAATGCTGTATTTATCCTTCCCCTTATGGCTTTGGAAATGAAATTTGAGCCATTTATTGTGCACTAAATTTAGGGAGGCCAAAAATATTTGCATACAAATATGATTGATCTTTCAAGCATGCAAAATGAGCAGAAAATGACGAGTCTGATGTTGATACAAGCAGAGTTCAAGTATTTTAAAATTAAAATAATTTAAATGAATCTGTATCTATGATGGCAGATGAGCTTTTTCAGAGGAAAGAAAACCTCCTCTTTCTCATTATATTCAGAGTAAATGAAGATATTCAAGTCAGATATGGACTGAATTTTAAATGTGACAATGGCATTTATTCTGCAGGAGATGCCATGTCTGTAATGAATTGTAAATTATTTTTAGTTGCCACTAGAAACAGAAGAAGGGAGGGAAGTAATCAATATTGACACAACCCTGCTTTATTTTTAAGCAGTGCTGATCCTGGTGGCACCAATTAGAGGAGGAGAGAGCCAGAGCTGCAGAAGCAGAAACCATTCTGGTGTTTAGAAAAGGCAAATGTCTGCCTCCTGTTTCTGCTGGGATGGTTATCCCAGCAAGATCATCGTTCCATCCTTGCTGGAGCTGGGCAGGTGTGGTGGGAGCCCATGGTCCATGAGCTGCTGTGGTTCTGGTGTGTCCTGGGGCCTGGGCACAAGGACAGTGGCCTCAAGGCCCTTTGCCAGACCATGCTTCCTCCTCAAGACAAGTTTCCCGGCTTTTCTTTCCCCCCTGACTGTAGGGATGAGGATATTCCAGCTGGGGTATGACAAACCAGAGTGGGCTGGAACCCTCCAGCCTCTGTTTGCTGCAGTGAAGTTCCCCTCCCAGCCCCATGCCCTCTCTCTTGCATGAAATGAAAGAAAAGCCTTTTGCTGCAAGGTGCAGGGTTGATTAACTTTTATCTTCTCATGATGCATGACTAGGTGAGGGAGAGCAAGCTGTTCAGAGAAATCACTGCAGATAGAGCTGGGCTGCTCCCAGGATGCACAAAAGGGTGCACATGGTCAAAATTCACTCAGAAAAACAAGATTACCCTGCTCCTTTGCTTAAGCAGTTGGTATTGAGCTAATTCTAGTGCAGTTTCCTAAAATTGAGAGATGCTGTGATGTGATCTTACTCTTGTACAAAATGCCATGGAACTTCTGATGACAGAACAGATCCAATTTTCAGTTGCATGACTCATTCTGAGGAAAAGAATGCTGTACATTTAATATGACCAAAAAAAGTACATTCAGTAATGTACTTTTAGGGCTCCTCCTTATAGGACTGTGTGGATGCAGCCAATCATAAGCACAAAGTCCAGGCAACATTTTTTGATATGGAGTAAAATTGACAGATGGATTGTAGAGAGCCTTTGGAAAATTTTATCCACTGAACCCAGAATAGCCACAGCAGAGACCTAAGCCAAGTGTCTGGCTGACTTTATATGCTGTAAATCTGAGGTGAGTGGCTAAGGAGGATGGAATCTCCCGCATAAGCCAAATAATTTGGGTTGTCTGAAATGTGCTCTAATGCAGAAGATCAGGGATGGATGGATGGGGTTCAACAGGATGATTTCATGGGAAAGAATTTGCTCCATGAGTATGAGTCATTTGGGGACTGAATGCACGAGAGCCTGTTGGGAACACCTGCAGAAGCACAAGAAAATTCCTGAAAGTCTGAATGGAGTAATTGTCTGCTGGGTGTTTTTTGTTATTATTTTGTTTGCTGGTTTTGATTACATGGAGCATTGTGTCCATGGGCTGAGGTGCACCAGTGGCAGCAGTGTCTGCAGAGCTGTTTGTGGGCACTCAGAGCCCTGCTGAAGGGGATGTGCTGCTCAGCAATACAGGACCAGCTGCTCACAGGGCACCTGGACCTTGCCCTCAGCTCACTGCAGCAGCGCCTTTGTTCCCCTTCCTCAGGGCTGCCAGCACAGGCCCTAATGCAGTAATTCTTGGGCTCTTTTCTTCCTGGGTCTGGTAATGAAAATGTGTGTGTTGGATGGAATCTGGGGCCAGAATAAAGCTGCTGCTGAAGAGTTTCAACACAAAAACTGATACTGTATTTTACTCATAAAACTACATGAGGTGAAACAAGATCTCTATTTCCAGATCTCTGTGTCAGCTGCAGCAAATGCAGCCAGGATTTTCTTGTTGTCTGTTCATGGCTACAATTATTTCTAGCTTACTGTTCTTACAATAATTTAATTTGGTAATGTTTATTGGCTTGGAAGGTACATTCATCCTAGGTTTTTTTTGCATTTTGTGCTGTAAAAGGTCAAAATTGTCAGGAAAGATTTATTTTGGGGGAAAAGGGATCCTTATTTAAAAGTCAAAGCAGGAAAACCTTTCTGTAATAGAAAGGAAGCAGAAGGAGCAAGCTAAAACTCTGAAACACAAGAAGCATCTTGTGTTTTGTGATTTATGGCATGGTGGTATTTACTTACCCCACTGATCCATGCAAGTGCTGCCCTTTTTGAGTGCTGAAAATGGAGGTAAAACCTTGAGGGCCTTTTCAGCAGCAGCTGGCAGTGCCCCAGGGATGGGCAGTGCCATCTCTCTGGCTCCATCCCCATCCAGAGCAGTGCCAGCCTGGCCCCTGTCCCTTGTCACAGCCACCACAGCCAGGGCACACAGGCTGGGATGGGGGCTGCTGGAGCAGGAGGAACCTTCTGCCTTCTATTTCCCCAACGGGCTTCAGTTTTTCCATCTACCTCAGACAAACAATGGAGGGGTGTCCTTCCCCCTCCAGCTGCTGTTGGAGCTCTGGACCAACAGCATCCATCTCTGTTGGTCCAGAGCTCCAGAGCCTCCTACAACTGATGACAAGGCCATGAACTATCCCTGCCCTGTGACAAAGCCAGAAATGTGCCACAATAGCTCAATGAACTAAAGAGAAAAAAATAAAAAACCCCTGCTGGCCATAGCTGTTGAAAGGCCGCCTCCTGCCAAGGCACGGGCACAGCCAGGCACACTCACACTGACCCTGGGGTGCAGAGTCATCCTCACAGCTGGGCTGCACCCACCTCGGGGTTCATTCCATGTGTTCCTGCTGCTGGTTTGCTCTGCACCCACCCCACGAGGTCTGGGTCGGGTTTATCGAGTCCTTCCTCCCAGCCTGAGAAGCAGAAGGCACTGGCTGTATCACGTCTGCTTTTTTCTTTCTTTTTTATTTTTAAATCTTTTCCCCTTTCCCTCTTCTTTCTTCCTTGCTTTGCTTTCTCCCTTTATTTTCCTCGTCCTTTTTTCCCTCTGTATTTTTTAACTTTTCTCCGTTTTTTTCCATCCTCTCCTTTTCCCGCTGCCGGTTGGACGTGCCCGGGCTGGGGGTCGCGGAGAGCCCCGCGGGGACCGGGGCGGGGCGGGGCGGGGCCGGGCCGGGCGGTGCCGAACCGGGCGGGACCGGGCGGGGCGGGGCCGTGACGCGCGGCCGGGGCGGTATAAGCGGGCGCTGTCCTGGTGCTGAAGGCGGCGGAGCGGCGGAGCGGCGGCAGCGCAGGTAGGGCTGCAGGGCCGTCGGGCTCTAGGATGCAGGGATGCGGGGATGTAGATTGGGATATAGCGATGTAGACTGGGATATAGCGATGTAGACTGGGATGTAGGATGCGGGGAGCCCCAGGGCTGCGCAGGAGGATCCGACACTGAGAGAGCGGTGAAGTCGCACCGAGAGCCGGCGGTGCCGGGGCTGGGCTTGCAAGGGAACACACCTCTATAAAATATAACACATAGCCCCTGTCACTATGAGTATTATACACATATAAAGATGCATGTATGTATGTATGTATGTGTAAATGCGGATCTGTCGTGTCCGTGCGCTGTCAGCGCCGGCCGGGCTCGGGCGGGCAGCGGAGCGGGAGCGCTCCCGGGAGCAGCGGGCTCAGCCATGCCCGCTCACGGCGCTTCAGGGATGGGCGGGGGGTTCCCTCGGATCAAACACCCTCCGAGCCTCTTCCCAGATGGATCCGCATGCAAACAGTCCTTCTCGTCACTAGGACTGCCGTGGGTTTGGGATTTTACCCTTCGTTGCTGTTTTGTTTGTGTTTTTAGTTCCTTCCACAGGGTAAAAGGTTAGAGACGCTTATAAACAAGGCACATTTGCTGCAGTCGTGTTATTTATTGCAAAAAAGAAATGGGAGGAAGAGTGCATGATATATTTATTTTCCCTGTGGAAAACTGCTCTTATGTTTCACCTAAGGCTGTCAGAGCAGGGACACATCTATAGGAAAAACCTATGAGTTTTCATAGCTAAATTTCACTGGAAACATTAGAGTCACATCAGAAACAACTGCCAGGAGAATGAGAGAGAAAATTACTGCTACCATGGAAACATCCCAGAAACAAGGTATTTTCTGTGTCTGTTTTTCAGGGAACTTTTTGCAGTCCGTATTGCCTTTGTATGTGTTAAATTTTGGTCATGGTTGCCTCATTTTGTAAAGAGGAGCTTCTTCGTTTGTTGGCTAAAAGATGATTTTCCTGTTTGTTAGGTTCTAATAGAGGAGCAAATATGCTCTCCATCTAGACTGGCTTCACAGTTATCGATCTGAAGACAACAGAGCTGTTTTAGCATATTGTCCTTTGAGAGGCACAGAAGAGAATGTTTACAATATTTCCTAAAGATAGACTAAAATGTCCTATTTCAAAAGCAAATGTGGAATTAAAGTCTGAAAGACGGGGGAGGAATCCTCTTACCTTGGATAGCGCAGTATATTTAACGACAAGATTTCCGACCTGAACTGATAGCTTGTAAAAGAAATCATTCCCAAATCTGTTTGACAAAGCTTTCAAACATCATCCAGCAATAAATTGGAAGTAAAAATTGACTTAGAGGCAAATGCACAGAAAATATGTAGAGAGGAGCCAATGATCTGTTATTCCTGCAAAGGAAATACCCAATTGAGCAACATCCTTGTGGAACAGACACTAAACTAAACTTTGCCTGGCTGCACACATTTTGATTTTAGTGGGATGCTGACAGCCCTTGCAAAGGCTGTAACAATCCAAATTGTGTGCAGAGAAGGAGGGTGAGTTCCTGGTCTTTGTGAGTGGGAGGTGCTTGGCAGATGATTATAGGACTCTCCCTTCCCCCATCCCTTGGAAAGGACAGTTTCTCATGTGCTGATCAAACGAACTCTGTTAATGACCAGTCTGCTGAAAAGAAAGCCTTAATTTCACTTATTTGCTACAGAAATAGAAAATTAGGTGATGTTTGGTTGGGGGGGGTTGTTTGGTTTTTTTTTTGTTTGTTTGTTTGGGGTTTTTTAATATACATTTATGTCCAGGGCTAATGCCTTTTCTGTGACAGAAAATGAAGCAATTGTGTTGGCTTTGACTCAGGGCAAACACAAATCCGGAGGGTGGGACTATCTAATTAGCTGTTGAACTAATCATTTGTGAAATAATGCTCAAATGTATCCAGGCTCGAAGTCAGAAATGTTTGGGGAAATTGTTTGCCATTATGCCTGTTAGCCTGCTCATGCATACTGAAGGGGGGAAAATAAGCAGCTCTCTGAACTGATAGGGCTTTAATTATTTAGTTAAGTCACATTATGTCAAGGACAAAAATGGATTGGAAAACTCTACAAGTGAGCTGAAATGAACGCATTCATGCTCACTTTCTGCTTCCAGCAGTGGGTAAACATGGGTGTACACAGTTCTTTTGGGCTCTCATGAACCACCAGAGTCTCAGCAGGATGATTTACCAAGCCAAAAACTAAAGGAAGCAAAATAGGTCAATTAATCAAAGCAGTGGATATCTTTGTAATTCCTTTCTCATTATTGTACTTTATTTGTTAATGCAAGTGGGTCAGAAAAGAGTCCAATCTGTCCTGTGGCCCCGGTGTGCCAGTGCCTGAGAGTGTCCTGGGGAATGACTGATGGCAATTTCCCCTGTGCTGTGGGGAGGGTGCCCAGCTCCTGCAAGGCTGGGCTTTTGCAGCTGTATCCTCATGCACAGCGATGCTGTAATCATCTTAATTCTGTCAGAAGCATATTTTTCCCGGTTCTGTTCCAGAGTTTATTTTTGTCTGGTGTAAGCTGGGCAGACTGGGCTTCTACTGATCTATTCTAACCAAATTTGCCAGTGGTCATGTTTCTGCCTGTCCTGGGACCTGATTCAATTTCTCCTGGAGTGAATGAATAAGCAAATGAATGAAATCACCACTCAGAACCTACCTACTCGAGCTTGTTTCTAAGATGGGCTTTCAAGGATTCAGTAAAATTATTTTATACCTTTAAGATAAATTATATTTTTCCTCTCATATAAGAGATCATTGCCCCAGGAAGATGAGTCATAGAATCATTAACGGATATTCCATTGTAATACAAATAATTTTTTAATACGGAAGAGCAAAATAAAGGAAATAATAGCTTCAGTACTATCAGTAATGACAGAAATAAACTTGCAAGTAATTTTATATGTCATGTTCACTTCATCCCAATAATTTTATTACAGTTAGCAATATACAGCACCATTCAGCAGTCCTGGCATGAAATGAGATGCCCTATGGAGAAATCTCACAAAATATTTCTGTCTGTCGCTTTAATATTAGTATTTTGAGCAGCATTTAAATGTATGGATACACCAATTTTGTCATTTAGGTGCTTTGTTCTCATGATCAAAATGACATCTGGGTGTGTCTATGGGCATTTCATGAGTTATATAGGGTTGGTATTTTGTACTTTGGTGCTGCCATTGGACAATTAATGTTCATCAAGTACTTGGAGCATAGAGATAAGAAATTTCTTGCATAGCTCTGTTTTCTAAGCCTGTTTCCATATGTTAACAGCTTCTTTTTCTTCTTCTTCTTCTCCTTCTTCTTCTTCTTCTTCTTTATTTAAAGGAAATATTTTAAACATGGCCGAAAGTAAAACCTTCCAGCCTGGAGCAGCCTGTGCTCTCACCTTTTTCTTTGTCCTAATCTATTGGGTTGATGCAGCCTCCTTCCAGCAGCACCAGCTGCTTCAGAAAGACCCAGACTATGCAATGAAAAACCTACCAAGGCTCCCAAATCCCGACATGATCAAAGCGCTGGAATACATAGAGGACCTTCGCAAGCAAACCAACAAGGGAGAAGGCAGCCCTGACTACAACTCTTATCAAAGTCTCCCCTACCTCCTCCCACAGAGAGAAAGCAAGGACCAGCTTCACCTCCCGGATAATGTGAGGGATTCTTTGACTGAAGATGAGTCCCAGTGGGTTAAAGTGATGCTGGAAGCCTTGCGGCAAGCCGAGAAGGAGTCAAAAGCTGGCCCAAAGGAGAATAAACCCTACGGTCTGGGCTCAGATAACAACTTTCCAGCTGGAGTAACTGATGATTACGAGGCTTACAAGGGGCCCGAGAGGTGGCAGAAGTACCTCAAGATGCCACTTGGGCACTATGAAGAGGGTTCAAGAGACAGTCCCTTCAAGCGTACCAACGAGATCGTGGAGGAGCAGTACACCCCCCAGAGCCTCGCCACCCTGGAGTCCGTGTTCCAGGAGCTGGGCAAGATGGCAGGGCCCAGTAACCACAAGAAAGAAAGGCTGGATGAGGACCAGAAGTTGTATACAGATGATGAAGATGATGTGTACAAAGTGAATAACATCGCGTATGAAGATGTGGTTGGAGGAGAAGACTGGAACCCCATAGAGGAAAAAGTGGAAAGCCAAACCCAGGAAGAGATAAAAGACAGCAAAGAGGAAATTGATAAACATGAAGAGGAGATTGACGACGAAATGAAAAGATCAGGAAAACTCAGCTTCCTTGAGGATGAAATAAGAAGAGAAAATAAAGATCAAGTGTCAGAGGATGTTTCAAAACTAATGAATTACTACCTGAAGAGGCTGATGGGTAGTGCTGGGAATAGGAAATTAAGGACTGGAGGAGAACTTGAGGAAAAAAGAGCATCCATGTTTTTGGATAAACAACTTGATCCTCAGGCTATAGCTCAGCTGATAGAAATCTCAAGGAATTTGCAAATTCCTCCTGAGGATTTAATAGACATGTTGAAAGCTGGAGAAAAAAAGCAGCTTCAGAGTGAAAGGTTGGAAGCTGAGCAGGAAATGGAATTCCCAGAAGACCTTGACGAGATAACTGAAACCAATCTAGGACAGAGTGATATATTTAAAAATAATATAAACTCTAAAAACGGGTACATGAAGCAGCCTCTTATTCCAGAAAATCTACCCGAAGACCTCAATATTGAAGATATTGTCAGCCTTCTGGGAAATGACAATTTAGCTAACCAGAATCCCTCCTACTTACTAAATCGTCTTAATCAAGAAAATGACTTGCCAAGACTGTCTTACATTCCCAGAAGATTGAAAGGGCACCTGTTCCCTAAAGCTGCCTGGATGAACGACTTGGAAAGGCGACAAGCGGAGTACGAGAAGCTGAATGAGAAGGATGAAGAGCTGGCTGATTACTTGGCAAAGGTGCTGGCAAAATACCCCGAGGTGATCAATACCAACCAGATGAAAAGAGTCCCCGCTGCAGCTTCTGAGAGCAACCTGCAGGAAGAGGAGCAGCTGGAGCAGGCCATCCGAGAGCACCTCAACCAGCTGGGACCACAGGAGGCTGCCAAGCTGGCTTCACTCAGCAAAAGGCTCTCCATGGCTGGGGAGGCTGATGACACACAAACCAGGCAGTACCTGGATGAGGATATGCTGGCAAAGGTGCTGGAGTACCTAAAACAGGAGAAATCAGAGCTTGAAAGAGATCACATCACCAAGCGAGCAATGGAAAACATGTAATTGTTCCCCAAGCATTATTTCTCTTCAATGTGTTGACTTCTATCCCAATTCAGTTGTGATTTATTCCTGCTCTCACACTAAACAACCTATGGTAGACTATTTACCATTGAACAGTCTGCATATCTTTCTCAGAGCTGTTATATTGTTTATTGATATATGTTATAAATTATGGGGCAAGCAACAAATTGCTTCCAGTGTTTTAAGAAACAATTTAATGATATCAAGTAAAAGTATAATATGTAAACAAATGACCTTTGCATTGTTAATAAAACATGATAAAGGAAGAGTGACAATTATAATTTGAAATTTTTAAGATTAATTGGATTATTTTGTTACTGTCTGTAGTGGTTTTTGTGCAGTATCGAATAAAAAAATAAAGCATTATATATATATAGTTTTATTTACAAGGCTTTTTCTATTCAGTGTTTTATTGTTGATGAATAAATTATTTCTGGACAATCGACTTTGTTTCTTTGTGACAGTTGATAAAGTCATACTAATTGGAAACATATTTTTACTTCTACAGATGACTCTTCTGAAATATATTGTTTTTCCTACAAATTAAGTTGTAAGCATAAACTTGTGGTTTTCTGGGCCATAAGAACATCAACTGGTGTTACCCTTAAGAGCAGGGGGTACCTAAAGAGCTTGCTGAAGTCAATCAGTGTAATATCTGCATTACCTACAACTGAAAATTTGGCTTCACATAATTAAGAGCATCTGTACCTCTTGGCAGCAGGAGGAACATAAATGATCTGTCCAGCTGAGACAGGCTTGATGATGAAGCTCTGAAAAAATACAAAATGGAACCTTCCAAGGTGAGCTCTGGGAAGCTCTGCAGACGAGTCCCCTCCATCTCTCATGGTGACAACCACAAAGAAAGAGGCAGGCTCCAAGGCAGGGAACGCCCCTGTGGGGAACAGCATTGGTTTGTCTGATAACATATTATTTCCTTCTCCATGAAATGACCATTACATGTCACATAAATACACAGAAAGCCTTTACTATTCAGCACACTATCTGGGCATTTGAAATGTCTCTTGAGCTCCTGTTATGACCTGCAGTAGGTGGTCTGGAAAGGTTCTGGCTCTTTTACAGAAGGAAATGTGCTTGCATAACTCTGTGAGTCATAGGTGGTTTTCACTGGGACAGCTCATTTCCAGGATTATAGTTTAAAAGTGGTTTTCCCTGTGGTATTCTGTAGCGGCTCATCTGAGCTAAGTGGAGTGGCGATGATTTTTGGCAATGTCTAATGAAGTACAAAGGCTGCAGAAAAATAAAACTTCATCTTTAGTGTTGCCATTCCCTGAGCATTCACAGCAGACAGGAGCTCAGCCCCTGTTCCAGCCATTATTCCTTGAATACACAATAAAATATCTGCTTTTCCAGGCATGTGTAGGACCTGGAAGAGATGTCACACGTGGTGGGCATGACAGGTGGGAGTCTCTTAGCATCATTCCCCTCCTGCCATAGCCTGCAGCACTCCCCTGCCCTGGGCTTCCCAGGCTCCTGAGCTGACCAAAGCCCTGGGGAAGTGCTTGATTGCCTCCAGGCTCTTGCTCAGGCAGAGCTCAAGGACGAGTTTGGATACCAGAATGATTTTGGATCTAAGAAACCAGTGGTACAAACCTATGCATTAAAGGACAGATATGTCAGACACTGTGTGGAAGAAGAAATAAGCTTTGGAAAATCCTAATCTTGGCATGAGTAACTACATCACTTTTTAGAAGAACACCTCGCTCACAGTGTGTGCCAGCCAGCAGGGACTTTGTGGTTCATCTTCACAAATAAGAAAAGGGGGGGTTGTACTTGAAATAACAGAACTTTGTCTGGCAGAACTATATGGAGGTGTCAAACTGATTTCAAGCTAAGAAGTTACACCAGTACTTTTCCCTCTTCAAGCCACAGAAAGCAGACAACTAATTTCCCTATGATGTGCTTTATTTCTAACAAACTCATCTCCAACTCTATATTGGAATTAAATGAAATGAGAAAATATTAAATAGGCAGCACTCTCCTGGTAGCTGTAGCTGCCTCTTGCTATGCAACCAAGGCTCCTGCAGCAGAGCAATAGTTATACCTGAATATGTAAGACAGCATTATCCAAATGTACATCCCATCATGAGATCTGCTCCATTAAACCACTCCAGAGTCTCCCCCTGCAGAGAGGCTGTGTAGTACTTAATTGTTCCTAATAGCCATGGCTGCTTCTGCTTTCATTTGTCTGTGGTTTGTGTTTTCCTTATGGGTGCAGTGGGACAAACAGTCATGTTGTTAATAATGCACAGAGACTGCATAATCCATAACAGATACACTATCAAGCTTATTACTATAATTATATACAAAATAAAGTGACCACCCTGCAATTTTTACTCAGGCAAAGTGAGGAACAGATTTTTAATTCCCTTTTTGTGTTATGATTTGACAGCATCCCAGATGCAGCTGGTTTATACTCTCTGTGTCAGTGGCTTTTCTCCAGCAAAGAAAATGTTTCTGCTCAAATCTTCCTCCTAAAACGTGCTTCATTGTGTCCTCATATTTAAGGTCCTCCCCAACACACAGATCAAACAGAAATTCTGTATCTGATCCAATATATCAAGCTGTTGAACACCTTTCTCAGGATCTGAGGTAGCTCTTCTTTGTACATACCCTAGAATTCATTTATTAGTACCCATAAGAGTAAATGCTGTTTTGTTTTTTTCATTAATTCAGATGCTACTGCAAGTGCTTTGTTTACATCTGCCTCTTGATGATTCCATTACTTTGTCAGCTGGAGCTCTTAAATGAGAACACTTGTTGATTCCAAAATTAATGTAACCAAATTACCTCGACTGGAGAAATGAGATTGTAGCAATTATTTCCTTCTAAAAGGGCATTTCCACAGTGCAGTGGAAGGGGGTTGAGCTGCATGTAATGTGACAGTTGTAACTTTCCCAAAGCACTTTACAAGACACTTGTTTTGCAGGAGAAGTGACATAAGCCATGATTTTCTTAACATGACAAAGGGGAGCCAAGGCTGGAGCACAGGTAGCCTGAGCTGTGCTTTGTCTCACAGCTTCACTCTGCCACTCCTGCTGTCACTAATGAGAAAAACACTAATGATCCAAACGTGCATCTCCAGACACACCTGAGCCAGCCCATCTGCCAGCAGCCAGGTCACACAAGGCACCACAGGAGCAGAGGAGCCCTGTGGGATGTGCAGTGTGGGAGCAGCATCCCATTCCCTGGAGCACCCTGCACCCTCCCCCAGGCTCCAGGGCTATTTACTCCATGATGCACAAATCCAGACAGACACAGCTGGATGTCAGCTGCCTCCAAAGAGGTTAATGTGAGCTACAGGAACTCCAGTTAGCAGCAGCAGGCAGGTGCAGAGCCTCTAGTGCATAAAATGGAAAGGAGAAGCCCTGAATCAGAGCTGATTAGCTGGAGAGCCACGTTATTCCTGACTTTTGGATCATTCAAAAACATTTGAGGTCGTTAATAATTCATTTGTAGATGTAGCAGAGCTCTAAATGTGGCTGATTAAATGCATTTGACGTTTCTCTTGAGAGAGGCTGTTATTCCAGGAAACCACTTGGTATCTGCAAATGTCTTGGAATTAGTGTACTCAAAATTACAGGTTCACTCACAATGTTTTCCCTTGTAAAGAAAGGAAAGTGACCTCTGATTCCCAATGTAATGTACCCTGGTGAATAACTATGGCACAATTATTTCAGAAGTTCCCCACAGCCACTCAGCAGATCTGCTGTGCAATGACATGGTCCAACGTGCAGAGCTCTGCCAGGACAAAAACCTGCAGCCCCTGAGCAGGGCAGGTCCTGCACACCTGGGCAAGGAGATCTTAAAAAGGGGTTGTTTGGCCACTGCCCAGCCCCTACAATTGCTGCTCAGTGATATCCTCCCCAAACCCTTCCTGGCATCAGCCTGAAAGCACAGCCCCATGC
Source organism: Molothrus aeneus (assembly GCF_037042795.1). Taxonomy (NCBI): domain Eukaryota; kingdom Metazoa; phylum Chordata; class Aves; order Passeriformes; family Icteridae; genus Molothrus; species Molothrus aeneus. The sequence continues at coordinate 8,776,981 of NC_089655.1, read as the reverse complement.
TGTATCCTGGCATAGGAGCCAGGCTCTCATGGAATGCCTTGGTGGGAGTGCCACAAAGCCTCCAGGTCCTCTGGGCTGCATGAGCAGGATCCAAAACAGGATCTAAAAGAAATTATGAGCTTTATTCCATTTCTGTGTCTCCCTGGTTACGTCAGCAAATCTGGGTCCACTGGGTTTGTTTGGCTTCTTGCTTAAGTTACAGTAAATCCGTTCAGGTGTAGCTGTGAGGTGCATTTTGTGCCACTCCATTTAAATGTTTAATGAGAACTAAGAGTTTATGCAAATTTGAGCATGTTTTTTAAGGGGGTCACCCACTTCAGGGCAGCTTTCCTACTGCTCTGCAGTCACTACCATTGGGCCACCTCATCTACTGGACACAGTGGGATCCTTCCCTGACAGGACTTTGCTCAGGGTCACCTTGGGAAAGCATTTTTTGGGTTATTTTCCTCTTGCTCTAAGCTCATGCCAACACACAGAAAGGAGGGGCACAAAATCTGTCTGTTGAGATCTTCAGGTGAAACATATGGTCATTCTTTATTGTCTATTAAAGCTCTTTCCCAAATCATACATCCTTTAAGTGTTTTTTTTTTCCTAGCTCAAATTTTAGATACTATTTAGTTTCACATTGTATGTATCTTGAGCCTGAACACAAAAAGAAAACTCCCATCTCCACTTTTCTCTCTCCTCTTTGACCTAAGAGAAGGCATGAGACTGCTTGGATGAGATGCAACATATAATTTCTGCAAAGAAACACATTTTTTACCATGGCTACATGTTTTGCCACCTGCTGACAAATGTCATAGCAGCACAACAAACCACTTAAATCTTCTTGTACTCCCCTATTCAGTGTGTAAGAGCCAGGCCAGGAACAGCACATACACACAGAGAAAAAGGTAAAAACAAAGATAAATCATTAAATGGGGAAACCCCCAACATTCCTTGTTTGTTATTCATTTAGCATAACAGGAGACATGTTAAATCCCTGCAAGTCAGTTTTAGGATGGAAATATAATCTGAAAGGAAAACTATTTTCTGCAAGGGTAAATTTACTCAGATTCAACACACTATCAATTGATTTTTTTTCTTACAAACATGAATACAACAAGGAAGAAACTTTTTGATAATGCTAGCACACTGAAAGAGGCTAAGAAAAAAAAACACTAGACTGGAAAATTTTATTCTGTATGTAAATCTGCAACTACCACCATATTCTACTGGGTAATTTAGCCAAGGGAAATGTTACTGTGCAAACCCATGAGCTTTTAGGAAAACTGTTCAGGCACAGATATGAAAACAAAAGGGGTGGTAAGTAATTTGGATATTAAAAATATGCAAAGATAAATTGTGGCAGGCAGGTCAAGTTCATGAGGAGCAATATTTTGACAACAACCTTCCAAGAAAATTTCAGTAAAGTCAATACTTGCTCAAACACCTTTTCCCATCCATCTGATTCACAAGTGGCAGCCAGAAAATATGATTAGCTTTATTTCATTAACCCTGCTAAAGGAAACATTTACATTTTTAACTTAATACTGGATGCTTGCTGAAGTGCTCTCCAAAGCCAGGTGATGAATGAGCTGGGGAGCCCTTGCATCCCTGTAACTCCCTACCACCATGTGCAATGGGGAAGATAAATGATAATTTATCCTGGCCATGCTGCAGAATAATGGAATCATCTGGGGAAAATGGGACTGGAGACTGCCTGAAGATCAGCATTCCCCTGGGCAACCTGAGGCTTTGGGGGCCTTCTGTCTTCGAGCTGACACCTCAGTGGTTACTTTCTTGGCTAACTCATTTGTTAGTCAGGTTGTGTAATTTCCTTTTCTTCCATTTACCATCCTCCTGACTTATCTTAGTGCATGAGTCAGTAAGCCTGGCTTCATCTTCTTTATAAATTCTGAATCTATTTTATTGTGGATAAAGTTCTTGCTGACCAGCTCCTACAGCTTAAATATTCAGAATGGAAAAAAAAAAGTGGAACTTCACCTTTGGCTTGGGTATTTTTTTAAATTAACTCCTGCCCTATAGCACCTCTCCAAAGAAGCAGCCAAAAGCAGACTTTTCTATAAATATAAAAAGGAAGTGACCTTTCAAAAATACACACTTTACATATCAAACTGCAGAGATAAAGTAGAATATAGTAATTCTATGCCAAGACCATTGAGACACTTGCCTTTTTCCTAAGGAAATGACTTTGCCTATAGCTCACCTTTTTATAGTGCACATTATGCTGCCTGTGAAATTCATTACCCAGTACTTGATCTCCTCCATAGCCTGCTGCTGATGTCTTTAGGAAATGAATTTTTTAATAGCCTTCTTGATGAACATGTGTTTTGTGGCACCTGAAAATAGATGTACTGCAATTCTGGACTAGCTGCACATTTTACCTACTGAGCTGTACATTTCAGTAGCTGTGACTTTCTATGTGTGGAGATGGAAATCATTTAAAGAGTCATTAGCCTGACAAGATATGATTATTTGTCCTCCTACATATCCTATGAGTACAAAGTTGGATTTATAGCTTGACCTTTTTACTTTACATCTTTCAAGAGCCTAAGAAGAAGGAGTGCACTGCTTTCTAAAGCCTTGCTGGGTGAGCACAGGCACTGCAGTGATTTACCCCCCTTTCAGCAAAGACCACTGAGATGCACAGTGCAGCAGATGCTTCAGTGCAGCCACTGCTACAGAAAATATGGAAGGAGAGCAGGCAGGACCCTGCTGGACATTCACAGGTTAGGAATGAGGTGTGAGGGACCATTTCTGCCACCAGATCTGACTTGGGCAGCAGGAGACAGATCTTCAGCTTGACTTTCTCACAAGGAAGGCACCAGCCTTGGCTCCCCAGTGTCTGTTACTTATCCATAAAGAAACTAAAGCCAGGGATGCTGTTCTCCTAAAAATATTATGACTTTTGGAACACTGAAACAATTTGGCTGCCTAAAACTGGGCACCTACATTAAAACAGCTCATCTTTCCAAGCTGCTGTGCCTTGGCAAAGCTAAGAAAACTCTGGGGTTGGCTTTTCCTTATAAATAGCCACATTTGTGTACTGGGGTAACTTATACTGGGGTAAGTTACTGCAGCCCTGCTGGCTTCATTGAGTACCGAGGTGTGACCGTGTTCACAGGGGTCTTAGGATGAGGGAAGAGATGAGAATTTGACTCCATGTTTCAGAAGGCTTGATTTATTATTTTATTATATATATTATATTAAAACTGTACTAGAGGAATAGAAGAAAGGATTTCATCAGAAGTCTGGCTAAGAATAGAAAAAGAAAGAATGATAACAAAGGTTTGTGTCTGGGACAGAGAGTCTGAGCCAGCTGACTGTGATTGGCCATTAATTAGAAACAACCACATGAGCCCAATCCCAGATGCACCTGTTGCATTCCACAGCAGCAGATAACCATTGGTTACATTTTGTTCCTGAGGCCTCTCAGCTTCTCAGGAGAAAAAAATCCTAGGGAAAGGATTTTTCATAAAATGTGTCTGTGACACAGAGGTTTGGCCATCTAGACCAGTAATTACATGGAGACAAATGAATCCTCTGTCTATGTCCTGTTTGGGTGTGTGACAATTCCATGTGCAGCCAGGTCTCTGGAGAGCACCTGGCAGTCCCTGCCCAGCAGAGCCTCTCTTCCCTGTGCCCCAGGGAGCAGCAGAGGACTGGCAGCTGTGGGAGCACAGTTGTGACAGGACCACCTCCCCAGCCCAAGCAGGAGGAGATCCAAGGGACAAAATGTCCAAGGTCTCTGTGAAGACCCAGCACTGGTTCCCAGGGCCCCACAGGAATATGCTCCTGTGCCTCCTGAAAGCCACCCCTGAGCACTGGAAACCTGCTGTGAATGGGCAGGACACACCTCCCCAGTGCCCTGTGCCACCCCTGCAGCCCCAGGGAGCTGGGATACCCTGGGACCAGCCTGCACCTTGGCCAGGAGCCCTGCCAGGGGACAGAGCTGCTCCCCTGCCCTCCCCTGCCCCAGGCACTGTCTTTGGGCAGGCTCTGAAAGGTTTTTTTCTTCATCAGCCTGGTCCCCAAGCTTGGGGAGCACAGGGGACAGTGGCTGGGGCCCTGTAAGGACAGACACACTTGTGGTCTATCCATGCTACATTCTTTCCAACACTTAGATGGATCCAAACATTATCAAACCCCAAACACTTCATTTCACACAACACAAATTTTTATACAGCTCTTGAAGTTTTTCTTAAAGCTCTTCTATAAAAATGAAGTATAAACTGGAGGTAAGAATCATCTGAACATAAAATGAACTATATTCTCTTCTGAAAATTCCCTTTCTGTTTAGCTTCTAAGGGTTTTTACCTGTTCAGGAATCTGCAGACTGCTTTACTCAAAGGAGACTTTCATTTCTCAGGATAAAAAAATCTTGTTTCAAGAAAAGAAAATATCATTCTCCTCTCTTAAGCTAGAAAGCAGAAAATAAGATCTTTTCAGCATTTCTGTGGTCAATAGCACCTGTAAGAGGCTTTCTGCATTCCTTCTGGCAAGAGAATTAGTGGAGAATTAAATATCATATAAGTTTGTTGAGACACAACTACAGCCTGATGCAAAATATCCTGCATCCAGAATAAGGTATCCTCCCATCCATGGAAGTATTGTTATTCCAGAGAAGTCTGTCAAGGACCATTACTGATAATAGCATATAAAAGCTGTAGTTCTGCTCCCCAGAACTAGCCAGTTTGCTTTCTTCACATGTAATTTAGAATTTGATATAATTTTCAGCTTTTCTGGGAGAGCAGTTCAATGGACTTTTAAAGTTAATTTTGAGAATCCAGTTCAATTTAGCAAGCAATTTACAGAGACCAGCCCTCTCATTGCAGCATGGTTTTGTGCCCATTGCAGAAAACTGAAAGGGGAAGGAAGACAGTGTCATTAGCTACCTCACATAATGCTCTCTAACACCAAATGCAATTGTAAGTGGATATATTAAAGTGTTGAGGTGCCAATTAGCTACTTCAATGTAAATTATTCTTTTACTTACAGGGTGGATCTTCCTTAAACCTAAAGTTGCTGCAGCTCTGATGCTAACAGAGTCATGAGATAAATGAATCACAGAGTCAGGTCACTGCATCTGCAAAGAATGTTCTTGAGTCTAACCCAGAGCTGCAGCAGGAGATCTGTGTGTGTGTGTGTGTGTGTGCAGGTATCTGTCAGAGAAAGCAATTCCCAAGGGACTTCCTGGTGAAACATCTCCTGTGTGCTCACAGGGCTGGAGGAGCAACCAGCTGGAGCTCTGGGTCCACCAAAGGGGGATACAAGCCTCCCATTTTATCTGCTCCTTTCCACTAAAGGAGTTCCCTCCTTTAGGGGAGTTCACCCCTTTAGCTGAGTTCATCCTTTAGGGGAGTTCATGGCCCCTTTAGGTGAGTTCACCCCTTTAGGTGAGTTCATCCTTTAGGTGAGTTCATGGCCCCCTCAGGTGAGTTGACCCTTTCTGGGCACTTGATCAGCTCCTCCAAGCCCAGAGCTGAATCCCCTCTCACTGCACAGGGCACCCAGCAGAGTGGTGGCATGTTTGCCAGGGCTGCCCTGACCTGGGGAGTTTTACATCTGTCCCTGCTCTGTCCCTGGTCCAGTTCCTGGTCCCCATGTTCCTCACCTGCCTTTAGAATGCCAAGTTTGCAGTGCAGCAAACATGAGCCAGCAAAGAGGAAACAGCTGTGTTACCTTTAAAGACAGATAGCTGGAGGCTTTCCAGAAATTTCTGGAGGTTTTTCCACTGCTGATTTCCTTGCCACACCCAAGATGAACCCAAACCCATGGGGTGAGCTTTGTGCACTGCCAAGCCAGCTTTTCATGCACTCCATGTCCCCCAGGAGTAAAAGCTCCTCTCACTCACACCTTGGGACCCCCAGTGCTGCTCCCCATCTCAGCATGGGCTCCCTGCAGCCCACCTGCACCTGTCTGCCTGTGCTGGCCATCAGGAAATGGCATCTGGGAGTCTGGGGGCTGCTGCAAAGGGTCCACAGCAGCCCAGGAGGCACACAGGGCTGTTCCTGGTCTGCCTGAACACAGTGCTGCAGCCCACACCGACCCAGGAGATGGCTGAGGTGCAGGCTGAGTGAGAGATGATGGTTTGCAACACACACACAGCCAGGAACTGGCTGATCTGCTCTTGCCTGAGGTCACAGAACACAGTAAATACAGAAATGGGATTATAACTGCATCAGCCTTGGCCTTTTCAGTTCCCTTTCTAGCAGAGGAAATGCTAAAACTATGCACAAGTATTCTGGCCAATTAGTTACCAAATGTTTCTGCAATATCTATAGCATCCTCACAATTCAGAGTATTTGCTGTTATTGAGAAATGAGAAATTTTACTACACTCTGGTTTCACCCTTTGCAGAGCTGTAGCAGAGTCCATTATCACATTGCTAGCTGTGCTCTGTTAATGCCTACAGAGAAATTATTGGCAAAAGTCTGATTGCTCTGAGCTCAGTGGGAGTCCACCACTGCCATCAGTATCTCCCAGACCTTGTATGGGTCTTTGGAGACCATGTCTGTGAAATATGTCCCATCCCTAAGGCAAAGCTCTAAAGCCTCCTCCTTTTTCTAACGCTGTTTCTAAGCTTTTAAATCTTGTGTTCAAATCTGCCTAACTGGGCATTAAGTTCCAAACCTGTTCCACAAACCTGGAAAGGATTTTGTTATATTCCTATATTTAAAACAGAAACATTGTTGAAGTTTTTAGTAAAACCAATGTAGCTGTTGCAGGACAGATGTGGGAGCTGATCAGAGAGCACAGCCCCAGGAGCAGCTCCACATGCAGCTAGGGAGGTACAGCCTAAAGAGGCTCACTGGAAAGCAACAGGGCTGAAAGCACCCAGCCTCTGTGGTCACTTCAGAGGCTCCCAGCAGCCATCTCCATCTCCTGCTGTTTTCCAGCATGTGCAGAGTCTGGCTGGGGCTGCATCAGTCCTGCTGGGATGCTGGCTCTTGTCAGCAGCAGCTGCCTCTGCAACATTAGTCACACATGCAAAACAACTGAGCCAACTGAGGAGAGACAGCAGCATAAACTGTTCTTCAATTTCCTATTTTGCTATCTCTGTGCATCTGGTCTGCTTGTTTGTCTCATGTCTCCCAGCCCTGATCTCAAGAGTGATTTTTCTGCTGAGGTGATTTCTTCCTGCAGGAGTATCTGCCTTTGCCAGGCTGATTGTGCAAGTGGAAATGAACTTCCATTGAAAGGGATTAATTAAAAGAAGATCAGAAAGATTAGCTGAACTATAACTGGTTTGTGCCTTTCTTGTTGAATGAAAAGCATTGTGCTACAAACAATGGAGCCAAGGGCCAGCCCTTCTCCATAAGTATCCAACCTTCTCCCTGTATTCTGGCTTTATCAGCAGCTCCTTGCTGGTAAATGGGTGAGAGCTGCTGTAAGGTTCTGGTGCCATGCACTCACACCCACACGGGAAAAAAGGACAAGGAAAAGTGTCCAGTCATTCACAGTGCAGCACTGCTTTGTTTCAGGGAGGTGGCCTTGGGGTCACAGCTCTCCCCAGCATAGCCCAGCAGCCAAAAGGGGCTTCATTTGTAATGCACCCAAGCTGTGCAAACACCAGGGACTGTTTCATGGTACTAATGGAAAGACAGAGGTGTTTCTAGCTTCCCTCTGTCTTTTAGAGCTGTTTTCCAAGGGCTACTCGTGCCACTCTGAATTGCTTGGGTGAGAGGTTTCCCACCCTGGGGCTCTCTGAGAGCTTTTGGGCCTGCCTGTGCTACTCAGCCAGGCATGATTGCTGGGACCTGTGTCTTCTGCTCCACACACAAACCCCTTCACAGGAGCACTGACCAGCATGGCAGGAACCAAGCATTTTCCCTGGCACCAGCTTGGCTGGCCCAAGGCAGGGCCATGGCTGGTGGTCATTTGAAGGAAGGGCAGGAAACAGGGCCTGGCACACCCTGTCACTGCCCCACACATCCCTGCCTCTCCAGCACATGTCATGGGCTGTCCCTGCTGTACCCACCCAGCCTCACTGCCACAGCACTTTCTGCCACCTCCTTGTCCCACCAGGACAAGGCATGGCAGCAGATCCCCATTGCAGAAGGGACTGGAGGCTGTTTCAGCATTTGGAGACTGGAAGAGGCCAAGTCTAACCAGAAGCAATGGATCTCACAGGAAAAAAGCCCTCCCAAAGGAATTGTATTTACCTCAATTACACAGGAAACCCCTCTGTGGCTGATGCTAGAGAGGCTTTAGTTCTTCTTGTAAACAACAGTAATCTTCCCCTCTTGCATTTTCTGCTGCCTGCTTTTTTCCAGCTCAGGAACTCAAGGGGAAAAAAATAGAAAAGGAGAAAAACAACAGAAGAGAAAGAACAAACTTGAAGCACAACAGGTCAGGAAGAACAGAGAGAAGGCAGATCAGGAAGTCCTGTCCTTCCCATCTCAGAGCACACGAGCAATCAATGACATGAAAAGCAGCAAACACAGAGCTGATGGAAGGAAAAACTGTTTCATCTAATACATAATCAGACCAAAGAACTCAGTGCTCTGAATGGACATCCAGGGAAGGACATGGTGAAATCTGAACAATTTGTGTAACGAGAATAACAGCTTTAGCAGTTCACAATCTTGTGTGTGTGTGTGTGTGTGTGGACATGATGCAAGGCTGCTGGGAGGTGCCTGGAGCACCCAATTTGCTGCAGACCCATTCAGGAGATGGACAGTGGCCCTGCTTTGCTGTGGTGGCCCTGAGACCTTTTCTCTGTGACACTCCTGCTGTAGCCATGAGCCCATCCCAGTGCAGCTCCTCAGCCTGCACCACAGCCCAGAGCCTCTGGCTGCCACCTGGAGCACTCAGTGTGTGGCAGGAGAACAAATCAGGGCTAAAACACCTAGGAGAGCATTCAGGATGTAGATTTTATTACAGGCTACACACACTCCATTTGCAGCTTGAGCACACCAGACTACATATGAGAGGAGTTTTGCTGCTGCAGATAATGAGGCAGTTTTCAGCAAAGTGTAAATCTGCTGCTGCTTGTAGGGGCTCCCAGGCTGTCAGAGCACACATCATCATTGCTGAGTGCTCTGCTAATACTGTAAACAGTGATGACATTTAGAGAATTGTTTAACTGAGGGAGGAGGTTTAAGTCACTTCTGCAGTAATATCTAATGGGGGGTAGAGCTCTGCAGATTATGCATCACAGCTCTGGCAGCAGGCTGTGATGTCTTTAAGCTACAGCTTTAAATTACAAATAATGCCTATTAAAAAATCCTATCTCTTTGTTGTGGTAAGCATGTCTGGGTAAGATGTGAGAAAGATTGGAGCCCAGATCATGGATGCAGTATCTGTCCTCATCCCATGGAGCAGTGTGGAGGACTGGCACACCATTACAGTGGTTTATTGCACCTCTTAAAACCAACACACTGCAAAAGTGCTTCCCACCAACAATCTTTCCACTTGGATTTGAGTTAAGCCTTTCCAAGTCTGAGCATCCAAGAGCATGAGGAATCAGTAGGATGCACATTTGAAGGAAGTCTTTTGTAACTTAGAGAAAATTATTTCCTCTACAAGGATTTATTTATCTTGTAGCAAGGTAACATTGAGGCAATGTGAGATGAGTGTGACATCTCTTTCCTGACCCCACAGCAAAGAAGAAGCCCTTGGTCTGTGTCCCTGAGACCATGCTCATGAATGTGTGGGCATTTCTGCAGCAGTGCAAGAGGTGTGTGAAAGAAAGCCTCTGAGCAGTACAAGGGTATGTAAGAATTGAGCTAAATCAGTTTAGCTTTGAAGTGCATCTAGCTTTCAAATTAAAGTGCAATCAACCCTTACATTGCTAAGGCCAATGTCAAAGTTACAGCACATCTGTCCCTAAATTTCAGTGAGAGCAGAAGCAGGTGCCTCCTTTTGGCCAGGTTTGTGCTGGTGCAGCCCCTGTCCCCGGCAGGGACACCCCAGCCCCTGCCCTGCAGTGCAGCCCTCACAGCACAGACTGAGCTGGGACAGGAGATGCTTCCCCAGCACAGCAGGATCTGCAAGATGGTGCTGAGACCACGGGGCTGAGCACCAGAGGGATTCAAGGCTTCCAACCCCAAATGTGCAGTCTGGCAGCACAGGGCAGGGACAGCAGCACAGGAGGGGCTCAGCCACAGGGACATTTCTGATCACAGACAATCTGGGGGATTTGCAGGCTCTGGGGGTGGGTGGGGAAACCCCTGTGGCTCTGCTTGCCCCTGCCTCCCTCCATCCTCCAGCTGGGAGGGGTGAAGGGCAGGCACAGTGGCCGAGCTGGTATTTCTCTCATCACACACACCAAAAATAGCAGCTGGCCTTAATGTAGGTTTTTCTCTAACCACTTTCTTCTAATCAGCTGCATAAAGGCCAGCCACCATCTATTCACCACAGAGCAAGATGGAAATGCTGGGCAGAGCTGCCAGGTCATTCATTTAACCTCAAGAGTTTAATCCTCTTACTCTGCCTCCATGAGCAAGGAGTGGGACAGCCTCTGGCCAGGTTCATGTCTTCAGTAAAGTGGCAGCACCATCCATAGGCTTGCAGAAGGAAAGAAAATCAGAGCAGTACCACACAAGGAAAGGAACTTCTGGCAGCTTATCCTGAGCTGTCTGGAAGGGCAGGCAGGCTACAGGCAATCAGAGCAGCCACAGGACATAGCAGACACCATTTTATAATACCTTTTTCCCCCAGGAAATTTAAAGCTTGTTGAAAGTAGGAGATCAACAGCACTGAGAAACAGCTGAAGAAGGAAAACTGGTTTCAGTAGCATGAGATTTCTGTCATATGAGATTTTCTGCACATACCTTCTGTCAGGAGCAATCCCCAATCTCAGAAGTCCCACTTCAGTGAGAAACTATAAATGATGGTCCATTTACACAAGGTTAGCTACAGCCTGCAGGGGCCACCCAGCTGGATGAAGCCCTGTTTCTGAAAATCAGCCCCAGATCTGCTGATTTTCCATACATAACATCTGAGAAGCAGACTTTCTGCTGGCCCTCACTGCAGCACACTGACCCTCCTGGGGCTCACCCTGCTCCCTGGGGCCTGATCTCCCATGCAGCTCTCTGAAATATCCCTGTGGCTGCAGCACTGGGGCATCCCTCCTGCACCAAAGCTGCTGTCCTCCTGCTGTCCCAGGCAGCCACTTCACATGTCCCCATCTGCCCATCAGCCACCATGTCCTTGCTCTGAGCTACAACTGCAGGAGACAGATCCAGCCTCAGGTGAGGCAAACCCCTGGTGAATGTGGTGCCCACCATGGAGAAGGACAAGTGTCCTTTTGTTCTCTGTAACCTTCTCCCAGTGACCTGCCTCCACTGGCAGGGCATGGTCCCAGTGCAGGAGCTCTGTGCCTCCCAGAGTGCCTCCAGCTGGCACAGGGTGAAAATGCTCTCTTGAGAAGAGATTCTCTGTGCTCAAACCTGTGCAGGGGTGGGAGAGTCACTCCTGTGGAGTGCTCCAGACTCAGAACCCAGTGGCACCACTGGTGGTACCACTGACAGCCCACAGGAGAAGGGATGGGACATGAGTCCTTCTGCAGCACACACAGAAGACAGACCAGCACCACTCTGTCACATTCACATTCTCTGAAAAATCCCTTTGCCCAGGATTTTTCTCCTGGGAAGCTGAGAAAAAGGAAAACAATTCTTATCTCATTTGCTTCTCCTGTGTTGTGCTCACATGTGGAATGTGTTTGGAGATTGTTCACCCACAGGTGATTGTTTCATTGGATTCTGCTGTGAGTTGTTTTCACTCATTGGCCAATCAGGGTCAAGCTGTGTCAGGACTCTGGAGAGAGTCAGGAGTTTTTCATTATTATCTTTTTAGCCTTCTGTAAGTATCCTTTCTGTATTCTTTAGTATTGTTTAGTATTCTTTAATATAAAATAGTATCATAAAGTAATAAATGAGCCATCTGAGAACATGGAGTCAGATTCATCATTCCTCCCTGCTATGAGGGTCCCTGCAAATACAGCACCACTCTGGGACTAATCCAGGCCACCAAGGAGGATGCTCTGAGCTATTGGCCAGCCTAAGGGATGCAAAGATTTTTTGATGTCTCGTGTGCAGTCAGAGTTCCACTTCAACTGGAGCATTTTTACTCAGGGGATTCAAGTCCCATTTGCCTGTACTCCAGCTGATGGGGGTACACCTACAGGACAGCAAGAGTTTTTGAAGCGTGGCTGGAGCTTGCAGCTTATCATCCTACAAGACCACTCTTGTAATGAGAATATCTCACAACCAATATTTCATTTAATGGTTTGCATTTACCACAAGCTACCAACATTAAAATGAGCCAAACTGACAAACACACCAGCTGCACCTCCTGCTCTGCACAGCACCTGAGACAGCCACTCTTCCTTTCCAGCAGATTATTTTCCCTGTAGAAGCCAGCTGCCCATAATATCAAGCTCATCCTTTTTGAGCATTAACTCTCTCTAATTCTCACTTTCTTGGTGGGTCTTTGCCATAGAAACCTTCCTTAGCAACAGGGAGGGAGAGCAGCAGCAGCTCCAGCCAGAGACATTGATGGGGCAGCCCTGGAGCCTCTGTGTGCCCCTCAGACCCTGTCTCTCCAGCAGAATCAGGAGTGTGTCAGCAGGCAAAGGGCTGCATTGGGAAACTGTTTGAGACCACTTTTGATTTAGTTCCCTTGGCCTGCTTTATGAACCCAGCTCTGCCAAGGGAAGCAGTCTGCACCCACTGAGCACTGGAGTGACAAAGGTGATTTCTGATGTTTGTGGCCATGGGTACAGGGGGTTACAAGAGGAACCCAGAGGAAAGTGGGGAGGGGATGAGAGCTGGAGCACCTCAGTATTGGCCCAGGAGTCATTCTGCTGAAGTGGAACAAACAGAGCAGCTCAGGGCACTGAAAACAGCCCTGAGAACTCTGTGGATAAAGAAAATCCTAAGCACAATCCCATCCTGCACAATCATTTGTGACCCACACTGGCCAGCAGGTCTCTGCTGTATCTGAGCCTATGGGCAGTAGTGGGATCTGAGATGTTCTAGGGTTTTTCCTGCCACACATTTCTGTATCTTGACTTGATTCTATTTCTTTTACTGGCTAGAAAAATGAGTATTTGACTCTCTGATGGGAGGCATGCTGTAAAGAGAAAATCAGGAGCTGCATGAGACAAGGGGCAACACCTCAGTCCTGTACCACCAGGAGGCATGGCAAAGAGAAACGTGGGCAAGAAGAGCTAGCACTTCAAATTCCTAATCAGTCAGCATCCAGGCTGTTAAAGAGGTGGTGAAGGATCAGAGACAGCATTGTTATTGCTTCTGTATCATCCTTCCTCCAGGCTTGTGCCTTTCTGTTCCCAAGAGCTTTATTTTGGCAGGCAGATAAAGCGTGCAGCACGTTGCTCTGAATTTTCCACTTCTTTCAGGGCAGTAGCTGACTTTGGCTCTGCAGCCAGGAGCAAGTCTGCTCTCCCCATGCTGCAAAGCAAGTCTGAAGTGGAAACATCTCACCAAGGGAAACATCTCAGTTCAGGTCAGGCTAAAGCCAGTGACAGCCCTTCTGCTGTGGATCCTGCTGGTGTCCAGCCACCTTGGGGGCCAAGTGTCCTAAGCAAGGCTTCCCCAGCTGCCTCCTCTCTGCACAGCCAGCACAAGGACATGTCTCAGCTACTGAGGCAGCCACTAACCACCACTCCCAGTCTCAGGAACCTTTATCCTCCCATTCTCTGACTCATGCTGGCAAACTCCCTGCTGCTTCCAGCGTTACACCGTGACTCACTGGTTAACCTGCACTGCTCTCACTTCCAACCCTCCCTGCCAGGTTTTCATTATCTGCTCTGCTGCCTGAGGGACAATCATCTCTGGGGAGAGCCCAGGAGGTCTGCACCTCCAACCCTTTTCCCCTGCTCACTTGTCAGCACAGGACACAATTAACACAAGGCAGCTGGCCTGAATTCACAGGCTTGGCTTGCAGGGAACAGGGAACAACCAATTTGTGCTGCCTGTCTTGTGCAGTGGGAGCAAATACTTTTATCTTGGTGGGTTCCACAATCTGCAGAACTCTAATTACATACACAGGAAAACATTTTTTCTGGTTTTGTTTGCTAGTTTGGTTTCACATTTTAATATTTTTTAACTTTTATCCAGTGACAAACATTTCTGCTCTTAGATGAGGAAGCATTTGTTTATGCTTCTGACCAAAACTCTGGCCCTGAGAGGGCTTAGATTTAGCACATTCAATCAACAGCCAACTGGGGAACAAGATACAGACTTACATGATTTATTTGATGTGTTTGATCTTGAAGACATGTGAAAACATTGATTATATCAAAGGCTGCTATTTATGAAGTCAGATTCTCAAATATAGAGACAAAAATCTTAATTGTTAGATGAATGCTTATTGAATTAAATAAAGGAGCCAAATAGCTTTCATTACACATGCAAGTATTCTCACACATTGCTATGAGTAATGGCACACAAAAAGTTCATGGAAAAAATCAAACTTACTAAAAGCTAACTATAACATATCCTTCACCATCAAAGAGAGAAAGCTTCAAGAATATTCTTAACCCAAAGCCAAAAGTGAACATTGCTCCTAAGAAAGAGGCACCACCTAAACAATAATGCTAAGGTGCCAAGGCTGGGCAGTGCCCAGTTCCCAGGAACTGGCACCTGCTCAGGTAGCTCCATTCAGGTGCAAATCATTCAAGAAAGAGGAGCTGCCTTCAAGGCTGGCTTAGCCTCTGGCTCTCCTCTGTGGAGCAGGGAACCCCAGCAGGCCTTTGTTTCTGGAGAGAAAAGGGAAGGGAAGGAGCCCTGCAGAGCCTGGTGTGCCAGTGCAGGGAGCCAGGCAAAGGCAGCACAGGGCACAGAGAGCAGAGAGCTTGGCTTTCTGCAGACAGCAAAACTCCAAACACCTGCCTTAGCTACAGAATGAAAAAACCTGGAAATGCCTTCTTTTTCTTCCAAGAAACATAAATAAATAAATAAAAGTGTTGTTCTTTATAAGTGCATTTGGAATTATTTTCTATTCTGATAAGAGAAAAACACATTACAACTTTGTTCCTCATATTTTTGGTTCAAATAAGGAATAATTCCTGCTTTGCATGTAAATTTTCAGGAGAAAATAATTTTCCCTTCTATGAGTTCTAACTTTTCCTTTTATGTTGTTGCTTCCTTCTCCATGGCTATTAAGTTCCCTGAGTTCACAGGCCCCCAGGGTACCAGCAGTGGCATTTGTGCCCCGGTGTGCAGCTGTGAGGAGCTGTATCTTCTCAGGGGAGGGGGAACAGGGTGATTTTTTCTCTATTTCCATTCATCTTGCCCGTGCCCTGTTGCAGCACTGCAGAGGACAAACTCTCCCAAGCAGATGGCTGAAAGTCACCATGCAAGACAGGAGAGATCCCCCACTGCCTCCTCAGACCTCACACACTTCTTCATCACGAGGCAAGATGACCTTGGCTCTCCTAGCACATTATTTTCTGCCAAAATTATGGGACCAAATTAGCTTTCACAACTGGGTTCAAGCACTGAATTTCCATTAGTAGTGTGAGAAAAATTCACAGCAACCTACAGCTTCCATGCATGTGGTTCACACTTTCCCCACAGCCTGAGTACCAAATAAACAGTTTAACAGGGATCCCAGGGGAACCCTGAGTAGCAGAAAGGAATCAGAAATCCAACATCATGGATACAGGTAAGGAAGAGCAGATCCCCTCCTCGCCCTCCTGCCAGCAGCTCTGAGAGAGAAAATCTTCCTTTCCTGCCAGGAGGGTTTCTGCAAGGTGAGAGTAAAACCTAAAGAGCACTTCAGAAGTGAGTCTGACTTCAAAGAGCCCTGCTGGGGGACCTGCACCTGCAGCTTTTCATATTTTCTTGCCATGTTTGACTGTTTATCATTAAACTATTCATTCAGCCAGATCAGCACAACAAACCCTTTAATGGATCTTAAGCAGAAAAGCATTCAGCCTGCAAACATAGAAAGTAAAACCAGAATTTTCCATGAAGAAAACTTTGATGTATCATAAAATACCATTTGTTTTCAGGGGTAGATACACATTCAACCTTTTTTTCCTTCCTGTGGGCTTTTCAAGACTTAATAAATACCTGAGCCCTTATTGAGCAGGCACAGCAGGAACCCAGGGTGAGGAGACCAGCTCTGAAACTCTCCCACTGCTGGTGCACTGTGCTCAGGCTCACACAGGAAAAGTCCTCCTCTCATATCTAGGAAGATCTAATCATAGAAACATCTGCAAAATTTACAACCAGGCTAATTCTGAAGGAATCAGTGAAACTTGTGACTTTTGCCATCAAGGACTTTGTTCCATCTCATTAGATTCCAAAAACTAAATTGAACCATGTAAAAATCTTTCTTGGTCTCTGTCCATCCTTGTTATAGAGCCTCCATTATCTCAGAATTAGAGTGCTTCATTATTTTTAACATTTATGCTCACAGCACCCCACTACAACAGAGAAATTTCTTCCTTTTGTAGGCTGAAAACTTGGACATAGAGACACCAAAGAGTCTGATCCAAGAATTACAGGACCCATAAGGACTAGACCCCAAGCCTGAGTCCCTCCAGCTCACACTTTTAAATATTCCTCAAAATCCACCAAGTCCTTAGACTGAAGTCTGTCTCAAATGCTTGCCATCATCACCATCATCACCTTTTTCATATGAAAGTCAGAAAGAAAGTGCTCAGGATAGAAAGGAAATCAGATGCTTTGAAATTACGAAAGCAAGCCAGGTCAGAGAATCCTGGTTAGGGTGGTGAGGCACATCCACATTATTTATCCTAATAAATAGGCTTCTCTGGACCAGGCAGAAATACCCAGAATTTCTCCCTTGGCATCAGCAGCACCCAGGCCACACAAGCACTGGAATATTTTGAACTTGTCTTACTTTCTCAAACACTTAGTGGGAAAAAGCAGCAGAAAGTTATGATGAAAGGGATATTATGTGGCTCTGTGACTGTCACATAATGGAACACTCTCTCTGAGTAATTGTGTAAAGAGCAATTTTGTGGGTTTTATTGAATAACTCAAGATAATTTAAACCTCTGTAAAAGGATGGTGAAAATAAAAAATAACTCCCTTACAGGAAGACACATCCTCACATAAAGAATTCTAGGGGTGCAACATTTAGGAATATATTTGAATTTTAACTTTTTCAGAAGACATTGCAATGTATTAAAAGGAGTAGTTTTTCTTCAGACAATCCAATGATTTATTTCATAGCCTACAAGTTCTCAATGTTGTGCACATATGATATGTACTGCATATAGTACATAAGTACTATACAAAACAAAATGGAAAAGTCCTTTTTAGAAAAATATTCCCAGACACATAAGCCAGGTGGATAAGGGAAAAGAAAAATTTCTTTGCACATCAAATATGTCTCCTGTAACTGAGCCTACAGCTACTTCACCTGCCTCCACTCATACCCTGAGCACTTTAGATATCAGACAGATTTTTGCCCAAGATGTTCCTGCTAGAGGGCTGCTGCAGAGCCATACCAGGGCCTCATCAATATCACCTAAAGAGCCAAAATAGAAAAATTACATACAGAGGTTTTTTCTTGTTTGTTTATTTGGTTTTTTTGTTTTTGTTTTTAAGGGAAGCATCAGCATCAAAAGATTCAGCCACTTACCCCCGTCTATCCAGATTACTGGTGGCAGATCTGGAGAGCTGATTTTGGACCTTGTGCCTCCCAGCCCTCTATTTAGCCAAGTGCCAACAAAAGTTATTAGACATGTCACTGAAGACAAAACCACTGAAAATACATCCTGAGACATGGTGTCCAAATTTAGGGACTGTTTGGTTCTCTAATTCATTTTAGTTCCTCTCGTTTTCCCTTTTAAAAGAAACATCAACACCGCATCTTCCTCAAGGTGAGGATTATCTGAGCAGTGCTACTCTCAGGCTTGCTGGGGGAAAAACACCCAAGCAAACAATGACAAGCATAATTCAGTTCTCACCAAAACCCATATGCAGTGGCAGGGAGCCAGTTTGTGATCTCATTTACACCGGGGCAAAGCCATGGCAACAGCAGAGCCCAGGAGCTGGAGCCGCTCCTGCTGCTTGGGAGATGGGCAGAAGTTTGCAGACAGACTCTCCCAGCAAATGGGAAAGATCTAGATCAGCACCTGGAATGAGCAGCAACACATTTACACATCACAGAAAGATTTTCCTGTCTCATTGGGGCATTTTGCTGTTAAGCTTTTCAAGTACATTCCAGAAAACCCAGGCTTCAGGCAGATGTCAGCGGGACTTTGCCAAGCACTTGGCTGCAGACAGAGGTCAGGGTCAGAGCCACTGTCCCAGGCACAGCTGCTTGGCCAAGGCACCCTCTGAGCCACCAGGGTGCCCTGCAGACCCAGAGGGGCTCTGGCCCTTGGGCAGTGGCTGCTGTGAGCTGGGAGATGTTCTGGGCAGTGCGGCAGCGCTCGGTGCTGAGTCAGACCGAGGGGGAATGACTCACCCAGAAACGTCAATGAAAGACAATATTTCTTCTCTCCAGGCTGCCCTTGTGCCTTGTGTTGCCTTGTGCTTTTCATCCTAAAGGACAGGGTCCCTTTGCACCTTTCTAGATTACAGCTGAGCAGTTTTTAAGAGCACAGAGTTTCAAAATGCTGTTCTTTCTCAAAGTTTCTCTCACAGCAGATGCTTTGTCGTGTATTGTCTGTGCCTGATACATGACACAGCTGCCACTGCAGCAGGAACCACGAAGAAGGCTGGATGTAAAGCAGAGCCAGCTTTGGGACGGCAGGCTGGCTGCTGTTCCAGCAGACAGACACAGGACAGACTGACTCCCAGTGTGGCACAGCAAAGGGCTGCACACTTGTCCTCCTCCACCCCTCTGCAACCACTGTGACCTGCTGTTTGCTCTAGGGATGGTGTGGGAAGAGACATCAGGTCATGAAGTACGTGTAACCATGGTGCACACATGTTTAATAGAATATACTGTGATTTTCTGTACTTCATGATGTCAAGATTGTTTCAAGAAGAAGAAAAGGCAAACGCCCTCCAGAGACACATATACTGCCCTTACAAGGCTGCTCCCTGCCCCCTTGCTCTGGCCTTGTGGCCTCTCTGTAGTCAGTGATGGGCTTACCTTCAGGCTCTTTGCTCCTGAGACCTGGTACATACTTCTCTTTGTCTTGGAAGAATGGAGCTCACAGGCATCTGGGTCCATTGTCTCAATCCAATCCATCTTGCAGGCTTGTGAAGGTGATAGCTTTGTTCTGAGCAGCCTCATTACATCACTACATAGCATTTGTGCATGTGTATTTCCACCTCCTCAAACAGGGGATACCATCTGCAGGCACAGTAACAACAAGAGAACTACATAAGAAAAGGAAAAAACAGATCTGAAGGGAATGTCTGCATCACAAACAGGGCTGTAAATCAAGGCTTCAGTCACAAGCCTATCAAAAGAGGCTTATAAGCCCTTATTAAGTTATCTGGCATTGTTTCATGAGCCATTTTACTTGACAGGTCTGCAGGAAAATCTGTAGCTTTTAACAGGCAAGTGTAAGTCAGAGACTGAAGAGTATGTGACTACAAGTTGACTCTAATTGAGAACTTAACACCACTTGGGTTAGGAACACCAAATATCATTCCTTACTTGAGACAATCCTCAGAACTGGGAGCACATCCTACCTTTCTGATAGTGCTGGGAAGTTATTTTGCACCAGATTTCAGAGGTGGTACAAACAACAAGAAATTTGCCAGCATAATTCCTTCCAAAACAGAGGAAAGCACAAACCCCAGTATTTCCATTCAAGCTGTGGCCTTACCACGTGCTCTGTAGCACAGGAAACCTCCTACAGTAGAGGAAATGTATTTGAATATCTGTATAGAGGCTTTGCCCCAGAGGTCCCAGTTGCCCTTGATGGGCTGCAGCTGTGACCAATGAAGATGACTGGGATAAAAGGGGGTGGGTTAGCCAGTCAGGGAGAGCTTTGGAGGAGCCCTGAGCTGAGAGAGAACAGCATGCAGCAGAAGGAGTCTGTGAAGATCTGCAGCCATAAGAACACACCATGGACTTTAGAAGTCTGATAAGAACAGTATGGGACTCTAGAGAGATAATAGAAGAACAACAACCTCCAACCTTTCCACAGCAGGACTGGGCATTTAGGGAATGTTCTCTTGGTCTTGAGAATTTCTCAAGCCTGGCCAGCCAGGGGAGGGAGAAGAGGGTGTGCTGAGCTTCTTGCATCATCTTTGCTTCAGTCAGTTCTGCTCAGTTTAGACAGACTGCAAGTGTTCACTCACTGTGGGTCACACCTACCCACCAGCCCATCACTGGGATCCAAAGAAGTGTTACTGAGTGTGTGTATTACAGCAATTTTTTTTACAGAAGACATGAAGAGTTGGCATTTTAATGGTATAATTAGCACCCATAAAAACTCTGCTTTCTAAGAATAGTCACAAGAAACAGAAATATGGAGTGGGAGCTTATAAAATGTTATCAGTTTTGTCATCTCTGTTGAGGAAAGCCTGCCAACTGGCCTCAATTCATCCTTCAAGGGCATAGTAGATGCTGAAAA
The DNA here is from genome assembly GCF_037042795.1 of Molothrus aeneus. Classification (NCBI taxonomy): domain Eukaryota; kingdom Metazoa; phylum Chordata; class Aves; order Passeriformes; family Icteridae; genus Molothrus; species Molothrus aeneus. The sequence continues at coordinate 8,756,487 of NC_089655.1, read as the reverse complement.
GTAGATTTTCAGAACAGTTTTACTCCAGCCTCCTTAAAAATCTGAACAGTTTTCTGTTGCTCCTTCCTTGAACAGCAAAGCTAAAGTATGTTACCAGACATAAAAATTTTCTGGTTAATTAATGAATTAGTTAATTGTAGTTGGCTGCCATACATGAGCATTGAAGTTCTAAGCAGCAGTGTTCAGTTATAAATAGAGCTGACCAGGGTACAGCATGTGTACATTTATATATAGGATCCAAGAAGCTGATGAACAGCAATTGGCACTGGAATTTGCACAGGTTCATTAAATACAAACATTTCTGCAGATGTGGGGTAGAATTTAGGGGAAAAGACAAACCAAGAGTCAAAATCTAAATCCAAAGTTTCTTGGCTCCAAAGCAGCGCCCCTTTGCTGCCCTTGCTTGGTGGCTTGTCACGGAGCTGCCCTGCTCCCATCAGGCAAATTGCTGATGCCAGGGAAGCCTGTGCTGCAGCCCCAGCCCCCAGCACACCATCCCAGCCCTGATGGGATCAGCCTGTGCCCCTTGGCCTCACCAGTGCCTGCACAGGTCAGTCCAACCTGCCTGTTTTCCTAGGTAACCCAAAACCCAGGTACTCCACTTTCATTACTGCAATGTACATTCCCTTAGGTCCATAGTCTTAATCACCCTTCTAATATTGTGCTGTTGATGTGGGATTTAGGTTTCTTTATCACCTCTGTTCTTATCTCTGCTGTTCAGAGTGGGTAAACACTGCTGGATTGTTCCAAATCACTGCTCTTTTTCTTCACAACCTGACACCCATCTTTACTCTTTGCATCTCTTTCAAGAGAAGATTATAATGGTAGATTTGCCTGGCTTTTGCACAGTAGTTAGGTAAACAGAGAGAAGATAAAAGACTTATTCAGCTGAAATGACTTCTCCCTTTTTCCCAGTTTCTAATCCCTGGCCCAGGTCTATGCTGAAGATCAGGTGTGGCCCAAGGCACCAAGAGCTTCTCAGCACCCACACATCTGTTCATTCTTCCCAGCTGCAGACCTACACACCCAGAGAATAAACAATAGGTCACCCTGCTTGCCATCTGCATCTGTAAATTAAGCAGCAGAGATCACCTTGGGAAAAAGCTACAATCAAAATGACCAAGAAATATCAGTTTCACTTTTGGTGGCATTGAATTCCCAGCACAGGAAGGAAGCTTTTGGGAAATAACTTATTTTAATAGGAAAAAGTCATTGATTCCACTGGGAAGCCTCAAAGATCAGCTGCAAATTCCAGTTAAAGATATTGTAATGAAGATGAGCTAATCTACAGCAAGGTGTGAGGCTGTGTTGGTAGAGCAGCAGATTGTGTTTTGGCTGAGTGCAAGGGATGTTTTCGGGAAGGGCTTGTGAGCAGGGATTCAGGAGATTACAGGATGCAATTCAAAGCACTGGAGAAAAAGCAATAGGGAAACAACAGCAGCTATTTTTAACTCTTTGATGTGTTTATGAGTTTTTAAGAGCTTTATAGACAGTATTTTAAAAAAGGTCTTTAAAAGCTGCTTTGATTTCTGGAGAGGGAAAGACGGCCTTAATTATAATCTCATCTCCAATTAAGGCTTAGACACTGTTTCAGAGGAAAGGAAATGCTCCACCTATTTTGAGATATAAAATATCTCACCAAATCACCAAAGTGGGACCATTGCAAGAATTTATGATAACTTGAAAAGATTTCCCAAGATTAAGAACTTGCTCAGTGAGAGGAAATACACCATGAATTTCCCCTCCTCTGAGACACGGGCCTGCCCTGCAAAAGGCTTTGCTAAGCCTTTTTTAAACCTCCCCTAGGATTGGGTTCTTAGAAAATATATGGAGTATTGAACACAGCCCCTCCATGAAGGGCTGCATGCTCACCACAATATCCTACTTTGGATAGAAAAATTTGCTCCTATACTGGAGCAAACCCAGCCAGGAAATTTGGAATTTAGTTGCTACCAGTAGATGCACATTATTACTAAACTTTCTTTGAAAATACCTGATCATCTACCATTCTTGTAAATAATTCTGCAGTTTGAAAGAAGTCCAAATACAGTTGAGCCTGTTCATCATCCACAAAAAGTGAAGGAACACAGTGCTCCTGTGTAGTTTCCCATAAATCCAAGGTGCTCAATAGCAACTGGAATGGGAACTCATCATTAGATTTCTTAAAAAAATCCCAGACTTCAGATGAGAGAGAAAGGTCTGAGAGGAAAAACAAAACACAGGTGAACAATGAAAGAATTGAAATTCAAATATCACACATGGTTTCTGACTCTGTTTGAAGACAGTCATGTTTAATGTACAGATTATCAAGCACAAATGTTTCACTCTCTTTGGAGCATTGCATTTTCCTCCTTCCTTCTGGCAATGTGGGCTTCTTCCTTTACAGATCCCTGCATTGCAAGACAGCCCTTTGTTCCCTTGTTTCATCTTAAGAAACAAAACAAAAAACCCCTCTTGTTTCCTTTAGGAAGCCATTTTGTCATGCTGATTTTGAGGCAAATCAAAATGTGCAAACTTGCTCTAGCTTAATTTTATTTGGGAGATTAGCAATAGCCATTCCTGCAAATATGTAGGGAAGAAATAAACTGCAGCTTTTTCACACATGAGAATCTAGGGAAAGGCAGGCTCCAACTGGAATGTCCTGGGACAGCTCCAGATGTGAATATGTCTGGATTTCCAACAGATTTGCAAGTGGGCTTCTTGGCTAAGCTCCCTAGAAACACAAGGGCATTGCATGAAGGCCCAAAGGAGAGGAAAACCTTTACAATTGTCTAGCCAGGAAATCACTGAATCATAGAAATATAGAATGATTTGGGTTAAAAATCATCTTGTTCCAACCTCCCTGCCATGGATGGGAAAAGTATCAAAGTCATCAGCATCTTATCTGGCAGGGCAAAGATTTCATCCAACAGGAACTTTCTATGACATGTTTCTGTTTTGCCTAGCACACAGATATTGTCTGCATCTCCCCAAGCAATCAGCAGATACCTTCTGCTCTGATGTGCCAAATCCCCATCAATGTAAAAGCTCTAAATCCCTCAACACCACAGCTGCAGTCAACAAAATTCATAATAGGAAACAGAACATAAACTCTAGCTGGCTTTTAGGCTTTCTTCAGCTCCAACAGTATGGATCCCTTGCATTCATTTTAATAGGAATGGAATGACTTTTTCTTTCAGAGAGATCACTGTTTTGGTTTGGGTTTTTTTAATATTACTACATAACAGCATTGATATTTGCCCAGGTCTTAAGCTTCAAGGCAAGTTATCTTCTGAGATATAGGGTGTTAGTTCAGGGAAGAGAGCCATTTTGAATTTAAAATTACTTTTTGTCCTCTGTCATACCCTTTCCTTTCAGTACAGTATTTGTCCACAAAAGTGCACTTCCCAAGGGGTCACACTAATACTAGAGCAGCACCTCAACTGGCAAACATGAGTTAATTTCCATACATACATGCCACTCCAGCTGAAAACCTGTCCATAATATGCCTCTATCCACTGGTTAAAGCACTGGTTGACTGTATTCCTTCCTATTACTAGAAATCTTGCAGCTCTGTAGGAAAGACAGTAAACATCACAGGGTTATTAAATTTCTGCCTCAAGGTACAGCTGTGAAGAATGGGTACTTAGCAACCAGAAAAGCAGGGGAGCACAACATGTTCCATCCTAATAGCACATTTCACAAGGAAATGCAAAAGCTCATATCAGCCTGTAACACCTAGGCCAACACAAGTGATCTCCAAAACACCTCCAAACTTGTAATTGGCAGGAAATCAGCGGATTTCAAAGCCTAACATGTTTGGCAAATATAACTCAGCCCCCCAACTTCCTTGATATTTTTGTCCTTACCATCACCATGTTTTCCAATTGGATTTAAGTGAGTAATCTCAGTTTTAAAAGGTTGGTTCAATATTTCTATTGGTTATTAAGGTCGAGGAGTCAAGAAATGAGAAGGCTAATTTCTGCGAGCAGATTGCCTGACATTTGAGCAAGATTGAAAATTCCATCAATATGGCACATTTTTCTTTGTAAAAAATTCATGTAATTTCTTAGGCATTAGTCAGCACAAGTCAATCCTGAGCGACAAAGAAACAACCTGGATCCTCTATGCCATGTCATCCACTCTCACTGGAATGTTCGTGCAAAGGGAGTACAGATTACACAGCAGAGAGCAAATCCAACACAGCCTGTGCATACCTCAGATCTGATTGGGAAAACTGCATGAGGATCTGCTTAATGGAGGGGATCAATTTGGGGTGCAGCTAAAGGACCATGCACATGAAGTCACCATATAGGTGCAGGAGAAGTAGCAAGTGGTTTGGGCCCCAGGGACTGGCTGTAAAAAGCTGCATCCATGATTTCACTAAGGCAACGTGAGGCATGGAAAAGGAAGGACCATTCTGGTCCCTCGACACTGGGACATCCCATTTCTAGTGGGTGCCACCATGTCTCAGGGGCACCAGGCTGTAAGACCAAGCCAGGTTTCTGCCTGGGCACAAGGATTGCTCAAGGCATTGGGATGTGAGAGGACTGGATGAACCTCAGTGCTCCTTTGGCTGCAGCTTTTTCAAGCTTAGCTGAGCTCTCAGAACACTCACCCTCTCTTCCTTTGCTGACAGCTAGTGGAAACCCTGCCTTCTTTTATCCCATTTCAACCTCCAGCCACATCAAACTCTGGCATGTTTAGAATCCCTTTGGCTTGGCAGCATAGGGGAAATACACCCCAAGGGTATATCACTGAAATGGTTATTCAATGAGCCTGCTGACTTGTGTGGAAGCTGCAGCCAGAGGAAATAGAGGCTTTTAAGGCATCTTCCTGATTGTTCAATAAATAGATCTATAGCAGCAAGAGGGTTCCTTCTTTACAGGACGTCAGAGGAGTTTCATCCTGCTGGGAATCACTCAAAGCCAGCCAGATCCTCAGCTGCAAACAAGGAGCAAACTGGGAGTGCCACAGAGGGAAATACATCAGACTCATAGATGGGAATAATCTCAGGGTAAGGCAAATTAGAGATTTCTAGAGACTCAAGTTGAAAAAAAAAAAGCCTTTGAAAATGCTCCAGAGCTTCATGCATACATGAAATGTTGAGGATTACTGCACTCTTTTCCTTCAAGTGTTTTTCCTTTTTAAGATCTCCCAAGAAATGTATATGGTGTTGGAGAAACATTCAGTTAACTTGCACATGAAAAATAAAAGAGGGAGGAAAACTATTCCTACAAACACTAAAAAGTCCTCCCAATCTTTAAATTGTAATTACAAGAAATTATTCCCTTCAGCCATGCCAGCTGCACAGTCTCTCTCTGCTATTTGCAAAGTTTTGTGCGTGGTTTTGGTTGGTTGGGGTTTTTTATCCAATTTCTTATGATGTGATTAAACATTGGCCATAATTTAGAGAATATATGTTCGTCTGGAGTTCCTTTGAGTGATGTGACATGGGATACAAGCTGTGTTGCTGCTGTGTCCTGCTTCCAATGTCACTCAGACCCGAGGCCAGCCTGTCATGTCCCCATGGGCGGCTCCTGCTGGCTGGGGATAAAATCCCTATATTGCCTGCCAGTTAGGGGTTTGCTGCTAAGAGCCTTTTCCCTATGAGTTCTCCAGGCAGTTGTTTAGCAATACATTACAGCAGACAAAGACTGGGACCTTCTGAGTTTTGTCCTCCTCTGGAGCTCCCTATGAGCTAAAAGGAATGGAGGTAACCTTGCACATAGCTCCCTATAGTTATGTGTATATTCCAATTACAGGGAAAGGAAGGTTACATGCATGTGCTAAGTGAGAGAGAGCACAGTTATTGGCCATCTTTGACATTTCAGTTTTTTATAGGATTTTTTTCTTGTCTAAGAGCAGAATTTGGTTAAATTTTAACCAAAATACAACAAACAGAATGATCACGAATGAAGCCTGAATATGGTTGCCTCGACAGTTAAATCTGCTAACACCTTCCAAAAACTTCAGGAAAAAACAAACTCGATAAAGGACAAAATAAACTGATTTGAATTAAGAAACAAGCAACTGTTTCTAATAACTCTAATTAAAACCCTTCTGTTGGTCATCCCGCCAAATCCCTGCGGCATTCCCAGGATTTGTGAGCTCCCTCTCGCGGCCGCGTTACCAACTCCGGGCTGGTTTTGATCAGCCTGGATTGATGCGGCACCAAAGGGCAGTTTGTCATCTCCGAGGCAGGAATTGATTTTAATCTCCTCGGCAGCTCCATGAGTCACCCGAGCTGCTGCTGAATCACAAGCAGTGGAGGTGGTTGTGCAGCCCGAGGGCGCAGGGATCTGGGCAGGATCGCTGCTCCAGCTGGGGCATCCCTCCCTCCACCCATCCCTCCCTCCCTCTCTCCCTCCCTCCCTCTCTCCCTCCCTCCCTCCCTCCATCCATCCCTCCATCCATCCCTCCATCCCTCCATCCATCCATCCATCCATCCATCCATCCATCCATCCATCCATCCATCCATCCATCCATCCATCCATCCATCCATCCATCCATCCATCCATCCATCCATCCATCCATCCATCCATCCATCCATCCCTCCCTCCCTCCCTCCCTCCCTCCCTCCCAGGCTGGGCTGGCAGCGCTGCCTTGGGTACCAGCACGGCTGTGCTGCTCCTCAGAGCAGCCCTTCCGAAGCCATGAGGTGCCCCTGCACTGTGTGACTGAGGTGCCACCGCACTGTGTGACTGAGGTGTCCCTGCAGTGTGTGACTGAGGTGTCCCTGCACTGTGTGACTGAGGTGTCCCTGCAGTGTGTGACTGAGGTGTCCCTGCACTGTGTGACAGAGGTGTCCCTGCACTGTGTGACTGAGGTGTCCCTGCACTGTGTGACTGAGGTGTCCCTGCACTGTGTGACTGAGGTGCCACTGCACTGACTGAGGTGTCCCTGCACTGTGTGACTGAGGTGTCCCTGCACTGTGTGACTGAGGTGCCCCTGCACTGTGTGACTGAGGTGCCACTGCACTGACTGAGGTGTCCCTGCCCTGTGTGACTGAGGTGTCCCTGCACTGTGTGACTGAGGTGCCACTGCACTGACTGAGGTGTCCCTGCACTGTGTGACTGAGGTGTCCCTGCACTGTGTGACTGAGGTGCCACTGCACTGACTGAGGTGTCCCTGCACTGTGTGACTGAGGTGTCCCTGCAGTGTGTGACAGAGGTGCCCCTGCACTGTGTGACTGAGGTGCCACTGCACTGACTGAGGTGTCCCTGCCCTGTGTGACTGAGGTGTCCCTGCACTGTGTGACTGAGGTGCCACTGCACTGACTGAGGTGTCCCTGCACTGTGTGACTGAGGTGTCCCTGCCCTGTGTGACTGAGGTGTCCCTGCACTGTGTGACTGAGGTGCCCCTGCACTGTGTGGTTTCCAGGCTGCTCCAGCGAGGATGTGCAGCCCATCCCCAAGGGATGCAGGGCAGCTCAGGAGGGTGCCCTGAGCTCTAGGGGCCGACTAATGAGGAGAAAAAGAAGCATCCAGCTCCCACACGGGTCTGTTAAATGAGCTACAAGGGAAGGAATGGTTCGAGAGAGCAACAGAGAGATTTGCAAGAGGAATCTCACACAGTTCTGCAACCAGAAGCTCCAGGGTTTGGAGGCTGAGCTGAAAATTACCTCTTTTTAAAAAGAAGGTCATATGGTACAAGTATATAGTATGAGTTCTGGACTGCTTTTTAAAGTGGCAGAACGCTACTCATAAATTTATGGTATCAATTTGCAGACAGTCGTTAAAGGCATGACTGAGATTTCTATTTTTAAGACAAGTAAAAAAGGAAAAAAACCTGCTTCTTTCACCCTAGATTCAATTCTCCCTCAGACCAAGTACATTGTCTCCAAAGACTGATTGTCCTCTTACCATTAAAAGCTGGACAGTAGGTTCAGCAAGTTAACTCTAGACAGATTTGAGTGGTGCATATGACAATCAATGAGTTCCAGCCATTCAAACCCTGAAAAATGGCTAATTTTGGAACACAATTACTGAGATACATTGAAGGCACTGTGCCATGAGAGTAAACACACAATCCTGCAAGCATTACATAGATCCCCTATTAGTACTACATAGCACAGAAGTTTATTGAAAAAAAAAGAGTTCATTAATTAAAAATAATTAATTAAAACCCATCAATATCATTAACGTTTCTTGTAGATCAATACTACCTACTAGATCAATACTACCTAGTAACAAGACTATCAATATCTGGTGCAGCTCTGGGCCATATGTACCAGAAAAACCCACGCATTTAGCTTGTGCAAAAATACACAAATTTAATTTCAGATCATTTGTGTACGCTTGATTACCACAGTGCCATGGGCAAATAAGATGCTAGAATGCACACACAGCTACAACTCTTGTTGCTCTCTTTGACCAGCAGTTATTTCATTGCAATGCAACACTGCTTTTCCTAATTTGCTAATCTGATCATGACAATAGGGGTTGTAATAATTAAACCTCAGGTTTCTTAATTTAAAAAATGATACCCCCAAAATCTGCTCCCCTCTCCATGCTGTCTGCTGCCCTGCCATCCCCCTAGCTCTCCCCAGGACTGTGAAGGATTTCCCTCATTGCATTTGTCAGACTTTGGATCCAGGCTCCGAGAGACAAACCCTCAGTCACAAGACTTGGTACCAAGATGCTGCAATCCCACATAGCTGGGGAATTAAATGCTTCACTCAGAGACACAATAACAGCAAAGCTGTCTCAAAAGGCCCTACACCAGCATCTGTTATACACACTGCACTACAAGCTCAGTTCCTCCTGCAAGTAATTACTTCCCATTGAACAGCATTTTCCTTTTTCAGATGTCACAATGGAAGAAGAAATTAAAAAAAACCCAAAACATAACAAAAACCCCATAAGGCAGAAGAAAGCCCAGGCCTCTGAAAGGTGCATGCAGATGGAAGCCCTGGGAGCTGCAATACCTAAGGAGATGCTGCTTGCAGGAAGGACCTCAGCACCTCACAGTGCCCATTTCCTGGCAGCTGAGCCTTGCATTTCAGCATGGCTCCTCTCCCCATCCCTGTGCCTCACACTCCATCATCTGCATGTGGGAGTGTCACCCTGATTTTTTAAGTTTTTCCAAGCCTTCTGGTGTTTACATTCTTGTAAAGAACTTTCTCACACACTTCATGTAAATAACTTATTTTTTTGCACTCTTTTATGGAGGAAGAGAAATTTGACAGACTGTTGGTTTGTCCAGTGTCATTGGAGAGGTGGCACTGTCACCCTCCAATCCACTGTCACTTTTGGAAATCTATAAATGTTAGAGTCAGAAATGAAATATTCTCTTTTTGCCTTGAGAGAGCCGTGTGTCCGTGTTGTGTTATTCCGTGTCCTATAGTGACATGGGACCAAGCCAGGAGTGTCCAGGGGAGCTGCTTTGGGCTGTCCTCCCCTGAGCTGTTACAGAGGGACACAGAGGGACAGGGCTGGTCCTTCCCAGGGTGCCTGTGCCCCAGGCCCAGTGTGCCCAGCCCCACCTGAGCTCCTGCAGAGGGCTCAGCAGCACTGCAGGCAGAACCCCTTGACAAAAGCTTTCCACAGCTGCATCATTCCTGTCTGGGGAACATCCCTTGATGCAAACAGAAATTGAGTTTCTCCCCTCACTCCCCCACCTTCCCCTTCCTGTATCCTGGTGCTTGAAGGGAAAAAGAGATTTTAGATATTGCTCCCTCAACCAGATCCTGCCACAGATAATTCTGCAAGGCAAATTTTGAGCTGAAAGCTCACACAGCAGCAAGGAGTTTATTTTCAAGATAATTTTAAGGGAAAAGCAGATCCAAAGGAAATCTCAAAAGTACCCATTTCACCAGACTGTTTGTCTGTCTCTGTCCTTGCTGAGAACAGTGTGCAGAGCAGGCTTGGAGCAATGTGGTGGCAGTGATAGCTAGCACTGAGCAGGGAATTAGGAAGTGCAGATGCAAAGTTTGGCTAAGACTTTCAATGCTAAAAGGCCACAGCTGGAATTTGGTTTTTAGAATTATCCAGCTCGTGACCTCTTTGAAATGTAACCATTTTGGCACATTTTAACACTGCATATGTAGATGAAGTATTATTTTCCCACATTCTCTCTCAGGCAGAAAGAAATTAGGCAGACTAATAACAGACTCATTTTAGAGATAATGCCTTTGGGGAAAAAATAATACCCTATAGCTAATTTACAAAGGGGGATAAGTGATACTCATCTCTTTTACTAGCTGGCATGATATTTAAAGATGCTGCAAAAAGCTAATTACCTTATTTCTGTGAAGCAGATATAAGACTAAAACCTGTTTAATAGTTAAGCCTGTTGCTATAACAACCACACTTCAAGGACATGGATATACAAAACATTCAACAACATCTGCATTAACAAAATGTCTCACTGCAATTGAACTCTACCTAGCAAAAGAACCAATTAAATGTGAAAAATTCTTTGTTCAAAAAGAGAAAAAATCAAAAACTACATTATTTTTTTACTGTCAACAGAATTCTATCTTGAAACACCAACAGCCTCTCCACAGGAGATTTGCTATTTGATTCATCTGGTTTTGGATTCCTTCCCAAATGTTTCCCCTCCAAGGACAAGAAGTGAACTTTGGTGTTCCCACCTCAGTTGAGCAGACATTTAAGCATCTGGCTGTTTCCATTAAGTGGTGGGAATATTGCTTTGGCTTTGTATTGTGCCATGTTCAGAGATAAAACTTCTTCCAACCCTTGCTCACGAAATAAAGAAAAGAGAATAAAGCACAGAAAAAAATGATTCACTGTAATGTAACATTACAGGCCAGGCAAGGAATCAGCAGATTTTTTGTCTGTTTTTGCTGAGTAGTTTGACGAATTAAGTAGTCATTTGGCACAACTTTTTCCCTTATTAGATCATTATTTAACTGGGATATAAAAAAGGCTATAGGAGAAGAGCTCTTTATTATTTTTTTCAAAAGGAAGATTGGCTGAGTCAAGCTGAGGCTGACAGAGATGTGTTCAGTGATGTTCAAGAGTAGTACGTGGGTTTTGCTGCTCTGAATAAATATGGAAAATTTTTACAGGCTAGGGAAGCTCTACTTGAGTATAATTATGCACAAAGGACTGTTGCACACAAAACATACTAATAGCCATTGATTAAGAGGCCAAGACTGTTACTTCAAAAAGAAGAGAGAATGCAAATTTTTGTGCAACAATTTAAACTACTCTAAAGCCAGCCAAAAGGTATCGTTATAAAGGAGTGTAGCTCAAACTTACACAGGGATTGTTTCCATAGTTTGAGGAGGTTTCAGTTCACCCATAAACATCCCAGAGCTAGAAAGACCAAAAGTGATTGGGATTGAGTTTAGGAAATAATTATTTCCAGCATAAAAAGTATTCATCATGCAAGTTGCAAATACATAATAATGCTGCATGGGGAGTAGATAATCAAATTAATGTTTGCAAAGGGATGACTACAGCTTCCTCCTGGTTAAATCTGTGCTTTGTAATACCAGTCATGGAACACAGCAGTGGGAGATAAGAGCCAGTAGCAATACTTGTACGCCTCTGATGTACAAATTTCTTGACATTTCTCTAGCCTGTTTCTCTGATCAGAGCATCTCAAGCAATATAACTCCAACAATATACACAAATTAATCTGATTATGCTCCATTCCCCCTCTTTTTCAGTTTCCTGGGTTTACATAACTACATATTTGAGGAAGACAGCTTTAGAAGCAACATGAAATTCAGCACAAGTACCAGAAAGCTTTCCAGAACTGTGACTTTCTAAATAAGAAACCACAAAATACAGGTCTCTCTACAAATACCTTTTAGCTTTCTCTTGCAAATAGCAGCTGTGGCTTTGAAAGAACATTGTTTTCATTTGAATGCACACCTGGTAAAGAAGCAATAAAAGCACTGGAAACAGAAGTCAACAAATGTACTACAGTGTTCAAGGTTTCTGGTTTCACCTCAAATTGCATACTAGAAAGGCAGTCTGCCAAAATCAGACCACAGAAATAAAAATCACACTCTCCTTTTCCTTCTTAAATGTAAACACAAACTCTGACATTTATTAGAGCAAAACTCTTTACAGCAGAAGGCAACAAGAACATCACATCATTGATGATGGAACAACACCAGTTGCAAGTCTCCTGTTTAAACAAAACCAGCTGCATCATTAAGATGTGCTTTTCAGCTGGTTGAAAAGCCATCACCTTCTTGTATTTGTTTTTTAAATTCACTCTTAACAATTGAGCACTTATAAGAGTCTGCTTATCAATTAGCAAACATACTTGAGTCTCCCATTCAGAGGTCTAATGACAGAGCTGGAAAGGTTAATGTATCATAAAATGTTTTACAGCAGCTGTTAGAGCCCAAGACTGAAATCCAACCATCTCATGCAAAAGGGACTCTTCCCATTGTTTTTAAGAGTTGGGATGTCACCTGCTGAGCTGATGTCTTGAATCATAAGGTGAAAACAGAAGACACTGCTATGATACTGACTACCATAAAGAGAAGCCTAAAACTAACAGCTCTTTGCTCAAGAACGTGTTAGGTGAGATTAAGATCAGAAAAACTAAATGTAGGTTATTAATTTGCAAATGAGATCCAATGAAAGCAAATAATGCTCATGGAAAATGCTTGATTCCTGTCATCTCAAGATCATGAGCCCCCAAACTACACATGGAAAGCAAGTTACAAAACAGCTTCTAATTGCAAGAAAAGGCTGACAAGAAGAGAGGAAACAGCCTCCTCACCTCACTGACATTAATTTGTGTCACGCTCCTCTCCCTATCCTAGCAGTCATGATCTTCTACACCTCACTCTTTTCTTTTCAGGTGTGAGAGAGGTAATATTTTATTTAAGCCAAGTGGTATGACTGAAAAGAATACAAGTTATCAGGCAGATCACCTCTAGTTCAGCTACTTTCAGTTGTAAACATCTGGAGGCCAGTAAGAGCCACCTTCTCTGCAAAAGAACAAAGGTGCTGGCACTGCAGCTTCCCTACAAGAGGGATGTGGGTGAGGAATGCACCAGAGCACAGCAGCTTTGGAGGCCCTGCCAGACAGACCCTGCACAAGCAGTGGCAGGCTCCCAGCTGGAGGACAAGCTCTGAAGCTTCCTCAGGGCTCTTGTGATGTGCCAGACACATTATTCTGTTTTTCTTCCATTTCAGAGAGCTATATTGTTTTCCCTGGTACTCACTTTCATATTGTTAATCTCCTCTAGCCCCCAGCACAATTTTCAAATTACAAACAATGATAAGAACAACATGCATGAAGCAACTGATGTCAAACATTGTCATCTGTCTCCACTAAAACCTCTCGGTTATTCAGCATAACAGCTGGCAAGAAAACAGATTACTTCCTTTATACAATTCAGCAAATTTGATCTATCATCAATTATTTATGCCCACTTTTGGTTAGAGACGTAAGAGACAGCCCATTTCTCATTTTCCAAACTGAGGAGCTCAGGGCTGGATTCAATTACAGCTAAATTATGAGATAAGGTTTGGGATAAACGTTGCCACCCTCTGACAGCCTTCACAGACTTTAGTGAGGCTGAAATTCTGCTTTTTTGTGACACAGGAACAGGGCCAATCTTCAGCTTCAGCCTAGGAATGTCATGATGAGGGCTCCCTTGGGGCCACCACTGTGTAGAACAGCTGTCATACCCACACAGGATCACAAGTGATCCCTTGGTTCTGCCTGTACTGTCAGCAACGCCAGGAAGAGCTACAGGCTCCTCCTGAAGAGGGAAAACGCTCCAGAAAGAGCTGTTTCACAGAAACGTGTGAGATGGCCAGAAATTTGTGCTCCCTCAATAAAAATTTCAAGGCCTTGGCTGAAGGATAAGTGCACATCTGAAATATGTGTTGCAAATTGTCCCATTCCTGTTTCCAATGCAATGGTTGGGGAGAGCTTAGCTCAGGCCTGTTCTCCTTCCTGAGCAGCCTTTCCCAAGGTGCTCCTGAGGGTGGAAGTCTGCTCCTCATGAATGTGAAAGGGCCTCAGCACATCCTGAAAAGAAGGTCCATGAGGGTAAGGAGAACATGAAAATGTGGATTAGGGCTTTTTATAACACATTGCCCTAGAGCAGACAGCGGCGACATTTTGTATGGAAAACAAACACACTCTGGGAAAAGGTCCCCATGAGCCACCAATAAATTAAGTGCAGAATGTGAAAAAAGAAATCTAAAAAAGAAATGAGCGATGCGTTGAGAGGTGTCTGTGCAGGATGACTGGTCCGGACCCCGCTGGCTGCGCCCGCCCCAAGGTCCCCGGTGCAGCCACTAGAGGTCAACACGATCCCACGCTTGGGACAGCCCCGGCCAGCCGGACACACCCCGCTCAGCCGGGCAGGTCACACACCAGGGACGGGGACCGGCATGGGCCGGGCCCTGCTGAGCTCCGGGAGCGCTGAGGCTCCACATGGAAAGCTGTGGGCATCTCCACAGGGGTGTGCTGCTCCAGCTGGACCTGTGCACTGCCCTCCTGGAGGCACAGGGGATGGGTGTACAGGGGATGGATGTGCATGGGGTGGGGGCACAGGGGATGGATGTACAGGGGATGGATGTGCATGGGGTGGGGGCACAGAGGATGGATGTACATGGGTGGGGGCACAGGGGATGGATGTACAGGGATGGATGTGCATGGGGTGGGGGCACAAAGGATGGATGTACATGGGTGGGGGCACAGGGGATGGATGTACAGGGATGGATGTGCATGGGGTGGGGGCACAGAGGATGGATGTACATGGGGTGGAGGCACAGAGGATAGATATACATGGGGTGGGGGCACAGGGGATGGATGTACATGGGATGGATGTGCATGGGATGGATGTGCATGGGATGGATGTGCATGGGGTGGGGGCACAGAGGATGGATGTGCATGGGGTGGGGGCACAGAGGATGGATGTGCATGGGGTGGGGGCACAGAGGATGGATGTGCATGGGGTGGGGGCACAGGGGATGGATGTACATGGGGTGGGGGCACAGAGGATGGATGTGCATGGGGTGGGGGCACAGGGGATGGATGTACATGGGGTGGGGGCACAGGGGATGGATGTACATGGGGTGGGGGCACAGGGGATGGATGTACATTGGATGGATGTGCATGGGGTGGGGGCACAGAGGATGGATGTACATGAGGTGGGGGCACAGGGGATGGATGTACATGGGGTGGGGGCACAGGGGATGGATGTACATGGGGTGGGGGCACAGAGGATGGATGTGCATGGGATGGATGTGCATGGGATGGATGTGCATGGGGTGGGGGCACAGAGGATGGATGTGCATGGGGTGGGGGCACAGGGGATGGATGTGCATGGGGTGGAGGCACAGAGGATGGATATACATGGGGTGGAGGCACAGAGGATGGATATACATGGGATGGGGGCACAGGGGATGGATGTACATGGGGTGGGGGCACAGAGGATGGATGTACATGGGGTGGGGGCCCACTCATGAGGAGAGTAAACAGAGAATCAGCACCTGGTGCTTGGCAGGGCTAATGGACTCTTCTGAGCTGTGGGTGATGATCTGCTGAAACCCTGAACCACAAACTCAGAAAGCACAGATCTCCTTTTATGTCACAGTTGAGATGGCCATGATACACAGAGTACCATCACACAATTTCAGAAAGCTTCAACCCATACACAGTAACCCCATACCTCATCAGAAGGCTTCAGGTGTCTGCCCACACAGAATGATATAATGTCACTTCAGAAGGCTGCAAGCAACTGCCCTTGTGGTTCTGTAGCCCAGGCTTTTATCCCCTCCTGTTGATGCCCTGCACCTGTGTGCCCTCTGCTCCCTTTGGTGGTTGGGCAGTGCCCCTGGGCACTCCATGGCTCATTACTGTCAGTGCTGCTCACCTGCTGCTCACAGCTGTAGCTCATTGGGGATGAGGCTGGGCCAGCCCCATCCCAATTACCACAAACTCCGTGCCTACAGTTTTGCACAGAACAGTGCCAAATACACCTCTCACATATTCTTGTCCTCCATGGTTTCCAGAGACAATGACCAGTACTTCAGTTCATGCAGGTAATTTATCTGTCCAGGAGCTTGTATAACTATGCAGCATTTTGGATTCTGAGAAATCAGTGTCTATAAAAGTCATATACATTCAATGGAAAACAAGTCTCCAACCATTCAACAACCTCGTAATTACCATTTTTTTTCCATGCAAAGCAAAACACAATTGATTATTGTCATGGAATTGTCTTTCACTTTCCCAATTTTACTGCTGCAACTTGATAATTTCTTCCCTAATTCCATGTTTTCTTTTCACAATGTCTCACTAAAGTTCCTGTTTTTACCAGTGTGTTTTTCCAACACAGAAACATTAATAACATTTTCCTTTATATCAAACAGTATTTACATATATTCCCCCATCCCAGTTAATTGTCACATTCTTATATAGTCCTTAGCAATGTTCAGACTCATTCTACTTTCCTCAATTTGCTGGCTCTGTCAGAGAAATGCCCTCAGTCTATCACTGTATCAGGTGAAGGAACCAAATATTTGGTGTGTTTTATCAGAAGACAAATATTACAAAGTTTACCCATATATTTATATTCTACCCACCTCCAGAAAAGAACAATTCTTCAACAGGTTTTTCTCAAATAAGCTGGTTTTGTAGTTCAAGCAACAACAGATTCAAGTTACTGCTGGCTTCTGGAAGTTTCCATATTAAAGAAAAAATACTTATATAAACCTTTTTCTCCTTATTGACATGCCAGCATTGTAGAAGAATTCCCATCTGATTTGTGGCTTATTGTAGAATGTAAGTTGGGACCTATGGTTGTACTAATAGATTTCAAGGTCTTTTTATTACAGTATTCCATTTTCCTGGGGTAATTACATATATCTATTAAACCTTGCAAAGTGCTTTATAGCTTTAGTGACTTGCACCTCACAATCTCTTCAAAAATCAGAATCCATGTACAATTTTTAAGTCTGGAAATATAGACCAGTTAATTCTTGGGAGTTTCCTAGGGAGCCTTGGTATTCTGTACCTGTTTGCAACTACAAATATTAAATTATTCTATTCAGCTGTAAAACATACCCTTTTGATTTTATTTTAATTTTTTTGTTTTAGTATTTTGCAAGGCCCTTGGGGCAGCAGGATGGTGGGCACCTCAGCAGGAGGAGTGCTGGGCTCCCTGGTTCATCACTGCACTCTTTGGAACTTTTAGAAAGCAGGATCTAGAAAGGAATCCTGGGCTGCCAACTTGGGAGAGGGGGTCTAGGGAATTGTGGAGGGGGCAATTCCCTAGGGGTGTGTTCCCACCCACCCAGTATCCTCCTGTTGTGCTGGGCACACCAGTGCTGAGAAGAGTGAAAATAATGAATGCAATTTTAGCAAGGAGAGTCAAGGAGAGCATGGAACAAGGAAAATGTTTTTTCAGAGGAGTCCAGGGTTCATGTGTACTTCAGGCATGGGTTGAGCTGCTATAAAGAGTTGGAAAAGTCCTCCCAGAGTTCATGAATCATTCTCAGCTAATGAGAGCACGTTGTGGCAGGGCTATCAAATAACCGTGCCTTATCTGCTCAGCCCTGCGGACGTGACTGCGGGGCTGGAGCTGATCAGCAGAGCCTCGGGCTGCCTGGCTGCAGGTACGGATTGGGTTTCACTTTGCTCTTTTGCACTTTCGTGTGCACTGATTTGTTTGGTAACCAAAAGACCTCAGGGAAGACAGTGCCAAAAGCCCTGCTGAGTTCCTGAAAGGTTGAATTCATTCTTCTACCAGTAAGATTTTAGTACTTTACAAAAAGTAAACAGGGGTCTCACAAACTTCTCCAGGTTTCTCCCTCCTCTAGGCTTTCAGCCATTAGGTCCTCCAGGGAGAAGAACCAGAACCCATTTTATCATATTTGGAAAAAAAGTGTAAAGAACCACCAAAACCCCACAATGGCAAAGTTCTTTCTCTCTCTCTCTTTTTCTTTTTTTCCATTCTCCTGTGTGCTCATTTCTCTCTACAGACAGCTACTGAAGACTTGGAGAAAGACATTTCAGGAAGTCATGGCTGTGAAAGACAGCAGTCAGTGTATCAGAATCCTAACACAGTTCATGGAAAGCTGTAGCATTCAAAAAATGGGATGAAGAGCAAAGATCCTCTAAAGCAGACAAAATTCCCTCTGACGCCACAAAGACTGCAGCTTAGATAAAGGCTGATGTCTCACTCATTGGAAGGGAAAGCACATCAGTGAGCAGATTTCATCCCCTCAGGAATATAACTTTAGCCATGATACTTGGAAATATTAATTAGATATGTAGCTTTTGTTTGTGTATAATTTTAGCAAACCTTCACATTTTATATCTTCACATAAAATAGATCTCATACAGAATTTTCAGGTTCACATGTAAACTTGGAGCAGGGTGGACACTCTCCTAAATCAATAAATATTTCCCAACACTTCTGTATTCACATAACATAAAATAATCAACAGGCATAATCTAAATGCAACTATCCTGGCCTGCAGATGTGGGCAGACAAAATCAGCCAGTGCAATGACTTGCTTGGGAAAGCCAAAGAAATTAGTATGGTGTTTATTCTAATATATCAAATATTACACAGGGATAGGTTGTCCTCTCTTCTAATACAACTTCTGATGTGTGGCACTGCAACCAAGCAACATTTGATAGCTTATTATCAAGTCCTAAGAACATCTTGAAGAGACTACCTTCCACTTTTAATTCATCTACAGAGAAACAAGTGACCCTAGACACTGGAGATGATTTGTGATAGCATGCAGCATTTGTTATCTTTGTGAAGTGGAGGATTTAGATGTCTTGCATTCCATCACCACCAAACCCTCCAGGATCCAAGGCTCTGTCCTGGATCAGCCTTTCTGCTTGTGTTGTGTGTTTGCAGTTTCACAGGCAGCAGTGTTTGGTCACAGCTGAGACAGAAGTCTGTCCCTCTCCTCTGCATTTCTCCTTTCTCCTGTACAGCTCACAGCTGCACCCTCTTGCTGAGATCTGCCAGGTGCCAGCTTCAGAATTTCTCACAGCATGGAGCCAGTGAGGCTTTCAGATCCCTCATTAAATCAGTTTCTACGTGGGTCCAGTGAGCACCAAAGGACCTGAGGCAAAGCAGTGAGAGACATGGAGTGGAGCAGGTGGAGATGGGACAGAGGGTGAGAGACACAAACACCTTCACCACAGGATCTCCAGTGACCTATGGAGCCATCTTTCATCTCTTCTATGGTCTTCTGCCCTGCTGAAACCCTGCCAGCACCTCCCTGCCAGCCTAAGGGAAACAACATGCATAGAGGAAACTTTTCCCTGGGTGGGAGGGCCAGGAAAGACACAGGACTGGAAGCTGAAGTATATTTGAAAGCTACTTACAGCTTTATAATAATATTCCTAAATTCTCCACCTATTAGTTTAGATTTAGGCCCAAGGTTTAGGCTTCAAGGGCAGGAAGAAAGCAAGAAATGTGTTCATGCTGTTTCAGTCAATATGTATCTGCCTGTGAGTTCATTTGGCTGTGTGAAAGTCTTTTACTGAAGGTAAAATTAAAACTTCTCACAGCCTCTCCGCACTTTTTATAAGCCCCTTTTACATGGTACATTAAAACACCTGCACTGAGTCCATTTTTTTGTCATCCTATGTGTCTTTATAACATATAAGTGATTTTAGGAATCACCTGCTTCAAGTGCTTGTTGTAACCCAAGACAAGCCTGCAGCAGCTGCAGTCTCTCCTACCTGCAGGAAGATTTGCATTCCACATGCAACTGATGGATTAGGCAGCTTGCAGGCCACTTGTTTACAAAAACAGCATTAAAATCTCACAATCCTGTACCTGTATTTCTGTAGATACACATAGACAGAGATACTTTGACCTTAGAAATTGCTGTCTGTTGAGCTCTGAACATTCAGGTGAAAACATTGGGCTAGGATGTTTAATGCTTCATGTGTTTTCAGCTTTAGCAAGAACATCCCTGGATGATGAAGCTAACTAAATGATTCACATTAAAAAATAACAAAGGGAAGCTATTCTTGGAGCCATTTGGGCCACCAGATTCTTCCTAAATAGTGCAGAAATATCAACTTTGAATAATTAATACCTGAAGTAGTTAATTCTCACTGAGGAAAAGGAAGCAGCTTAACTGGTCCTCCAGTAGTCATCCCCACTGGAGGTGAGAGTCAACTTTTGTAGTGCCTTTCACCAGGATTCCTCAGCTTGCACACAGCAGCAGTAACAAAACCCTGCTCACCTTGGAAGTCAGGGTGAGAACCAGAATTCAACTTCATGTTTCGAACCTGTATCTCCATTCAAGGAACTCTTCCTCACAAAATTTGAGCAGGGATTTCAAAATCTGAGAAGCAATTTCCAGCTAAGCCTGAAACTACAAAGGCATCACAGTAACAGCACAGCAGAGCTCTGAAGTCAAATGTTGGATTCAGATGCACAATTCATTCACACAGGGAAAACAAACTGAGGTAAAACCTTAGCACTCTGCAGCTACACAGCAAAGTTTGAGGACTTGAAGCAAGTGATTCCTAAAATCACTTCACATTATAAAGACACATAGGATGGAAAAAAAAAATTGGGCACAGTGCAGGTTTTTTAATGTACCATATAAAATGGACTTGAAAAAGGAGGGAGAGGGACTCTTCATCTGGGCAGATTGTGACAGGACAAGAGGCAAGGGTTTTAAAGTGAAAGAAGACAGGTTTAGATAGAGGTTAGAAAACATTTCTTTAGTGTGAGGGTGGTGAGGCACTGGAGCAGGCTGCCCAGATAAGTTTTGGATGCCCCATCCCTGGAAGTGTTCTAAGACAGGTCAAATGGGGCTCTGATCAACCTGACCTAGGGAATGGCATCCCTGCCTATGGCGGGGGTGTGGAACTAGATGATTTTAAAGCTCCCTTTCTGTGCTTCTGCAATTCTATAAAGATGAGACTTATGGTCCAATCTAGGCAAAAGGAGGTAAGTTTGGTGGATGCTTTCACCTGAAGGAAGATTCCCTTAAGGTACCTCAAGGATATCTCAGAAAAATTAGCAGTTCTTGTCAGCAAAGCAGGTCTGTGTGAGCCCTGTCAGCCCCATCCTCATGTCCTCACTGCTCCAGCACTCTTAGACCAAGCAGAATCCTGTTCCACAGGGTTTCAGATAGTTGTTGATGTGCACCTACTTATGGGCTTTGCAGGAGCTGAGATTCCTCATGAGCCAGGAAATCCTGAGAGACCACAAGTTTTCTATCCCAGTAGGATGAAAAGGCAAACCTATTCAGGTTGAGGAATAAAGTATGTAGATTCAGAGGTTTTATGTATTCCACATCTCTTCAGGGAGACAAAAACTGCTCAAATCCTCAAGGCTTTGTTTTTAAAACAATCTCATGCAACTTTGGGTGCAGGTCAGGACATGAACTCCAGCTCAGCTAAGTCTATTCAGCTCAAGGGATATTTCAAATAGCAGGACACTTGTCCTGGAAAGAACAGGGCTGGAACCAGGAAAATAACTTCACCAAACTAAACCCTTCAGGCAAAACAAATGACATTTGTCCTTTGGAACCCAAACAAATAAATAAATCTCGCTGCACATTAGTGACATACAACAAATAAACTAAAGAATACTAACGACCCTCTGTAATTTTTTGTATTCCTTTTTGCAGAATATTATTTCCAGCATATCTGAACAACAAAACTAGTGGTTAGAAACTGAGGGCTGATCAGAGAATGAAACATTTTCCTCGTCTGCTCCTTTTGAAACTAATTTAGGTCTCTTTAATACAGCTGAGACTTACTGGAGCTGTAACTAAGAGCAAGTGTAAGAAATGACTCACATCAAAATTCCCACTCTGATTGACTGTGAGTAGTCCACTTACTCGACCAGCTTAACACATTATTATTTTTAACAGGGCCAACAGGGACAAGTGCTGGACTCTGTTAGGATTTGCCATGTTTATGTTGATAAAACCCCTCCAGCTAAGTCTCAGACTTGGAATGCCTCGATTGTTGCCAGCAGTGCTGTCAGCCCAAGCTTGCCTGGCCCCCAGCTTAGACAGCAGCCAGGAACAGGACCCTGGAGCCATCTGGGGTGGCAGGAGGCAGCCAGGGAGCAGGGCCCTGCTTGCTCTAAATGCACCACATCAAGCTCATCTCAATCTGCATGGGAAACCACAGAGCTTCCAGAGTCATGGATAGAACAGAGCATCTGTCTCACTGTCTTTCACCACAACTTGCCCCAAAAGCACTGCCCTGCCAGCTGGGGATGGTGACAAGGACACCATTACCCACTGAGCAGGGCTGAGAGGGGAGCACAGCTCAGTAACACCACTTATCCTGGCCTGAGCATTCAAGGGGCAAGGCCAGAGGAGACACCACACACCCCAACCTCCTGACTGACTCCCTGGAACAGGCCCCCTGTAGCCCTGAGCCCCAGGGGAAGTAACACAGTAAACTGGGAATAAAAACAAGAATGCAGGAATACAGGGGCTGTGGCACTCTCAGTGTGCTACCAGAGCAAGGTCACCAGAGGGATTAAAACACCCTGTATTAGCCAAAACACATGTGAGTGTCTCTTGCCACCCCAATGGTTTTAAGCCCTCACAATCTCAAGACAACAGGACAAATCTGCACTTTTGAGCCCTTCTTCAAAGGCTTCAAACCATGGCACAGGGAAAGTGGTGAAAGGGCAGTCACATCACACAGGATGGATGTGCTTGCCCATGATACAGTCAGACTGAATTAGGCTACTGCACTGTGCTTGACAAGAAACAAAGAAAATTGTTCAGGCAGTCCCAATAGGAGTTCAATTAATTATTAATAAGGACTTGTTATAGCTGACATCTACTGCATTAGAGGAAATCCCAATGGTTTAGTGTGTGGGTGAGATATTCACTTCTGGTTAAATGAGCCAATTTGGCCAATAAACTTTGGCAACTTTTCTTAGTTGGCCATAAGAAGGGAGAAAATTAAGAGTCAGATGTCAGGAAAAAAATCAGACTATTTGAACTACTAAACTTATGACAAAAGGTCTAGACTTTTATTTTCTGCAATGCTTAAAGTTTACTAAGCCGATAAATATAATCTGATATCCGAAAAGAAAAAGTGACAATCCTTGACTGCTTCTGGAAGAGTTCTGAGTGAGTGTCTCCTTTTCCTTTCTTTTCTTTCTACTGCCTTGGGATTTCAAAAGAGGCAGGATGACTTACTTGCTAGAATATATATTTTTCTCTAGCTTTTCCTCCATTGTCATGAACCTATTTGGAACCTGGTTAAAGATGAGCATCCTTATTCACAGACAACAAAGGTGAATTGGGTAGACTGATTTCTGGCATAGTAATGGTTGCCACTCACAAATATTCAGACAGCTTGTTTTTACAAAAATATCTACAGATTCAAAAATTTTCATGCATTGTAACCTGGGAAACTATTTGGAAAAAAATTGCAGCTAGAAGTCATCATAATTTTTTCTCCTCTGTATAGAGTTTCGATGACTCCCATGAGAAGTGGAAACAATAACTCAGGGAACAAAAAGTGAGAGATCACCACAGGAAATTAACAGTTACTTCTGAATCAGAGCAGGAAGACACAGCCACAAAGCCTTTGGGCAGCAAAGGTGCAGACACACCCTGCAAACAAGGGGATGAGATCAGGAAATTGTGCTAAATGGGAACAGAGCTAAAAGATACTGAGCTCATAACCAGTGACTGAGCAAGCTGCACCTGCTCTGGGCAAGGTGCCACTGCACAAGCAGATATTTGCAGACAGGTAATGTTCAGTAAACTCAGGCTTTGAAATGTTCTGTAAGTTCAGGTTTTCAAATGTTCTACCCCACTAAAAGGCTCCAAGCTTTGTTCTGCAGACAGTGCCTCATAACGGAGCCAAGAATATAAAACGGGCCATGCCTGGAGAGAACAGATTGCTGTTTTGGGATGAGGTTTGTCTTTACATGGAGAATCCTTGCTATTCAAAAGCCCTCTAAGAACATAACTGAGGGCATAACTAGCTGGGAACAGCTACCTGGGGGTGTTTAATGTGTGGCAAACGTTCTCCATCAGCTGCTCTTGTGAATGCTCACTCCTCTGAAGGGATGAGTTCTCACTTCCACAAAATGCCACATTCAGCTTCCCCAGTCACATTTTAAGTCTTTACTACAACCTGTGAACTGGGCAGTGTTCCTGTACCTGCAGTCAGTCTCAAGCAGCCTTGGCTTGGAGAAGTGTGCAGGGCTGAGCTCTCTTTCATGCTGTCTTTCCCAAGTACCACCCTTGAGCCTTTCCTCAAGGCTAGGATAGCCACATTTTTGCAGTTTCTTAATGCTGAGGTTAGCCTGGGGCAGCTGGCAGGCCTAACAATCACTTTGTTGGATAGATCTGTGACCCTTAAGGATTCATTTTAATTACAAATATTAGCATTGCACATGTAAGTATTTCAGCTTCCCAGAATCTCAAAGTCTAGAGGAAGGAGATTGCAATTTGTAGACATAGTTGGAAACATCTCTGAGAAATAACCAAGTTTTTCCTTAAATACTGAAGCTCTGAATGATATCTGAATGCTACAAATATTGGCATGCTGCCTACTGCTTCCAATTAGCTTCTAATTACACAGTGTAATGTATGGAATATAATGCAAGAGGCAAATTTGTCCATTAATATGAATGTGATGAGACCACAGAGAATGCATCTGTATGAGCTGCTGAACTGACTTGAGAGTGATTGATTGCCTTCATTTCAGTTTTATTCCCAGTTTACAGTGTTGCTTGGTTTGGGACCTGGAATTTAATAAGATTTGCATCTAGAATATTAGAGCTGAAAGCTTTCATCTCATCTAGATTTCCTAGAATTAAGAATTTTAAATAAAATATGAGGAGAGGAAGGAAGCCAAGGAAGACCCCAAACATTCAATGCCAAAGTTGGGCTATTTTGAAAGATTCTGTGAAAAATGTGTAGTGCAGACAGATTTCTAGTACTTACTAGAAAAAATATACCTTGCCCAAGAACTCATGAACCCTCCTAAGAGTGAGAATGCTAGAACAAAAGGAAGGAGTTATATTTTTGAGCAGAAAGAAAGCTTTGGGAGGAATAATAGACAAGTAACCTTCCACTGCCATTATGTTGGTTTCCTATGGGAATTAAGGAAAGAGAAGATGCAATCCAGGGGCTAAGTCACAAGATCAAGTCTCTGTATTTTTACCAGTTTTCATATTCAGTGTTGCCAGGATTCTATGGCTGCTTATTCCTAGCCCTAGGTCTCTGCCCACAGAGGGAGCAGCAGAAATGGCAGAAGTCCCTGAGTGGTGGGAGCCTGGGAGAAGCACAGCAGGGACATTGCTGTGTGACTCAGCTCCCTGCCCTGCCCTGCCCAGCACAGGCTGCTCTCCAGCATGGACATCTGGCTGCAGACAGAGGCCACTGAGGTGCCTGCAGGGCTGCACAGCTGCACAGCCCCTGCATGCCCTCCCACACTGCACCCAGCAGCTTCTCCAGGAGCTGGGGTTCAGGTCCCTCAGCTCACACCAGTGGCATCAGCCACCCTCCCTGGGCAGCTCTCTGGTGAGCTCAGGGAAACACATCCCAGCAGGGCCAGGAGCAGAGATGCTGCCCCATTTTGGCAGTGCCTGCTTCACACTCCTCAGTGTGGGAAGGCTCCCTGTCACAGACATATTTTATGAAAAATCCTTTTGCCAGGATCATTTCTCCTGAGAAGCTGAGAGGCCTCAGAAACAAAATGTAACCAATGATTATCTGCTGCTGTGGAATGCAACGAGTGCATCTTTGATTGGTCTCATGTGGTTGTTCTTCATTAATGGCCAATCACAGTCCAGCTGTCTCAGACACTGGTCAGTCACAAGATTTTATTATCTTTCTATGCCTTTCCTTTCCTTGCTAGCCTTCTGATGAAATCCTTTCTCTATTCTTTTAGTATAGATACATATATGTAATATATATGTATATAGTATATATATAGTATAGTATATAGTATATATATATATAAAATATATATATAAAATAATAAATCAGCCTTCTGAAACATGGAGTGAAGATTCTCATCTCTTCCCTCATCCTGGGACCCCTGTGGACACCACCAGAGCCCCCCTTGCTGGGACATGCTGGGAGCAAGTGTGCAGCACAGAGCATCCTCCAGCCCCCTCTGCCTGTGCCCTGCACCCTGCCCCTGCCGAGCTGAGGGTCAGGGAGTGACAGCACCCTGTCTGCTGCCTGCAACACTTCTGTGAGGAGATGCACAAAATAGCTCTTAAATAGCATTTTCTGCCAGAAAACTGTCTGCAGATGGCAAAGGCGAAGCAAAAAATGAAGTGGCTTTGTAGAAGTCACTGAAGAGGATCAGTCTGAAAATGATCCTGTGTGTTCAAACCCTCTATCTATAGACACAGCAATCAAGTACTTAGGAGATTATGAATGGTAGGTGAGAAGGTGACATTTTTCTTTTAGAAAGAAAAGCATATTTTTCTTACCCATGCTGCCCTTCATAAAGTTATGCTGAGAAAGATCAATTCACTGAATTTCTCCTGCTGCTTTCTTTGAAAAAAAGTTTGAATCACAGAGATGTCTGAGACTTTTTCCCCCTCTTCACTGAGTACTATTGAGTCTATTGAAAAGACTGAAGCCTTTGTCAATACACTCCAGGTTCAGACAGTAATAGATTTTATTTGGAATTAAGTACTACCATTTTCACTTGAGCTTGGGGTGCTTGAGGGATATTTACCTCCCCCTTGTCTGCAGAGACCTAGATTTATGTAGTCTAACTTTTATATTTGTTGCAGCTGTACATTTAGATTCCTCTTGCTTGAGTTTCCCTTCCTACATTTTTCTGTCTCCTCCCAAGCAAAGCAAATGCTTTTGAAGGAACACCTTGTGCAGCCTGCATTCCTGTAGCAGCAGGCAGGGTGAGGAAGGTTGGGTTTGGTGTTGTGTCATTCACAGGTCACTACTGACATACTCTGCAATTTATTATTGCTGCAAGTCATGCTGAGGCTGCAGTCAGGTCATGTCCCTGCAGGTCATTTACCTTCAGCACTAACATCAAAAGGTGCTTTGGGAAATCTTTCCCCACAGCCCTTTTCCTCTGACTGCTGCTATTGCACTTGCTCAGGTGACTGATGTGACATTGCCACCTGTGCTCCCAGTGCGCTCTCTCACCTCAGCATGTCAGTTCTGACAGACACTGACTGAAAAGGGACTGTGCTCAGGAGGGAATGAATCTGAGGTTGTTAGAGGTGCTTTCACAAGAGGGCAGGCATTCAGGGGAAGGAGAGAGCAGTTCCTCTGCAAGGGCTGAGCACCCCCAGAGTGAAGGATCCCAGGCACCCCAGCCCTTCTGGCAGTCCTGGCAGTGTCTGTGCAGCCCAGCTTACACAGCTGGGCCCTGCCTGGAGCTATGAAAGGGCCTTTTTTCCCTTGGTTGGTTGGCTGGTTGTTTTACTTTCAGATCACTTCACAAACAGGAAATGAAGAGGACATCAAACAAAAGGGCAAGCAGAGCTCCACACATTTCACTGCTCAGGCTGGGAAACTCAGAGTGAGTTCCACTGAGGGCTGGGAGTTCCAGGGCTTGTGCATCCCTAGCTGTGACCTGTTTCTTCTCAGCTCTTCTCTTTTATACTGAGACTATGAAAGGACTTTTTGTTTAACCAGCATGGGGAATCCTTTGTTTCAGCTGCCCAAAAGCCAGACAACTACTTAATTTAAAACATAAATGGAAAAAGAAGAAAGCAAAAGAGAGCTAATGAGAGAAATACAGCCTTCACTGCCTCTGGGGACGAAGACAACAGGTAATTTTCAGAATACTGCTCCCATTGCAATTAGGAGCCCAAACCAACTGAAGATTTTCTGCAATTTAGGACAGAGATCAGATTTAAGGATGTGTGTTCATCTTGGGTTACTTTTGAAAGGATATTTCTGAAACAAGCCCCAGGAATCCACACAAGCCACTGATGTTTCCCCTGCACCTCTCTCACTAACCCAACTTTCTAACAGTGCAGTCAGACAGACTTGGAAACCACCAAAGAAGAAAAGGCAGTGCTCACACAAATGCCAGACCAATGGAAATGAAATGGGTCATAAACATCAAGAAAAATCTGTTCCCAGGAGATCTCAGCAGTCCCACAATTTCATATTGCTCTCTACATTTCAGACTCACAGCATGCAACATGCAATAATGCTGATGAAAGGAGCTGATACAAGCCCTGCCTGTCTGTGGTGCCCTGAGCAGACAGGCATGTCCCTGTATGCCAACACTGGTGCTCCATGCGAGGAAATTGCTTTCCCTTCTCCAGTTCTGTTTTCCCATTCTGAAGCCAATGTAAGGTCACAAGCACATTTGTTAATGTAGGGAAAAGCAGAGTGTATGGAAATATATTCTTATTTTTCAGACTGGTTGCCACATCTTTTGAATTAGCTTTAAATTTCAAGTTAAGGTTAGTGATTAAACACACCAGTCCTTTTGCATATGCACCATCTTAAATTCTATTAAATTAATAAAGATATACTTAACATTATTGCTTAGTCATAAATATATATATTTGCATTTTAAACACATACAGTATAATTCCATGGCAGGACTGCCTTAATGCTCATCACCATCAGAGTAAAAAGCAGAGTAGGGTGTGATGCCAGGCTTTAGTCTTCTCTTCTACCTGAACTGCAGCATGTGGAGCCAGAATTTGGGACAAGCTTTTCTAAACTTCTGAGCAGTAAATACAGTAACAGCATCTCTGAGAACAGGGGAAACATGAGCCCAGAGTAAATACAGCACAGCATCACAGCAGATGGGCAACAGAGAGTATGCACAGCCTTACCTGTGCTTATTAACACCAGAAAACTTCAAGGGTGCTTTTAGAAGGCCTGGTACACCCCAGGCTGCAGAGCTGGTGCTTCCTTGGATGTGTTCAGCTCTCCCTTCTCTGAACACAGGCTGGCTTTCCAATCCAGCTCCATGTCAGGGTGGCCAAGGCCCCTGGGTGTGGGCAAAAGCAGACTTTGCCTCACTGGACAAGATGTGTAGCCTCTGTAGCACAAGAACACAACAAAGATTTCTGAAAAGCCTTTGTTATGCTGCTCCATCCTCATGGCAATGTGGCTGGAGCAGACAGCCCTTCTTTACAATCCATTATGTGCTCCAGGCTAGTTATCAATGTCACAGCATTTGTGACATCCTTGAGGGATTCTGCAGCACTCAGACTAGTAATGAGGGGAACTGGGAACAGAAAAATGATACATCTGAGAAATAGATCCCAGTTAATATTTGTTCTGGGCTTGATAAACCATAATATACACTACAGAAAGCACTGAAGTTAGAGATCACAGTGCTGACCTCCCCAGTAAATCATATGTAGTATTTGATAGCCTAAAGATCAATAACCTAAGTTCACAGATCTATACCATTATTAATTATTTCTTACAAGGTTTTGATTAAGCATTCAGATCTGTCATCAGCATAAATGATGGACAAAACCACATTATACCACAGCATTCTTGCCTGTGAATGGTATTTGCCTTCAATGGAGCCAAGCCTGAGCCCAAGCTCTGATGTCTCTCTCTGGTAGTGCAGTTTTAGGTTTGAATCTGATGAAGATTTCTTCAGGTGAGTAACCCTCTTAAAATTAATGGAGTTACTTAACTCAGTAGAGAAGGATACTTAATTTGCTGAAGCAATATGGTTGGCAGGACTATGGGACAGCCCCTGTGAATGTCCCCATCTCCTCTGTTCAATGTCAAGTGGAACAATTATTAGAATTTAAAGGAAAATAAGGCCAATCCTCCAGTATGAGCTCTTGGTGGTGTAAGTAAACTAATTAGGTATAACTGACATTTCTTTGGCAGACAAAGCCCAAGAGTACAGAATTTGAAAGTCTTTTTGCTGGTCTGGCTTATTTCACTCAACAGAACTGGTGAACTTTAATAGCAAATGCACTTTCCCTTCAGTAAAAGATGGGTCTACACAAGGACTGTTTTGTTAGCATGGCTGTGCTGGCAAATCTCTCAGCAGAGACTGAGCTCCACAGAACTGCAGAGGAAGGCCAAAGTTCAGAGTCATAAACCAGAAACCACCGGGTACCAGCTGAGACCTGAGTGTGCTTTTGACCTTAGACAACAGCTTTAACATCTTTTACTGCAGCTTAAACTGGCTTGTATTTCTGTGAACTTAGTAAACATTCACAGGTAACCTGTGAATACTGCATTGTAACTTATTGAACCAAAGTGAAGTGGCCCAAGCACCTGTGGAGCAGTCAGGGGAAGGGAATACTGATCTTCCCTCTTCTCAAAGCTGACACAAAACCCAAAAAACTCAACACTAGCACGTTCTGACGCTGACTGAAATACAAGTTCCATTCTCCATCACTCCAGTGTCCATCACTCACCACATCATCAGAGCAAGAGGGTTTTGCCTTTTGTTGGGGGATTTTAAGCCAAAGTTCTTGGAGCCTACATTTGGTCTGATTTGCAATGCCAGATCTGATTGTAACTCTCAAATGATGAGACTGAGTCTTCCCCAATGTTTGTATCTAACCAAGCAGACTGAAGACAATCAATAAAGCAGAGATCATCTCAATAAAATTTGTATACATTTCATTAAGTCATTTAAGTGCATCTGTAAGCAACTGCATGAACAGCTTCCAAGTGGAGCACTGTGAAACTCCATAGCAACACTAATGACATCAGGGAAAAGAATGAGCCTTTGAAAAAACAGAAAGCTGGAGAGGTCATGGCTTTCAGCCACACTTGATCCCTCAACATTCAACATAAAACATCCTGTTAATTCCCTCAGCTGGTGAAGAACTGAATACAGGAGATGGGGGTGATGCTCTCCTCCACACTGATGCCATTTTTAACCACACAACTGCTTGGGCTCTTCACCTGTGGTAACTCTTGGAAAAATCCTGGGCAAGGCCTTGGCTGGCTCCTCTTAGAAGCAGTGATTAGGACAGCCAGTAACAATGGTCAAAGAAAATACAGTATGTGATGTTGGAAACAAATTCCTACTCCAGAGAATCACTCTGTGCAAAAGCTCTTTTCATACAACAGCACCAATTATTTCAGAGTTCAAAGCCACAGCTTCGAACTTTAGGGGGGAAAAAAACCCCACCCAAACATCTTTAAATCTCTCCTGGCTCTTGTCATCTTCACATCTGTAGCACAAGCACCTTCTGCCCTGTATGGTGCAGGTATCACCTCACAGCTGTGTGAAAGCTCTGGTTGGGTCCAGGTGTGCAGAGCAATTGAGAGGATGTGGATTCACAGGATGAAGCAAGGCCCAAGCTCTGGGCAGCCCGAGGCTGTTTGCTCTTGTGTGGACAGCAGAAAGAAGGATGTGCATAACCCAGCCTTCCCTGGGCTGCAGGTGGGCTTGGGAGGGAGCCCTTGGGTGGCTGCTTTGCAGGGAAGATGAGTGCCCTACGCTGCACTGCAACACACAGGGAAGCACAGAGGATTGAAGTGTCACTGCTGTGGACTGGGGATGACAAACCCAAAGTACTCAGAGCACAAGGGACAGAGTGTGCACAACAGGCACTGTGCTCCAGCCAGCTCAGGAAAGGAAAGAACAACTCAGCCAGGAAAACACTCTGAAAAATCCTTCAGACATTTGAAACAGTGCTTATTATTTTTAATATCTGCATTTCAGATTTTCCTGGGGTTATTGTTATTCCTATCCTTTAACAAGTAGAAAGAGACGTGGAAGAGCTAAGATATTTCCTGATCTATTTTGTTTGCCTTTAGATAAATAAACCTGCAAACGTTTCAAAAGATGCTCTGAGTTCTATTTCCAATATACATGACCCACGTCATTTCCTCTCAGAAATATCTTTGTGGGAATGCTCAACCAGTTCTTGTGTTGACATCCATAATAGTCAACTTCTGATTTCAAATTAAAGCAGTCAAGCACCAGCACTTCTGCACATGGCTGGGCCTCATAGCCATGTGGGGGACACTTCTCTAAAGTCACTGTTCTAAATTCACATCCTTCTCTTCTGCAGGTTGTGATACTTTCCTGCATTACTGGAGCCCCTTACAGACATTGTTTTGCCCAGATGTAGAAAATCCCGGAGTACAGACTGAGTTCTGTTGGCAAAAGAGTTTTTCTGGTGGCTCTTTTTGCCTCAGAACAAACAAGTAGCAACAGCACAAGTGCTTGTGATCCTCGGGACTGATTTCATTCGGATGGAGTAAGTACAACAACAGCAGCAAAGCAAAAAGCTCTTTTAACCCCTTGCCAGCTGGATGCAAAGAATCAATTCCAGCTTTTTCTGCATTGCAACACCTTCCAAGTGGCTTTCCCAAGACCCCCACAGTTAACAGCCAGTGCAATCCTCAGCCCTGCAATAAAACTAACATTGCTCATCAGAGCCATCACCCAAAGGTTATGGAACTCAAGGCAGCAGTACACCCTGCTGCCAAAACACCCAC